>NC_141143.1:101184521-101549521 GCF_053477565.2 Lygodium microphyllum
TGATCGATAATTGACAAGAAGGTATGGAATTACTCGGTCATCGTTGATAGACACAAAGAAACATTGGCGAAGGCAGGCAAAACCCCCCCCCGGTGGTGACGGAGCTCCCATAGAGGTTCCCGTAGGTCGTGACGGTCGGATAGAGGTAGCCCTAGGTCGCATCGACAGAGCTCGCTTGAAGGAAGGACTAGGAGTCATTGGGTGTGCGTGTACGAGAGAGAGAGAGATGTGGCAGCAGGTGCTGTACGATGCAGGTACTTGTGTGTGCGGTACGTAGAGTATAATACGGATAGATACTGCGGAAGCTTCTCTTCGAAAGGGTGATACAAAAGGGCTGTAAAGCGCGCGCACACTGCATACTCTCTCACTCGCTCACACACACACACACACACACACTCTCTCTCTCTCTCTCTCTCTCTCTCTCTCGCACACACACACACTGATCACTCACTCACACTGATCACTCACTCACTCACTCTCACTCTCTCTCTCTCTCTCTCTCTCTCTCTCTCTCTCTCTCACACACACTGATCACTCACTCACTCACTCTCACTCTCTCTCTCTCTCTCACGAACACACTCTCTCGTTAGTATAATGTATCCGCCAACCATGGCCACGCCAGAGGAGAGATTAAAGCCGTTCTCCCACTTATATTACAGTGCCCAACACCCCTCCACCTGCAACTCCGCCACCTTCTCTTTTGGAAAAAGAAACCGAGTGAAGAAAGCCATATTTCAGTCTCTGCTTCTCATGCTCGCTTCCCTCTCCTCCCGTGCCCTCTCTGCCTCTCGGCGCCTCATCTGGTCGTTTTTGAAGCGCATGCGCATCAAACTCCCATGCTCCACCTGCTTCCTGCACTCCACGTCCAGGTTTCTTCTTTAGCGCGCCGCGCGCCCCCCCCGCCCCCCCCCCCCCCCCCCGGGGTAAAAAAAAAGGAAAGCAAAAAACCTTCTCTTTTTCTGCTTTTTATCTAATTTAAAAAATACGGTGAGTTGATATTATAAAGCAAGTAAAGAAATATTTGCATCATGGGAAAGAATTCTACAAGAGTTTATGACTATGATCCCACTTAGACAAGAGAAAGGCCCAAGGACTTGAACATCAAAATGACTATTATTCTTGTTTCTCCCAAACATGTGAGCTAAGACAAAATGGCAATTTTCTCCCAAACAAAAGGTCATCTCGGAATAACCAAAGCTCTCTAGTGGGATTAGAGCCCTCAAAATATCCCAAACTTTCCTCGATTCTTCATTGAAGTTGCCTTTATCACTAATGATGCCTTGTTTCCAAGTAATAGCATAATGCAAGTTAGCTTTCTTTCATATAGTTCATAATCTTCCTCCAAAGTTGTTGCACCTTTCTACATCTGCAAAGCATATGAATAAGGTCTTCATCCTCCCTATGGCAAGAAACACACCATGGAGAAAGACTCTTGAAGCTCTTCAAAGCATCCTTAGTGAGCAAACAAAGAAGTTGCCACATAGAAAATTTAATCTAGATGTTTTTGTGGCTTTCTAGCATATTTTAGCCTTTTCTTATAGACCTTTGAGATACATCTAGGGTCCTCCATCTTTTATGATTCTTTAGTCTTTAAAATCCACATGCAAGTTTGTTATTGGAAATCACTTCTGCTCTTCAATTGCCTCAACATGTTACCTTAGCTATTAGTCCATTACTTTAGAAAATTCTTGGCATACACTTGAAGGTGAGGTGACAAGAGTCCTTTTTACCAAAATTTATTTTCAGCCATATCTTCTCCCTTTCATTGAGGTTATATTGGGGCCAACAGCATCAACTAATAGAGCTATTTGTCTTTCGTCATCCCGCATGTCAGACCATCTTTGCACATCCTTGTTTCACAAAGCATTGGCAAGCTCACCATGATTTGAAATAGGTGAAAGAACATCCATAAACACCTCAATTTGTAGGCACATGACTTGACCAAGAGAGCCATCACCTCTATGATCAAAATCCAAAGACCAATAAAAGTTTTCACATAGATATCTCCAAGAAAAGATTTAAAACATGTATTTAACCTCGAAGTCCTTTGTAAGGAAGATGTCGAAGGATATGTAATGTCTCATAATTATAACCAAAGGCTATTTCATCTCAATCTTTTTGAATAAATTAGAGCTAGCTCTTATTTCCTTTAGTTAAAGGAACTCCAAACCAACTCGACCTTCATTCTTAATTTCTCCCAAGGTATAGCATGCTAGAATATGGAGTGCTTATCATAGGTCCAATATAGGAGCTTTCTAAAAAATTTCTCTAGTTGATTCCAGCATGTTTTAGAGAAAGGGAAAAGAAATTCAACAAAGATCATCATAGGGATAATAGTTCACTTAAGGGAAACCAAGAAACCAACCAAATTAGTCAAGAAACCCATCTCCAACTACATCTTAATTTCAAAATTTTCATAATGCCTCCACTATACCACTTGAATCTAAAGAGAGATCCCTTGCAATAACCTGAAATCCAAGGCTCTCAAATCACTGAGGGTATTAGCCCATCCCAAACTTTTTTGCCTTGTGAGAGTTGATTTGAGATCCAAACACATAGGCAAATTCATCATAAATAGAAAGTAAATTCACTATAATAGATGGTGGGTACCAACAAGATTTCATGGCAACAATCATGCAAAAACATCAAGTTCCACACTTTAAAAAGTTGAGGATAATCAGTATATGTACATTGGTGTAGAGGTTAGTAAGAGAGTTGGAATATGTGACAAAATATGCATTTAAAAATAGCGATGGTTATACCATTGTGTATTCTAATGTGTGAAGGAAATAGTACCAATGGACATACCCACAGTTGGCAGAGAAACTAAAAACTATACAAAGTTCCGAATCTTTATTCTCCATTATGGTATCTTGTCAAATATGCAAACAACGTTTAAAACCTATATAAACCTGATGTATAGAATCCCATAAAATTATGGTTATAAATGTGGTACTTATTGTAACAAATCTAAACGAGATACTTAGATTGTGTATAAAACCATGAACATAATATCGAGTATCCAATGAATGCATTTTAAAATTAGAAATGCCATGAGACTAGAAAATGAATAAATTCAAATACATTTGAAATACAAGGGATATAAGAAGAAAGTGTGTAGCTTCAAAAACAACAAATTTGAGTACAATTGAATGTTTACGTATATATAAAGTAAGAATGTGATGAGCCATCTGCTCCTTTTGTGATCCTTCCTTTGCTCAACGCTACAATAAATAAGATGTGTACATTACATGAAATCATCAATGGAACATAAAATGAAAGAATATTAGAATATAAAATCCAACTTATTATACCTTTACTCATCGTGCCAAACATGTCCAGGAGCTATGACATCCCATGGTACGTGCATACTCCATTGAACGACTAGTTTCTCCATACTAGAAAAACAATACACTTAAAATCAATATTAGAGGAGATTGATTGGATATTGAAATGAACTAATACTTATTTTACAACACAAAAAATTTGAAGAACATATAACACTTACAAATTTCATGTTCAAGAAAACCTTACCATTGCTTCTCAAATTCGATGCAATTGCAATGTGTGCACATGTTACCTCCTTTTGCTACCACCATTTGTTGATACTTTTCTTTTATTTCCTTCTTTATCATCTCCCATTTCTCATGTTCAAGTAATCACACCCTCTAGCCCATTGTTATAGCCATCACATGCCTTTGAATGAAGGTGGGAGAGCTGTTTCACAATACGTATCTGCATGTAATCATAAAAAAATCATTATTTGGCAAACAACTATGGAAACATCTCATGGAGAGTGCTTATGAAAATTTTATTTTTGTAGATTCTTGATTCTCCATCTATTTGCAATGCTTTGTTGAGTTACACAACAAGCTCATGTAGTCTAGCAATGACTCTATTGTGCTCCGAGACCCCAACGATAGGACTAGACACCCTCTTATTTAGCTATGAAGTACAATGACCATCTCTCACCTAGCCTCTCACATATATCACAAATACCAAGATCCACTTGTAGCGAGCTTACATGGCCTTTCTTCAGTCATGAAGGATGCCCTTACAAAGCTCCATGATCTGGGAGTGCACTCATTTCATTCTCAACCCTCTATGGCCTTAACATGCAAGGAAGAAATATGAGTGTAGGCATGAGAGAATTCTCAAGAGAAAGAAGAAGGAGGCTTCATGCACATAGTCTCTCACCCTCATTTCCTTACTCTCTCTTTCAGCTCTTCCACACTCTCCCTCGCTCACTCACTCTCTTTTTCAACTCTCTCCCTCTCTCATAAATGAAAGGCAATAAGGCTCTCATAAATGAAAGGCAATAAGGAAAGAGCTCAAAATTTGCACACATATGAATATATTATTCTAATATTCTTTCTCATCCTTAAAATACAATAAAATTCAAGTTAATGTTTTTTTATCCCCCTTAGGCATCCTCCCCCTTTTGTGTTCCTTTCAATCAATCATGGCTCTCTTTACATGCAACCAAACTTTACTCTTGATGAAAAACAAATAAACACTCAATGCTAGCTACTAAATACAGTTTGCATGAGAGAGATCCTAAATCTCATATAAATAATGGCAACAAGTGTCATGAAAATTACTACTCTTCCAAAGTTTGTAGGCCCTTTTCTTCACCTTCATCTTACAATTAACATTTATCTTCCCTCCTAGACGAGTGCTAATCCCATGGCACTTTCATCAAATGGATGGTGCTCCTACAAGTGAAAGGCCCTAGGATATCTCATGTGAGGGAAATGTCAAGCACGGATGGTACTTGGGGAGTCCACCTTATAGAACATGTAAGATACCACACGAGTTCAAAAGAAATGCAATTATATTTAGTAAAATTTATAGGATTATATTTATAGAATAGGTTTTCTAATTATAATTTGAAAAAAATCTATAATCTTAGTAGAGTAAAAGGGATTATTTTAAGGTCTTATAGCATGTAAAGAAAGGGTATTTCTTAATATCCTTTGAACACATGTTATATAGATGATTACTTATAGGTGGGACCCCCAAGGGATGGTATGGTGTAGCATAAGTGATGTAGATGATGGGGTGACAAGGAATGAGAAACTCAAAGTGTGTTAGGTTAGTTTGAAGAGGGGAAGAAGAGGTGATGGTTGATGCTAAAGGGGTCATAATAGGTGCGGGCCAACAATGTTGATGGGACTTGAGGAGATCCATTGTATCTATTTGTTACTTGTGCACAACTTTAGAGGTGTGTCTACCTACTCATCTAGTGGTTATGTGCTCACACATGTGCAACTCTTGAGTTGGGTCGTATTCCAAGTAAACTTGAAATATTATTCGGCACTTAAGGACCAAGTTGGTAAAAGAATGTTGTGTGATGCTATCCTTAAGGTGAGAGGTCATCTGAGCAAGCCTATGATGTCCTAACCTTGATGTGACTTGAGATTGTAATGTGGGGGAGATGTTAGGTTGTTGCGCTAAGTGTAGTGAATGTGCATGTGCTTTTCTATTTTGCTATTTTTTATTTTTAGATACACAATATATGACAAGGTGCAAGAGAGGAAATAAATCATTCAAGAAGTGACATGAGTGTATACTAAGAATATACTCCCATAGCTATAGTGATGCCTCTGGTAAAAAGGGTGCTTACATATAGCAAACTTGCTATCCATCATGTACTCTAGTAAAC
This sequence comes from Lygodium microphyllum, assembly GCF_053477565.2. NCBI lineage: Eukaryota > Viridiplantae > Streptophyta > Polypodiopsida > Schizaeales > Lygodiaceae > Lygodium > Lygodium microphyllum. Next base: position 101,190,187 of record NC_141143.1, read on the forward strand.
AAAGTGTAATCGATCAATAATAGTAGGGTATAAAGGTGAAGGAAAACTATCATGACTCGATCAATGTCCACGTTGCCATAAAAGAAAAGGGGGGGTTAACATGCCTTCATATAGGGGTTACTAGTTCTTGGAGGAGCTTGATGAGGAGGCAAAGATAGTTGTAGGTGATGATAAAGGAGGGGTTTGGGCAGCTAGCAAATTCTCTTGTGAAATAAGTATAGGAAATAACAAAGTCAATAGGTTGGAACAAGTAGGTTTTGTTGGCATGGGTCCCTTTGAAATTGGGGATTTTTGGAAAATTGTACTTTACATGCTTATTTTCCTGATACTCTTGGCCATATCTTCTTGGGTAGGGACAAAAGAGTGAATCTTCCTACTCTTCCTTTCAAGAGTAGATGAAGGCTTCTTAGGCCATCTTGTTGCCTTCCAGAGTGGGGTAACACTATTCAAGTAGTCCTAGCCATACTTATTTGGGCTTTAGTTTCAAGTATCATCCCTTGATTCCTTAAACTCTGCATGGATTGATAAGATTCCATATCCAAAGGATCTATCCACTTTGTAGCAACATTTTCAACTCTTTATATGAGTGTTTACTACAACACAGAGGAGCGAGAAATGGAAAAAAGGAAATAGCAAAAGGTGTAGGACAAAAGGAAGAAAAAGGTACCTTAACCGGTAACCAAACCCTGAAAAAATTAAAAGCACGGGCACAACCCTCAGGAAGAAAAAGGCGCCTTAACCGGTAACCAGACCCTGAAAAAATTAAAAGCATGGACACGACCCTCAGGAAGTCTTAGAGTCGCCCAAGGAAAGTAAAAGAGTAAAAAGCGCACCATTAAGTGTGAAAGCGCTCCCGAATCCTTGTAAAAGAGCACCAGGCTCACTCCTGTGCAAATTGTATGCATTAATTGGGAATAGGATAGATTAGAACGGTGGGAAATGAGAAATGGACCTAGGCTAATGGCCGGCCATGTAAAAAAGGGATGACTGCCCATGAAAAGTAGGGCATGTATATAAAGTTCAAAAAGTGAATGAGAAGATCATTCTTGTGTGTGGCCAAAGCTTCTTCTTCTTCTTCTCTTGTTTCTTGTCTTCTTGCTTGTGCTTGAGAGAGGGATTGAGATGTCATGAATCGCGTGGTGGGGGGAGTTGCTCAAGATGCAGCGCCGATCACACACAGAATGCACAAGGAGAAGCTCACTCAAGAGATAAGAAGAGAGATGGAGGCCAAAACGTTTTCTTGTTGGTTTCTTCTTCTTCTTCCACACTCTTTACAATGTACACAAAGTATAGATAAGATGCAACATAAAGGAAAGTGGCCTACTAAGTCAAACAATGCATAAACGACTACACTAGTTGACTGGCGCTATAACTATGCCAGCTGTAAATAGGTGTAACAACCTGAATATAATAAGTAATGAGTTAGTGACCATGTGTGAGTTATAATGACCACCGATGTGCTAAGTGTAGACGTGTGGACCCATCTAACCAGGCGGTCCATCATCAATGTCCGCATGTGTTGAGCTTGTCATCTCAACACTCCCCCTCAAGCTCAACTTCATCTCTGCAACTCCAAGTAAGCTTCGAAAATTTTGAAGCTTCTTTGTACCCAATGCCTTCGTGAAGATGTCAGCTATCTGATCCTGTGTGCTGACATACACCAAGTCAATCTCACCTGCTAGTACCTTCTCTCTCACAAAGTGGTAGTGTACCTCAATATGTTTTGTCCTGGCATGGAACACAGGGTTTCTAGCCAACTGTATACTGCTCATGTTGTCACAATGAATGGCAACTGGACCTTCCACCTGCACATCCAAATCAGCCAATAACTTTTGCAGCCATACTACCTCACATGCTGCAATAGCAGCACCTCTATACTCAGCCTCTGTACTCGACAAAGCAACTGTAGATTGCTTTTTGCTGCTCCAAGCAACTGCTCCACTACCAAGAGAAAACATGTATCCGCTGGTAGATCTTCTATCAGACATACTACTAGCCCAATCTACATTTGTGTATCCAAACACCTGTATATCTGTACCTACCTCATAGAAAAGTCCATAATGTAATGTGGACTTCACATATCTCAATATGTGTCTGACTGCATCCAAATGTGGCTTTCTAGGTACTTGCATAAACTGACTCACAAGACCAACATTGTAGCTCAAGTCTGGCCTTGTAATGGTCATGTAGATCAAACTCCCCAACTATCCTCCTGAACATAGTAGGGTCTTCTATCTCATCCCCAACATCAGCACTCAACTTTACATTCTGCTCCAACAGAACTGAAAGTGGTTTGCATGCTGTCATGCCATACTTGGACAACATATCCAAGCCATACTGTCTTTGGGACAGCCATATACCATCATCACATCTGATGACCTCAATGCCAAGGAAGTATCTTAGCTCACCTAAATCCTTCATCTCAAACTTCTTCTTCAAAGAATCCTTGACTTCAGCAATCCCACTATCACTATCACCTGTAATAATCAAGTCATCCACATAGATGACTATGATGACCAAACTTGCATCTCCCTTTCTCACATAAAGTGAGTGATCAGCATCAGAAACATAAAAGCCAATATTAACAAGATACTCTCTGATCTTGTCAGACCATGCTCTAGGTGCTTGCTTGAGCCCATAGAGTGCCTTCTTCAACCTGCACACATACGTGGGATGCTCTAAATCTTCATAACCTGCTGGCTGATCCAAGTACACTTCTCCCGGCAGATCACCATGCAAGAAGGCATTCTTCACATCCATTTGCTGCAACCTCCAACCTTTGGCTGCTGCCAAAGCAATCACACATCTGACAATTGCCATCCTAGCAATTGGACTGAAGGTTTCATCATAATCTATGCCATATGTCTGGGCATAGCCTTTTGCAACCAGCCTAGCTTTGTACCTGCTAATAGAACCATCTTGTAAACGCCCCGAACAACGTAGTATGCTTAAGAATTATGATATTCACTTATTTTCAAGATTTAATATAAAAGAGAATGAACACTTAAAGCTGAAAATGAAAATTACTCACAAAATTATAGCCATGAAAATGTAAAAGTAATGGAGACAATATTGAGGGTTGAAGATGGGCAACCCCCCCCCCCCCCCCCCCCCGAAGGAATGTATTTCTACTCAACTCAAGTCCCTTAGGGAAGAGCTCACTTACAATCAACCTGAGAGTGAGAAGAAGTAATTCTCACTCTCACAAGATCATGCAAAGATGTACAAACACACATGCATTATCTATTATGCAATGATAAGAACTAATTTATTTACAGTATGAGAGAAGAAAAAGGGAAAATCAGCCTTCTCCATCGTTGAACAGTAGTACATGGATAGGGCTTGCTTCTTGTTGCTAAAATGGAAGAAAGAGCTTGAGAAGGAGGTGCTGTAATGAATTTACAAGCTTGTTGTCCTGTAAAACAGTAGTGATAGAAGAGGGAATATGGAGGAATTTTATAATGGAGAAGTGGGGGATGATGATGGGGATGGATGGGGCTAGTTTCTGGCTATCTTTGGGTGCTGTACATGAGTTTACAACAAAGAAAAAAGATGATGAATGAAGAAAAACGAGCTCTTATTTATAGGAGAGGGAAGAGCTAGTACAAAAGGGGAGAGTAGAGTAGCACAAGACAAGTGTCCAGCCACATGTCATGAGATGTGACAAGTGGTGGGACACTTGGAAATTTGTGTGACAAGTGTCTTGACACTTGTCTCTTCTCTATGGCCTTCCCTTTTGGGTTGAATACTGTCAAGAATAAAAACAACCAAATTTAGTAAGCACAGTCAAAGTACAGAACTTACTATTTTTAGAATGACATCCCTATTTTTTAGGACTAGCATTTTTAGGCTAATTCGAGGCTCCTAAAATTTAGGGACCTCCTAAAATTTAGGGATCTCCTAAAATTTAGGAACCCCCCCAATATGGATGTCATATGAAAGCTTTTTCCGTGTACATTGCAAAAATGGTATCCGAATCTTCATGTGACTTTCCTATGCAAAGAAATGTGCATTTCAAGCTTTCAGCCCACACATACACATTATAAAAGCATTTCATGATCACGCCATCTTGTTGATTGTAACTGTCTGTTCTGGTGGATCTAGCCCACACTTCAAGTCATCAATCTTTTTTGTGTGCGAGTCTAACCCTGATATGCGTGAGTTCTCACAGGCGCCCAATCGGGCCATATAGGTGGAAGTGTGAACTATCTTTTCTCTAACCCACCGCGTGGGTCCACCATAACCTGCGACCACTCATCAGTGGCCAGCTCCAATGCACTTTTCTTTATATCTAATTAGTGCAAAGTAAATAAATTTAATAAATCGTTATATAGAAAAATTAATGAAAAAGGATACAAATTCTGTTTCTATAGAGTTGTGACAGCCCTCTGGCTTTTATTCAGCTGTCCTCAGCTGAAAAGCTTCTTGATATGGTTGAAGAATATTTGGGTAATCCTTCATGAATTTTTCATCTACCCACAGTGCATCTGTTGTGGGTAGATTCTTGAATTTTAGTAAGAATTTTCGTGTCACAAGGCCACTTCTCGTGGTTCGATCCTTGACAAACAAAATCTCTTCAGGTTCCAAGAGTTGCTCTGTTTCTTCAACTTCTGGGGGATCTTTAGTAATGGGTTCCTTTGGTTCTGGTCCTATGTAAGGTTTTAGCAAACTTACATGAAAAGCATTGTGTATTTTCCAATGAGTAGGAAGCTCAAGTCGATAAGAAACTTCATTTATTTTCTTAATCACTTTGAAGGGTCCAAAGTATCTACTGGAGAGCTTTGGAAAAGATGAATTTTGACCAGAACCTTGTTTGAGCCTGCTTTTATCAAACTTTAGCAAGACATATTGACCTTTTTCAAAAGCCAAAGGTCTTCTTCATTTATCCGCTTGCTTCTTTTGTCGCTCTTGGGAAACTTTGATAGTGGCTCGAACTTGATCCATTACGGTTTTTAAATCTGAAGCAAACTCATCAGCAGCAAAAATCTTATCTTTAGTGCGAATAATTGGAGGAGGAATCACTTTACCCTATACTATTTCATTTGGAGCTTTCCCTGTGGATGAGTGCACTGTATTGTTATAAGCAAACTCCAATAATGGAAGATATTTCTCCCATTGTGACTTATGTTCACTAACATAAGCTTTCAACATATCCAAAAGAGTGAGATTCATCACCTCTGTTTGGCCGTCAATTTGAGGATGAAAAGCTGAGGAGAACTTTAAAGTGGTTCCCAAATTCTCAAATAAAGCACGCCAAAAGTTACTTGTGAATTTGGAGTCTCTATCTGAAATGATCTCAGAAGGCATACCATGTAATCTGAAGATATGTTGAATGAAAAGTCTTGCAGCTTGTGCGTATTTCAATGTTTTATGACATGGAAAAAAATGTGATTGTTTGCTAAATCTATCAATTATGACCCAAATCATATCATGACCTTGAGGTGTTCTTGGAATACCTGAGATGAAATCCATTGTGATAGATTCCCATGGATCTTTGGGCACTGGAAGAGGTTGCAACAATCCTGGAATCTTCTTCCTATCATATTTGGATTTTTGGCATACCAGACAAGCCTCAATGAAGTTATGTGTATCTCTTTGTAATGTTGGCCAATAAAAGTAGCGCTCAATTGCACTTAGAGTGGATGCCCTCCCTCTATGCCCTGCATAAGGGGTTTCATGACTTTCTTTAAGCACCTTTTGTCGAACAGGAAGAGTGACACAAAGGCGATTGTTCATGAGAAGGTAACCGTCTTTGATGGAATAATCTGGATGAGAACCTCCTTGCTGTAAATTTGACCAAATTGCTGCAAAATCAGTATCTTCATCATAAGTATTCTTCATCGTTTGAGAATCTTCATGATGAGCCACTGTAATAGTTGCAATACGAGGCACTCTAGAAAGTGCATCAGCAACTACATTTTGTTTCCCTGGAGTGTACATAATTTGAAAATGAAACATAGACAAGAAATTTTCCCATCTTGCATGTTTCTCCTGCAAATGCTTTTGAGTCTTGAAATACTTCAAGCTTTGATGATCGGTTTTAATAAGAAATTCATTGCCTAAAAGATCATGTTTCCATATCTTTAAAGCATGAACCACTGCTAAGAGCTCCTTTTCATAAATGTCATACCTTTTCTCCACATCATTTAGACGGCGGCTTTCAAAGGCTACGGCATGGCCTTCTTGATTTAGCACTGCACTAATACAATCACCGCAAGCATATGCTTCCACCATAAATGGTTTTACCAGATCTGGAATGATAAGAACAGGTCCAGAAGTAAGAGTTGTTTTCAGCCTTGTGAAGGTTGCCTTCTCTTTTTCCTTCCATTGGAAAGAGATCTTCTTTTTTGTAAGGTCATGAAGTGGAGAAGCCATATGTGCAAAATGCTTGATGAAGCGGCGATAATAAGAGCATAAGCCAAGAAACGATCGCACCTCATGTACATCATGAAGATGAGGCCATTCTTGGATTATCCTGATGTTTTTAGGATCCATCTGAATCCCTTCAGAAGAGATGACATGCCCAAGGTAATTTATTTTATGCATGAAAAATTCACTCTTTTTACCATTTACCAAGAGTTGATTTTGTTGAAGTAATTGTAGAACAATTTCCAAGTGTTGATGATGCTCCTCTTCATTCTTGCTAAAGATAAGAATATCATCAAAGAAAGTACCGACATATTGTCGATGCTCTCTAAAGATGCGCTCCATCATTTGATTAAAGGTGGCTGGTGCATTGGTTAATCCGAAAGGAACCACCAAGAATTCATAAAGACCGTATGAAGTGCGGAAAGCAGTTTTGTGTACATCTTGTGGTATTACCCTAATTTGATGATAGCCACTCTTTAGATCTATGCGGCTGAAAACCTTTGAGCCTCCTAGACGATCCAAAATGTCGTCAATTCTGGGAATAGGAAACCGATTCTTCACAGTGATTTTGTTGAGGGCTTGATAATCAATGCACATCCTGAATGTGCCATCTTTCTTTTGAACAAGTAGAACCGATGAACAAAATGGTGAGCTACTTGGCCTAATTAGCCCACGGTTGAGTAGGTCTTCGACTTGCTTTCTGATTTCTTCTTGTTGAGGATGGCTCACACGGTATGGTGCTATATTAGGAGGAGAACTGCCCGGAATAATATCAATATGATGGTCTTCTGGCCTTTCTGGGGGAAGCTGATAAGGAAGATCTTCCGAAAAATAATCTTTATACTTTTCCAAGAGCTGAAGTCACTCTTGGTTTTCAGCATTCATATTATTTTTTACATCAGTGACATAAAGCAAACAACATTGAACACAATCCTTAATTGCTCTAGAGACTTGCATATGGCTTACCATAGGTATGGTGTCTCCAGAAACTCTAGCTTGGATCTCGTACTTCTTGCCTTTGTTGGTGAGTTCTACCTTCTTTTTCTGAGAGAAGATGGTTGAATCTACTATATGATTCCAGGGCATGCCAAGAATCACATCGCAACCATCAAGGTCTCCGATACAGAAGGTATCTTTGTCACTGTAGCCTTAAATTTGAAACTTGAGCTTGCCAATGTAGGGTGTCACAGTCTTCACTGTGTCACCTTCATCAGCATTTAAAGCTTGGCAAACTTCTGCCGGAGTATCCATCTCTTCATTCTTTAATCCAAGCTCTTTAGCTAATTGCAAGGAAATGATATTTTCATTCGCCCCAAGATCTATCAAGAATAGTGCTTGCTTACCTTGCAACTGTCCCCAAGCTTTTAATAATTTGCGCGTCTCTGGAGTGTGAGTTATGTTTGCAACTACATCACTGATAGCATTGATTTTCACTGGCGACTTAGGCTTGTTGTCAGAAACCTTGCTTTGTCCCTTGTTTGGACATTGCTTCACTATGTGGCCTATTTTTCCATATTTAAAGCACTTCCCTTCTTTCATGAAGCGTTTCTTTTCTTCTTCAGAAAGTTGCTTTGCTTGTGGGTATAGATTGGAGCGAAATTGAGGAGCATTAGGAGGTGCATAAGGCTTCATCTTCTTTTGATTTGATGGCTGCTTTTGCCGCTATTTTTGTCCTTCATTTGGGGCTGAATACTCCTCATCATCAGCTACTCTCTTCTTATCATTCTTTTGGAATGATTTGTTGCCATTGTGCTCCATTTCCCATGTCTCAGCATGGTCAATGAGTTCCCTGAGACTAGAACAATGATAATGATTAAGAGCAGTACGAAGTTTAAAATGCAAACCTCCTTGAAACTTCCTAAGCTTTTTCGAACTGCTGATCTTCTTGAAATGTTGGACCTTCAAAAGTAGCTCCCAAAATCTCTTGGTATAGTCACCAAGTGACTCATTTTTCCTTTGCCAAAGCCGATCCCATTCCATTTTTACATCTCTTTTAAAATGAACAGGAAGAAATTAGCTTTGTATCATGCGAACAAAGGACCGCCATGATTTTGGGGCAGCATGATCATATTCCAACCCCGTCCACCAAGTATGGGCTAAGTCGGTCAAATGCAAAGCTGCAAACTTAATCTTTTCTTTTTCTTTATACTTGTCACCACCATACAAAATTTGAAATTGACGAATAAACTTCAGAAGAAGATCAGGATTTCGAGAACCATCATACATACTGAACTTGATCTTCTTTTCAAGTTGAGATAGTGACTTAGTCTTCTTCTTCTTCTTACGCCTTCGTCCATGCCCGGATCTTGAGGTTGAAGATGATGAAGTGCTTGATGGGGATGAAGATGGAGACGAGGGTGAAGAATGTCGATGCCTTTGACGATGATGAGGTCTTCCACGAGAAGGATGTGACTCTTCGTTACTATAAGAGGGTCCATCAAAGTAGGCGCCAGATGACTTTGAAGAAGAGGATGAGCTTCGACGCGATCTCTTTCTTTGTCTTGAAGTAGAATGGGACTGCCTCTTAGAAGTAGTTGGACTTCTTGATCGGCTCCTTTCATTAGTATGGCTTTGTCTCCTTGAAGCAGATGGGCTTTTTTCCTTGAATTCTTTGGGATTCTCAACTTTTTCTAGTTTGAGAAGTTGGTCACGAATTTGCTGATTCTCCTCTCTAAGACTTTGAATGGCTTGAAGGATAGCACTAGACTGATCCATTGAGACTCTTAAGAAAAAAAATATGCTCAAGCACTCAATGCAAGGGCTGAAAACAAACAAACTTATAATTGTAAGCACTACCAGGGAGCCAAAGCTCTGATACCACTGTAAACGCCCCGAACAACGTAGTATGCTTAAGAATTATGATATTCGCTTGTTTTCGAGATTTAATATAAAAGAGAATGAACACTTAAAGCTGAAAATGAAAATTACTCACAAAATTACAGCCATGAAAATGTAAAAGTAATGGAGACAAGATTGAGGGTTAAAGATGGGCAAACCCCCCCCCCCCCCCCCCCCCCCCCCCCCCCGAAGGAATGTATTTCTGCTCAACCCAAGTCCCTTAGGGAAGAGCTCAGTTACAATCAACCTGAGAGTGAGAAGAAGTAATTCTCACTCTCACAAGATCATGCAAAGATGTACAAACACAAATGCATTATCTATTATGCAATGATAAGAACTAATTTCTTTACAGTATGAGAGAAGAAAAAGGGGAAATCAGCCTTCTCCATCGTTGAACAGTAGTACATGGATAGGGCTTGCTTCTTGTTGCTAAAATGGAAGAAAGAGCTTGAGAAGGAGGTGTTGTAATGAATTTACAGGCTTGCTGTCCTGTAAAACAGCAATGATAGAAGAGGGAATATGGAGGAATTTGATAATGGAGAAGTGGGGGATGATGATGGGGATGGATGGGGCCAGTTTCTGGCTATCTGTGGGTGCTGTACATGAGTTTACAACAAAGAAAAAAGATGATGAATGAAGAAAAACGAGCTCTTATTTATAGGAGAGGGAAGAGCTAGTACAAAAGGGGAGAGTGGAGTAGTACAAGACAAGTGTCCAGCCACATGTCATGAGATGTGACAAGTGGTGGGACACTTGGAAATTTGTGTGACAAGTGTCTTGACACTTGTCTCTTCTCTATGGCCTTTCCTTTTGGGTTGAATACTATCAAGAATAGAAACAACCAAATTTAGTAAGCACAGTCAGAGTACAGAACTTACTATTTTTAGAATGACATCCCTATTTTTTAAGACTAGCATTTTTAGGCTAATTCGAGGCTCCTAAAATTTAGGGATCTCCTAAAATTTAGGAACCCCTCCAATATGGGTGTCATATGAAATCTTTTTCCGTATACATCGCAAAAACGGTATCCGAATCTTCATGTGACTTTCCTATGCAAAGAAATGTGCATTTCAAGCTTTTAACCCACACATGCACATTATACAAGCATTTCATGATCATGCCATCTTGTTGATTGTAACTGTCTGTTCTAGTGGATCTAGCCCACACTTCAAGGAATCAATCTTTTCTGTGTGCAAGTCTAACCCTGATATGCGTGAGTTCTGGTCATAGGCGCCCAATCGGGCCATATAGGTGGAAGTGTGAACTATCTTTTTCTCTAACCCACCACGTGGGTCCACCATAACATGTGACCACTCATCAGTGGGCCAGCTCCAATGCACTTTTCTTTATATCTAATTAGTGCAAAGGAAATAAATTTAATAAATCATTATATAGACAAATTAATAAAAAATGATACAAATTCTATTTCTATAGAGTTGTGACACATCTGCATTGTGCTTAATCTTGTAAACCCACTTACATCCAATAGCTTTCTTGCCTTTTGGCAATGATACTAGATCCCAAGTCTTATTGGCCTCTAATGCAGCCATCTCCTCATCCATTGCTGCATCCCAATGAGCATGACCAACAGCCTCCTCAAAACATGTGGGCTCAACATCCTCAACTAGTTTCACCATATAAGCATAATGGTGAGCTGCATAACATTCAAAACCAAATCTTTTAACAGGGTATCTCACCCTACTAGACCTGCGTACCACTGGATCACTCAATGGAGTCTTTGCATTAATGCGTACTCTCTGCACACCTGGAGTCCTCACTGAAGGAATGCCAAGCTTATCATCCAAGCTCTCTGATCCACTGGAGTCTCCATCAAGAACTGCATCAATGCCTTCTGACACTTTACTCTTTCCTTTGTCTTTACCTGTAGTGCTACTAGATGCACTTGAAGATGTAGAGCTACTCCTTAGTCTCCCAGACCAAGGACTACCAGATGATGTCTCTCGTCCACTAAGAGTCCGTGATTCTTGCTTTTCAACCTGCACATGAGTGTCATGATCATCATCATCATCCAATTCATCACCACTAGATGCATACCAACTGCTCATTTCATCAAAGATGACATCCCTGCTCACTCTGAACTTACATGTGACAGGGTTATAACAACGATACCCTTTCTGCTCTAAAGAGTATCCAATAAACACACACTTTTTAGCCTTTGGATCCAGTTTCTTCCGCATCTCATCTAGCAATGCAACCTAACACTTTCAAGTGTGAAACATCAGGCTTCTTACATGTAAAACATTCTTCGGGGGTCATACCATGAACTGCAGCTGTGGGAGTTCTATTCATAATATAAACAGCAGTATGAACAGCCTCAGACCAAAAATGCTTAGGCATATTCCTTTCAGCCATCAAGGTGCGTGCAACTTCTGCAATATGCCTATTTTTCCTTTCTGCAACCCCATTTTGCTGTGGGGTATACTTGCATGTGAACTGTCTCTTTATCCCATGAGACCTCAAAAAATCATTGAACTCATTCGAGAGGTACTCTCCCCCTCCATCTGACCTCAAGCACTTTACTTTCAAGCATGTTTCTCTTTCAACTGCAACCTTGAAAGTTCTAAAGTGCTCAAACGCTTCACTCTTTTCCTTCATAAAATATACCCACATCTTTCTAGAACAATCATCAATGAATGTAACAAAGTATGAACTTCCTCCAAGAGATACATTTTGTGTAGGCCCCCAAATGTCTATATGCATAACATCAAGGATATTTCTACTTACATCTCTGTCATGTGAAAAGGGTTGTCTTGCCTGCTTACCAAACTAACATGCTTCGCATACCTTATGAAATTCTGCAACTCTAAATGTAGGCAAACCTGTAACCAACCCTTTGGACTGCATTAATTTCAGTCTTTGTACATTTGCATGTCCAATGCGTTTGTGCCAAATTTCAATGTCTGCAACAACACCTTTTCCTTTAGCATACATAGCAGCATTCATAGTAGGGATTCCAACATCCAGAGTAAACATACGTCCAACTCTACTTCCCTTTGCAACTAACCTGCACTTGTCATTGAAGTCTTCTACAAAGCAGCCCTTTGCATTAAATCTAACTTGCAGCCCTTGCTTTACCATCTGACCCACTGACACCAAGTTCTTTGTAATAGATGGTACATGTAATACATCTGAAAGACTCTTTGTCTTACCATCATGCAAGGACAAGGGAACTTTTCCAATGTGTAAAATTGGGTGGCATGAGTCATCACCCGTCTGCACATAACTTGCATTCTGCAAATCCTGCATCTCTCCAAACCATTCTACATGGCTGGTCATATGATTGGATGCACCTAAATCAACATACCAAACATCTTCATGTGTTCCCTTTCCTGTAATAGCATTCAGCATATGCTGCATAACAAACAAACTTTTATTTTTGTCTTCATTCTGTCGTGAAGACGATGCATAGTTTCCTTGCTACAACTTACCACTGCAAATATCATCTTTCTTAGCATAACATTGGGCTGCAATATGACCTGTTTTGCCACAGTAGTGACATACAATACCAGAGTTGTTAGAACCTCTGTTCTGCCATCCACTTCTTCCTCTAAAGCTCCCTCTGACTCTAAAGTTACCACGACCTCCTGAAACCTACATATCGCCAAATTGCTGATTCAATCTGTTTTGCTGGTTGTCACTACCACGTCCTGTACCACGGCCTCTTGAAGAGAACCTGCCACGTCCCCTTCCTGAACTGGAGTAGAAAGCTTGGACATGTTCACTACTTCTTTCAGATGTCTCACTCTGCATATTGATCTCTTCCACTGTTCTCTGCCATTATCACAAAATTAATACCAACAGCAAGCAAATCTTCTGCAACCCTCGACCTATAGTGCACAGCAATACACCAGATAGCCTTTTTCACTGTCTACTCAACAATACATGCAATTTGCAACCTGTTTGCAGATAAACCTTGTGTTTACTCACTAGTAAACACCTTTGAACTTACAGATCTGAAATTTGTAACCTACGCACCCACATTCGATCAATACAGTCGAAGTCACAGTGTACCCTGAAACTATTGTCCACAACCTTGCGACTCTAGAACGAGCCCTGAAATGGCCTCAGATGCCCAAAAAAATCGTGGATAAGCCCTACAGGGCCTTATTCGCAGAATACACAGTGCTCTTTGCACACACTGAATCTCACTGCAATCTGAGATTTTTGCTCTGCCCTACTTCCGGTGCCTCCACAGGCACTATCCAAGAGAAGGAGTGGAAGAATGGGAGAGATTCTTACCCGTGGCTTGCTTGCTCTAACCTTGCTTCTTCTCCTTCACTTCAGCCTTCGAAATCAGCCTCTCTCAGTGTCGTGGCTTTGATACCATGTCACGAATCGCGTGGTGGGGGGAGTTGCTCAAGATGCAGCGCTGATCACACACAGAATGCACAAGGAGAAGCTCACTCAAGAGACAAGAAGAGAGATGGAGGCCAAAACGTTTTCTTGTTGGTTTCTTCTTCTTATTCCACACTCTTTACAATGTACACAAAGTATAGATAAGATGCAACATAAAGGAAAGTAGCCTACTAAGTCAAACAATGCATAAACGACTACACTAGTTGACTGGTGCTATAACTATGCCAGCTGTAAATAGGTGTAACAACCTGAATATAATAAGTAATGAGTTAGTGGCCATGTGTGAGTCATAATGACCACCGACATGCTAAGTGTAGATATGTGGACCCATCTAACCAGGCGGTCCATCATCAATATCCGCATGTGTTGAGCTTGTCATCTCAACATGAGAGAGTGTGAGGGAGTGATTGTGTGAGAGTGAGGGATCTTGGAGAAGAAGCTCTTCATCTTCTCTCTTCATCTTCCCCTCCTCTCTTCTCTTCTCTTGTCTCGCGTGTGGCTATGGAGGATGAAGCTCATGGGAGAGGGATTGAGGTTGCTTGAGCTTGCCTCAAGGATCATGGAGCTATCAGTGTGCAAGAAAGAGGAGGGTACTTGCTCCAGCATCAAGGTAAGCTCACTACACCCGTAAGGTAGGCATTGCGCATCAGCTATGTGAGAGGTAGCCATGGCCGCTCGGTTCGAAACACTTGAGCAATAAGTGGTCCATAGGTCTCGGGGTAGAGCTTATAGCTCCCCTTCATTTTGGTTCCGTTTGCCGGGATAGACGGAATCGAGCCTTGAGCACCATGCGCATCAAATCGAGCATAGAAGTAGGGTTTGCAGCCCGAACCGGTGCTCGAGATAGCTAGGAGATTTAGGAGGGTTTAATCCGTGAAACAAGTGTTTTGGTTTGTTGGAAGCATTAGTGTAGGACTACCATTCTGCATCTCTGTTTTGCATTTTGGCTGCACTAGATAAAGGTTAGATTAGGTTAAGAAAAGAGAAAACAGAAGGTTTTGGCTGCTGCCGGAAACATGGAAACAGGGGACCAAATTCAAATTTCTGGGTGAAACAGGGAAAAGGGAACTGGCTTTAAGGTTTTGCAGTGCTAGCAAAGGACCTTAAGAGACTTGGGAGGCCAGGGAAAACCTTATTTCACTGGTTAGCTTTGTGAGAGAGAGAGAGAGAGAGAGAGAGAGAGAGCTTCTGGTTGCCAGGAAGAGGGAGCGCTATCATGATTCTGGGTGCCATCGATTTGTGCTACTCCAGGTGAGTCTAGTACTTCTTAGTAGTGCCCTAATCATATCTGAAAAGTCTCTTGTGATTGTGTGTAGCAAGCGTCAAGTGGGATCGAAACGTGTTGAAATTGCGCCTGCCGCCAGACGCAAGACCAGGTCTCAGTGGTTCGATTCCCAGAATCGGACCACCCGAGTCCTGGAGTTGGACCGTCCGATTCCAAGAATCGGACCATCCGACTGAGGGAGTCGGACTGCGTGTTAGTCGGACCATCCAACATTCGGATAGGACCAAACAATTTTAGAATCAGACCCCACTACCGGATCGGACAGTCCGATCGAATGTGCCACATGGAACTCGGACCGCCCATCATAGTCGGACCATCAGACTTTAGGAATCAGACCCGATCTGTCCTACTGCTGGACTCGGACCACTCTGTCCGAGTGCAAGAATCGGACCGCCCGACTACTAGAGTCGGACCAGCCCTGTCCGATTCCCAAAATCGGACAGTCCGACTACTAAAGTCGGACCAGCCCTATCCGATTCCCAGAATCGGATAGTCCGATTCTGGGAATCGGACCATCTTGCCAGAAGGAAAAATAAGGATCTTTAGTTGACCCTGCCACAGACCTAACCCTCAGGACACAACCCTAAACACCCCCAAGACCCAGTTTGACCATTAGAACCTCAGAGACCAATCGAACTTAGATCATAATAGAAAATGCAACACAAAATGGGCACGACACATATTGAGATATTCATCTGTCGTCATTTGTAGACCTTCAGAAAGACCATAGAATAGCTAGGAACCAAGCTTAGAACTCAAATCAGGCTAGGAATGTGGAGAGAAACAGAGTGGAGTTCGCATTAAACACTTTCTGCATCAGCACTTCACTCTAATGTTCCACTAAGTTTGCACTACAAGAAAAGAGAAAAGCCTGTTTTCGCACCAAGCACCACGAAAGCACTAAGCATAACGTGTGAATAAGGATTGCAGCTGCTTTCAAATAACAAGGAACACATCAGGATATCT
This sequence comes from Lygodium microphyllum, assembly GCF_053477565.2. Taxonomy (NCBI): domain Eukaryota; kingdom Viridiplantae; phylum Streptophyta; class Polypodiopsida; order Schizaeales; family Lygodiaceae; genus Lygodium; species Lygodium microphyllum. The sequence goes on from NC_141143.1 coordinate 101,206,022, forward strand.
AATAACATTAAGGAACCCACTACTAGGAGAAGACCCCAAGACTTAGACAGGTGCTTGAGTGCCCTACTAGTAGGACCTAGAGAAGACACGAAGACATGGAAAGCAACAATATAGAGGATTGGACGCTGCCGGCGGAGCTGCTTGGATTTATTGACAACCTCGTGGAGCTGGAAGCAGAAACAATGTTGGGATCAAGAGGAGAATGAGGAGAGGACCAATTAGACTTAGGAGAATTTCCAACCTCAGTCCAGGAACTGGTCCACAACTACGATCCACTCACTAGGACCGTGATCCAGGGCAGACCTGTAGAGGAAGTGGTAGCAAACCTGGAAGAAGAGAGAAGAGCAATCAAGAGAGCGCTAGAAGGCATAATTGCCTACAACCATGAGCAAAGGGCTAGAAGGCTACAGCAAGACGTAGATATGTACGAGGCTAGACGAGTGCTAGACCTAGCTGAAACGGGCAGCAGAGGCTGACATGACATTGAGCAAATTGGTAGCAAAGCGACTCTTAGACAATACGTCCGTTGAACAAAGCGCTACTGCCCTAGCCACTGCGCTACTATCGGGATTGGGAGTCACGCAAGGGGCTAAAGGGAAGGCTAGAATCCCCATCGTAGCAAAACAACTAGCTAGATACGAACCTAGCAATGACCCGTACAGCTTCATGGAGCAATTCGAGCAAGTATGTGAGGCAAACGGTCTTACTGACCCTGCGCAGCGAGCTCAAGCTTTCAGCCTGTGCTTAGGCAATAAGGAGAGGACCTAGTATTCTAGTCTAGATGACGCAGAACGTACGAACTTTGTTCGCCTTAAGGGCCTCTTCATCAAGAGGTTTTTAGAGGCAGGGTATTCCAATAACCTCATCATTAGGTTGATGAATATCAGTCAAGGGAGAAGGAAGACGTTAGGGATTACGTCACTCAGGTGCGTAGCCTCTACAAGAGAATCCCTGCCAATGAGCAACCTACCGAGAGGGTAGTGTCTACAGTGTTCATGAACGGGATTCGAAGTGAGGAGCTCTACAAGGCTTTGGCCAGTAACTCCACCTTGCAATTAGACGTGCTAGCTAGAGTTTTCGAGGAGGCAATACGCGTAGATGATCAACTCAGGGAACGTAGCATGAGGACTACCAACTGAGAGAGTGCAAGCCAGAGGGACCCTGAGAGATCAACTACTTCGGGGGAAAAAGCAACTGCTAGTGTGCAAGATAAGGGAAAGAGTGTAGACCACAACTAGGGGATGGCAGAAATGAGAATGGAGATTGCACGGTTGCAAGAGCTGGTAAGGAAGCCTGTGAGATTGCATGTACAATGTATATACTGCGGCGGCAATTACCTTCTAGTTGAGTGCCAAGATCCTAGATCTCGGCCGTGCTCAAATTGCGGTAGATTCGAGCATGATGCAGTGCATTGCAGAATGTCAAGGAGATTCCCATACGCGCAGCAGTACAACCCTCCATACTTAGGTAATAGGCCACCCAATTTCTTTGGGAGGGGAGCCCAGTTAGCTCTCCCAGCACCGACTGACTGAAGACCTGCCGTACCTAGGCTGGAGATGAACCCAACTGGTATACCCAGACCACCATGGCCTTTTGTAACCCACCCATCTAGCAATGCTCCTGTTCACTTTGTGGAGAAGCCTAATGAGGAAGAAACATATGTCAACCCATACATATCCTATGACGAGGAGGGCAACCCAGTCCTAATGGACTATTGACTGGTTCTGATGATGGCTTTAGGAAGAGGAAGAGGCAGAGGCTTTGGAGGGCCAAGCCAAGATCCAGGGACTTGCGGCCACCGAGGCCACATTTCATCACGCTGCCCAGAATGAGAACAAGCTAACAAGGACAAAGCGGATCTGCGATGCACAGAGTGTGGAATCACACATCTGTTTCCTAACTGTCCTAGGTGGAAGCCATCAACCAGCTCTGCCAACATGCCATCGGTGCCTTTGGGGCTTTTTGGAGTGGAAACCTTTGATAGTGAGGATACACCCATCCCACTACATGTTATGACGCGAGCTCAAACAAAACAGGCAGGCATCTCTTTGCCAGGGCCAAGTAACCTTGACGCAACCTCAATAGGAAAGAAAAGCCGGAGGAGACGGAAAAAGAGAACCGATGCAAAGATAACTCTTAAAATTGAGAAAGCGACTACGTTAGTAATGGGCATGAGGGTCACAGACGCAGAGCGGAGACCTCAGCTCCTAAGACAGCCGAGCTAGGGAGTACCAAGGTAGGGGAATATCCCCATCCCAAATGGCAGCTCGAGGCTATAGCTAAGGTCAAGGAGTGGGTCAAGGATGCCCAAAAGCACCTCAAGGATGCTGAACCCATATTAGAAGATCCTATTGACGATTTCTCCAGTGTGAGCACACCAGTCTTACCTTCAAAACCACAAGCTGCGAACATACCTGCACCACTGGGGGCAACTCAGCACAGCAAGGCCAAGGGGAAACTTGCCAGGGCAAACAGAACGCATGGCCTAGAAATGCTAGCCTCAGGGGAAGACAAGAGCCTAGTAGCCTCCTCACAACCTTGTTGTCTACTCTAGTAACTCTAAGCTTGGAAGACCTGCTTAAGCAGAATCATTTCTTATGGCAGGAGTTAAAAGACTTGATGGAGGGACACACAGGACTTGCGGATGTTGATCCGCAAGATCATGATGTGGTTACACAGATCCCAAGTCTAACTCTACACTCAACTCCTAAGTCTTTGCACATCAATGCTTTTTGGGAAGGCACTGAAATGCATGCAGTTTTACCCGTCCTAGCCTTAGGAGATATGACACAAAAAGGAATTGTAGACACAGGCACAGGTGTTAGTGTATTAAGCCATGCAGTCTTAGAGGCATGGGGAAACCCTCCTGTAGAGACTGCTAGGTTTAACGTCACGTTAGCAAATGGAATGAAGGTAAGATCATTCGGGGTCTTAAAGAATTGGCCAGTAAAGATTGCCGGTGTGCAGTTTTCCGTAAACTTCATTGTCATGAAGGGAGTGGATTACGATATACTATTAGGCCGACCTTGGATGAGGAATGCACGTGTCATTGAGGACTGGGGCAATGGTTTGATTTTCCTAGGGAATAGAACTAGTGCAGTAAGGGTAGAGATGGACACTTGGAAGACGACCCCTGTTGACCTAGATGCCATCTCAGCTATGTTGAAAGGCGATACTCAAACGACCAAACCCTATGGATGACTCACTAAATATATTCCTTGCCCTGAGGATGGGAGGGATTGGATGCACGTTTTGGCAACCATTGACCTACCATTCTCAGATGAGAAAGAACTATATCAGCAGGCTGCTAAAGCTGCAACCATGCCAATTGAGGAGCCAATTGTGCCACTCTGCATGATGGCAGGAAGCTCACTCAACCCAGGCAAACCAGCCTCGTTCCATATCCCCAACAACAAACTAGAGCTTCAGGAAATCGTAGAGTATCTGACCAATAAACTGGAAGGCAACTTGGCTACTAACTTAAAACCTCTACTTGATCTATTAGCTAAGCCAGAATGGAAATGGACCAAGGTCCACGACCTGCATTTGTTATATAACCGGGCTTTAGTTACTGATGACAAGGAGACTGGAGAGGAAAGCTTAGGTGATGATGAGTAGTCAGAAGGACAGGACTCTGATGACGAGGAAAATGAGGACTGTCGCTCTACGGGAGAGGAGAGTGAAGAATAGATAGATACAATAGAGTACGACATGGAAGGAAAAGCGATAGAACAAATCAAGGTAGACTCAAGGCCTAGGAGAGGAAGGACAAGTCAGAACGAAAAAGGAGTCATGCGAATGGAGTGTCACAGATCCTGGCTAGAACACATAGGAGCCATGGATTACGAGCAAGCCGGAGTGGCGTGACCATGGGTAATCCCAGTGCTCAAGACGGATGCACTCTACTGAACTACGACCCCTTGGAGAAACACCTTCCTCAAGTGAGGGATGCGAGTTTAACTCAGAGTCGGAAGTCAATACTGAGAGTGATCTCGAGATACCACAACCTTCTAAAGTCAAACGCACCAAGGGAGACTTGCCAGTCCACCTAAGGCACAGGAGGCTAAAGGAGGAGACTAGGAAGCAAGCAAAGGACTCAAAAGCAGAAAGAAAAAAGAAACTGCAGGATCTGCAACGGTTTACAAAATTTAAAAAGGGTGACAGAGTGGTGATTCCGCTAGGTGTGAAAAGACAAGGCCAAACTAGTGAACCAATCGAGGGACCCGCCAAAGTCAAGGAAGTTAACTTGGCTAGGAAAGGTGAAAAGCCAAGACCTGTATTCATTGCAGATGACTTGACGGAGGATGAGGAGACCAAACTTGTTGCACTCTTGCAAGAGTACATTGACGTATTTGCCTGGTTGGATGAACTTAAGGGAGTCGACCCTAGGGTTGTGATTCATAATATCCCAATGGTCCCTGATGCAATGCCAACGAAACAACAACTTTACCCCATGAATCCCAAACACGCCCATGCAGTAAAAGAGGAGATTGATAAACTCATGAGTGCAGGATTCATATATGAGATCGAGCACACGGACTGGGTATAACCTATCATGATTGTCATGAAGAAAAATGGAAAAATCCGAGTGTGTGTGAACTACAAGAAAGTGAATGCTACTACAAAGAGGGATAACTATCCTTTACCTTACACCAAGCACATGCTTGAGAGGGTAGCAGGTAAAGAAGCCTATAGTTTTCCGGATGGCTTCTTGAGCTATAATCAAGTGCAAGTGCACCCCGACGACATGCACAAGACTGCCTTTGCCAAGGAATGGGGTGTATTCGCCTACATTATCATGCCTTTTGGGCTGATGAATGCACCTACGACTTTTCAACGCCTAATGTGCACCATCTTTAAGGACATGCTTAGGCGCAAACTAGAAGTGTTTGTAGACGACTTATGCGTACACTCTAGTTGGGCCGAACACTTAGAGAAATTGAGAGCTATCTTTGAAAGGTGTAGGTTGTACCACCTCTCGTTGAACCCCTTAAAGTGCCAGTTCTGGGTGAAACACGGATGCATCTTAGGGCACGTAGTGTCAAGGAACGGCATTGCCACTGACTTTTCTAAAGTCACAGTCATTGTTGACTTACCACCACCCGATAACTACAAGGGAGTTCAGTGCTTCTTAGGACACACTGGATATTATCAATGCTTTGTACTAAATTACGCACTAATTGCTAGACCATTGTACAAACTGTTGATAGTGTTCGAGTGGACTAAGGAATGCCAGCGCGCATATGAGGAGTTGAAAAATGCTCTTACTACTGCACCAATCTTACGATCCCCAGACTGGAACATAACGTTTCATATACACATAGACGCCTCTAAGTTCGCTATTGGAGCCATGCTATGCCAGCCTGGTGAACATAACTTAGATTACCCGGTGAGTTTTGCCAGCAGGCAGCTCACAGAGACCGAGATGAACTATTCCACGACAGAAAGGGAGGGGTTGGCCATAGTATTTGTGGTAAAGAAATTTAGGCATTACTTGTTGGCCACTCCCTTTGTCTTCTTTTTTGACCACATCAAGTCTTGCTATATCTTGTGAACAAGCCTTGCGCTACGGGACGCATAGCTAGATGGTTACTCCTTCTACTGGAGTTTGACTTCTCTGTGGTTGTACGCAAAGGAAAACAGCATTACATGGCTGACCACATGTCCCGCATACCCATAGGAGAAGCCGCTGGACAAGGCATACCTGACGATTTACCAGATACTCATCTCTTTAACCTGTCTAGTGAGAGAGAATTGTTTAAAGCTGATCTGACGCTATATTGGGCTGATGACATAGTGCAAGTGCTAGAGAGCGGACTACTTGAGAGACCCATTGAGAAGGCCAAGCTGAGAAGACTTATCCTGAAAATTCAGCCATACCAACTGATAGCCGGCCAACTCTACAGGTTGGGACAAGACGGTTTATTGCGCAGATGCCTATGTGAGCACGAGATGCATGATGCATTGAAAGAAGCACATGGCGGAATCGCTGGAGAACACTTTAGTAGGGACACAATGGCACGAAAGGTGCTACAATCCCAACTATGGTGGCCCACCCTCTTCCATGATGTAGCTAATTTCGTAAAGCGCTGCGATGAGTGCCAAAGGACCAAAGTGCCTATGTGGAAATACAAGATGGAGTTGACCCCTATCATAGCCCGACAACCCTTTGAAAAATGGCACATCGATTTTATTGGACCTATCAGTCCTGCAGCACAATATTCCCAAGCTCACTACATCATAGTGGTAACCGATTATCTAACGAAGTGGGCAGAGGCACGAGCCACAAGGAAGAATGATGCTAGAACCACTGCAAAGTTCTTGTGGGAGCAGGTCATTTCAAGGTTTGGCTGTCCAATCGAACTTGTAAGCGACCAAGGCACGCACTTCATTAATGAGGTGATTTCCCACCTACTCTCTACCTTCCTAATAATTCATCGGAAGTCCTCTCCCTATTACCCTCAGGCTAATGGCCAAGCCAAATCCACGAATAAAATCTTAGTCAACGTGCTTACAAAGGTAATGTCTACTTCAAGAAGTGACTGGGACAACAAGCTAATGGCGGCCTTGTGGGCCTATCGCACAGCTTATAAAACGGCTGTAGGACAAATGCCTTTTAGGCTGACGTACGGAACTGAAGCCATTTTACCCTTAGAATTCTTCATCCCTAGCTTAAGGATAGCAGTCCAGGAGTGTTGGGAGGGAAGAGAGGCTTGGACCAATCGCTTAGTGGATTTAGAGCGCCTAACGGAGACCGACTCTGATTTGTGAGAAGGCTCGACGAAAGATGTGGTTTGATAAGCATGTCAAACAGCGAGACTTTGAACAAGGGGACCTTGTTCTGCTATACTCTATAAAAGTACATAAATAGAAGATGAAGCTTTGGGGGCTAGGGCCTTTCAGAGTACGCATGATTGGTAGAACAGGGAATGTTGAGTTAGAGACACTTGAAGGAGAAGGAATAGGCTTTTTTAATGGCAGCCGCATAAAGAAGTATTGTCCTCCTGCCCATCCATTACACGAGCCACCCATGCTAGAACCCCCAATGAACGTCTGCATGGCTACTATAACCGACCTTACAGATCAGGACGAAGAAGCAGTGGCACCGGCATATCTACGAATCACAGTCACAGCAGGAGCGACGTATTCTTTCGATGCCTTGATTGAAGGTGCCAACTACAACATCTTGACGCATGACCATTGGACACGCATTGGTCAACCGAAACTACAACCCACTAATGCCAAACTCACCCCCGTTTGGGGTTAATGCTTATTCACTCCTAGGGAAATGCAAGGTAGTCATTTCTATCGAGTCTAAAAGTTTACCAGCTTTCTTCCATGTGTTGCCTGACACTAAAGGAGCCGGTAATATGTCACTATTAGGTCGTACTTTCAAGAAGAAAATGAACTATAATGTGGATTACAACCTAAACCGCATTCATCTTGCTATAGGCAATGTGCGTATAGTGACGACTTTCAACAAGGGCTGTCCTGACTCCTCCACCATTACGAAGCCACCGGTAGAAACCCTTATGACCACACTTTAGCCCAAGTCTAAACAAAAGAAAACTAAGGCCTCATGCCAGGCTCTCGATCCTAGGCCCAAACCCACCAAGAGTGCTCACAAGGCCAAGGAGTCCAAGCTTATATGGGTGCCAAAATGGCAAAGACCACATCCGGGTAGACCACCCAAACGCCAAAATAATTTGCCATCACGGCCTAAGAGGCAGTCTAGACACTATCGACGTAGACACACAACCACGCCGCGATGGATCCCCCAAAGATCTCTTGTGAGCACAAGGATACTACGAGGGCAACTCCTGGATTTGGGTGCCTAAAAATGGCAAGTTTAAAAGCTCATCTACAAGCAATCTCACCCCAGTGAGGGAGGCTTGCACACATGGTGCCCAGGGCATAGTCAGCAAACCATTACCCGATGTGGCTAGTAAGCCCCAGCTCATCTATCAACCAAAGCAAACACCACAAGCCTTAGACTTACCTAATCCAGAGAACTTAAATACCCCCATGACTGCTCACTCAGAACCCAGCACAACTCCCATGCCCCCAGAGCTTCCTACAGCACCTCAAAGTGCTTCGAAGTGCAAAGCCACACCTGTGACACCAATGATGGAGTCACCACTATCCAGTCCATTTGCACCATTCCCACCAGCAGGTCTTAAACCTTCCTACGCAGTACAACCTTTCCTTTCCTTGGCTAAAGACCTCGCCGCGACTTCTGGGGATGACTTAGTAACCTGCATCAAGATGTTGGACAAAACTTTCACTACATTCGCTAGAAGTTATGAGAGGCTAGACCTAGGTCTTCTTGACAAAACACTTGCCTCGGATGTTCATGCATTACCATGCACTTGGGAAGAATACGAACTTATGACCGTAAATTTCCCAAAATTGCTGTTGAGCTGATAGTAAACGACAAAATCTCAAAGGAGCAAGCTGCCCTCAGAAGACTAATCACTTCAGATCGTAAGCCTCCTCATTCTGTTTCTGAGCACAAGATGCAAGAGCTCACGCAGATGGCAAGCTTGCCTTCCATGTTCTTGCAACAGTGGTTTGCTCTGAGAATCCAATGGGAGAAAAAAAAAACAGCTGGATAATGACCAATGCTGAGCAATGCATGGCAGTTAAAACCATCAAATATGACCCTACTTATGTGGCCTATCTCGTTTAGGGTTTTGGCCATCACCCGCAACCATCATTTAGACGACCATGTGCTCGCTCACCCTTACATTGACCAATTCCCTACGGAAGAGGAATTACATGTTGCAAGCCGCCCTAATACTGGAGATCACTTTCACGATGTCTTGACCTACATCTCCCAAGTCTCCATCCAACCATCTGCTCTTGATTGTCATGCCCAACTTGAATACAATCCAAGCTTCTATGATTGGTTATTGGCTAAGTAAGTCAATCCACGAAAAACAGCATTTGCCTCGTACTTCATGTGCTAATCCTAGGAAGGATTCCTTGAAAGATCCAAGATGGGGGGGGGGAGCAATGTGAGAAAGAGCAGAGCAAAATGAGAGTCAACAAAATGAGAGTCATGCTATCTAGCAGAATGTTATGATTAATTGAGTTTCAATGGAAGATACTGCAAAGGGAAAATAATAGCAATTGCTGCTGTGAGCCTGTCTTTAAAATTCAAGCCTCTAAGCAAGTATACCAATTTTTGACACATACATTTTTCTCTCAAAATTGAGTTTTGTTAGAAATAAGTCGATTTTTAAGCATTAATGTTGGCATGGTTTGTTGACAAGTAACCACCATGGCAGGACAAGACAAAGGGGGCAAACTCCCATTTTCTAAAGAAGAGATGACCAAGCTCGACATCAGTGTCGAGACACGAGGATTCAGTCAATGCACCTTCAAGCACACGCTGAACCTGGATGAGGCCATCTTGGAGGAACCTGCAGTCAAAGCATTGGTGGACAGATGCCACCTCCACAAGTATGTGGAAAAGGTGGGGCAGGCCGTGAATTACAGCATGTGTGTTGAATTTCTGAGGAACTTTGACAAGGGCAGGAACTATGGCACTGTCACAGTGAGGACAGGGGAGCAGGAAAGAAGAGTTGAAGTGCCCCTCAATGCGGCAATCGTAGAGAAGGCCTTGGGGCTCGTACCTAAGAAAGAGAGGCGGCCGAGAATGGATGTTTACGCCATGCTGGGGGTAAAGAAAGAAGAGGTGCAGACAGTGGATGGAATCAGCTTGGCTGACATCTCGGATCCAGCAATGAAGGTGCAAGCGAAGATGATCCACACACTCTTCTCGAGCCAAAGGTACAAGGCATTGATGAACAGGATCGGGGTCCTGTTGTTAGAAAGCATTGCAGCACGAGTCCCTAAGAAGGTAGATTGGAATGGGTTCGTGCAAAAAACCATTCAAAGCTCAGCTTTCCTTCTCATTCCAGCGGAAGCACCAGCAGGAGGAGAATCCCCTGCCTCAACAGCATGCTCCACAAGGAAGAAACCTGCCTCTAAGGCGGCCACAATTAGATATGGTGGTGTTTTGACAGCCATCATAAATGAAACAATGAAGGATGCTGGAGTCATGGAAGAGCAACCTGCACATCAAAGCCCACCGCATCAAAGCCCACCTCACCACGAAGGAGAAGAATCGAGTGAAAGAATGATAAGTGACATGGGAGAATAGGAGGTGCCGCCTACACAAGCAAGCAAACCAGAAGGACAAAAGAAAGGGGATAGGAGACAGAAGGAAAGGAAAGAGGAATTAAGCAAAGAAGAACAAGCTGAAATCAAGAGGGCTCAAAGAGAGTCTAGGAGGGCTGAGGAAGAAAGAAGGAGGAAAGAGGAGGAAGAGCTTGCAAAGATAAGAGAAGAATCAAAAAAGGCAGAAGAGGAAAGGAAAAGAAGGGTGGAAGAAGAAGCTGAAGAGCAGAGACTGAAGGAGCTAGCCGAGTTGGCAGAGGCTACACGAAGATCTATGGAAGAGACCCATGGGGGTGGAGAGCTCAAACTTGTGAGCCCCCATCATAAAGTCAAAGCTAGTTCAAGTGTGGAAGCAGCTCCAATGGCTATAGGCAAGGGCAAGTCCCTACTACATCCACTTCCTTCCTCTTTTGTGCCTGCAACGACTGAAACCACGACTACAACCACCACACAACCCACACCTCCCCTCGACACGGCACAGCTAATGAACATGATGCAAATGCTAGTGAGCAAAGTGGCCGAGATCGTGCAAGAAACCGGATTGAAAATGCCCGCTACCGAGATGCAGAGTCACGGCAAGACCCTAAAAGACAAAGGCTAGAGGCATCAACCACCACACCCTATACTCCCATGCCTGCCGACACTGACTATGATGCATATGTGGCTGAGCTACTGGCACAACTAGACAAGGCGAAGGAAGAAAAGAAAGTGGCCTTGATGGCGCTAGAAAAAGAAAAAGAAAGGTCAGCTGCTCTTAGGCTAGAAGTCTCAAGGCAGGGAGATGACCCACGAAGAGAAATGAAGGCCCTGCAGGACCAGTAGTAGCAAAAGCAAAGGAAGCCCAGGACAACGAAAGCCACCTTAGACAAAGGCTGGAAGACGAAGAGCAGAACCTGGTGGTAGAGCAAAGGAGTCTAAAGCTACTAGTATAGCAATACAATGATCTACAGCAAAAGGTTGCTCAAGTGGAAACGCTAAGACAGGAGGTTCAAGAAGGCGAAGCCAGTACACCACAAGAACATACCATGGAGCTCCATTTGTGGCAGGAGCTAGAAGAACAAAATAGATTAATAAGTGAAATCGAGTTTCTGAAGAGTGAAGGGCCAGGAGTCTTAGTAGCAGAAGCAAAATGGCTACAAGATGAAGCACAAAGATTACAAGATGCGTTGGAGACCTCCTAGGAAGATGTAGAGGCCCTCATGGCCATGGCTTTCAATCAAAAAAGGCTATTCCTTGCTAAGATCCAAAGCCAAGAGCAACTGCTGCATGAAAAATCAGAAGTACTGGTCGAGGTGCAACAAAGGCTCAGCATTGTAGATCAAGCCAAAGGGATTGCTGAAGAGCAGCTGGCTCAGAAGTCAAGAGAAAGGAACCAGTTGTGGTTTTTAACAAATGAGCAGCAATAGGTAGTGACCACCCTGGCGAGCCAACTGGAGGAAGAGAGAAAAATGATGGAAGAAAGAGCTATGGATTGGGAAAGGAATAATTTTGACAGGGTGAGAGACTTGACCAAATGCTTGGCAGTGGCAGAATGCGAAAGGGTGCTTGCAAAAGCCAAGGTTGAAGCTGCGGAAATAACTACTAAAACACAGCGGCAGGCCTTCCTCAACACTATACTCCATGTCACACAAGCTGAGGGCGATGATCCAGTGGCAAAGGTGAAAAGAAAGTTGGAGCTGACCACCCGAGCTCTAAGATATGGTCTTCAAGAGCGGGAGCTCCCAACGAGTATAGGGACCACTAAGGAGCAATAATTCCACTACTTATGCTATACGGGCCTTTCCACTGCTGAGCTCAAGGAGCTAGGTTTTGAGGAGCATGAATAGCCACCATCACCACCGCCAGTCATCCCATCTGTGGTTGAGCGACATGTCGAAGAGGGTCCAGATTTCGAGCAAGGTGATGAAGAAGAGCAACAAAGAATGCCGAGTCCGCCTCAACCCGATCTCCCACAAGAAGAACCTGCAGATGCCCATCTACCTGAGCGTATAGTTGCAGCAAGGAGGAGAAGAGAAGAATTAGCTGAGGAGGCCCAACGCCAAGCACGCACAATTCCAAGACAACTTCCTGAAGAGCCCATGCCATTGAGAGGTGATGCACATCTTGTAGACTGGCCCCAGGAGTTGGTCATCTGGCGTCAGCGAGAGTTCCAGAAAAGGCCGTTTGAGCTCTCATTTGCTTTTCCACGCTCTCTGGATCGGGCCCTGCCTCTAGGAGTCTTAGCCAAGATCAAGGATCTGGCTAATGAACTTGCAAACAGGTGGATTGAAGAGAGAAGCCTGATAATAACTAGGTGGCAACAAGAACCACAGGATTATGGGAAGATAAGGTCAATCTGGTTCCCAAAACCGTCCAAGGCTACGAGGTGCAGCCGAAATGGTGGAGGAGGATTTGGGACACCAATTTTGATGCATGGACCACCTTTTTCAGTTCACTCCCCGAAGAGTGCAATGATCCTATCTACATGCCCTACCCTCGTAGGCATGGAGTGGACTATGATAGAGACTTGCATAGGGATTATGACTTCCCAAAAATATATAATGTAAATGCTAGGAGCCCTGAGGAATGCTTAGTGTTTAGATTAGAAGATATACTTCCTTCTATAAATCGTTTCCTTTGCAGACTTCTCTTCCTGCCCAGATCTAGCATTTTTTACCACTTGTAATTACCTCCGACTTATCAAATTCCTGCTACTCCAAAAACCCACAGCAGAGGAAGCCCATCTCCCCCCACTCTTCTTTGATATCAACCTAGGAATAGATAGTAGAGCTATGACTAGGTTAATGATGCGGGCTACTCTCCTTCCTTCCTTCTGTCTGGAGCTCTTAGAAAATATGAGTGACACCCGCTTCACAAGGTGTAATCACCCTTTCTTATCAACCACTCTTTTGAGAGCTAAGGCCGATATTAAAGAATACCTACAAAGTTGCACATTCTTATCTCAATGCCTATGACCGCCCCGTGATTAAATGGGTGTGATATGCCTTGACAATTGTACTCCCTCTCTCATTCTCAAAAAAAAAAAAGCAAAGAGAGAAAAATCCACAAGGAAACAAAGACAAGGTGACTGGAGAGAAAGACAAGAGCAAAAAATAGCAAAGCTGAAAGATGAATCTACTACTAAGCAAGTTAACAAGGAGAACACTTCACATGTGCTTGCAGTCTCCCTTCATTGTTATTGTGCACCACACTCACTGCATCTAGGGTTCTCCCTAGCCCCTTCCCCACTTCACACTTAGGGCACATCAAGGGCAGGACTTTCAAACCTGTCACCCTAAGTTTTGCACCGCACCTCCAACGACGCACGAACTAGGTCCTCAAGTGTGGGACATTACCAAGGGCTTGCCCAAGGTTAGACCCATCTCCAATGACAATGAATTTTTCCATGAGTCGGACATGACTCCATTACTACAACTTCAGGAGCTTCGCTGTGAAGGTTTAAATGGCTCAACAAATTTCATGTTGCCAATCATCCGCCTACTAATGGTGGCTGCCATGACTGAACCAAATCAAGCTGAAGGAAAACCCAGTGATGGATCTGCCATTGGCTTAGATTTTGGAACCTCCAAAGATGCATGCCTACCGCCTCAAGATCTACGGATCGCTTATTAATTCCACAAGCCTGAAGATTTTCAATGCAAGGTTCAAGATCTTCAGCTCAGCATTCAAGATCTTGAAATCAAACCTGAAGATCTTGAAATCAAACCTGAAGATCTTGACATCAAACCTGAAGATCTTCAAATCGAAGACAAGGATCCTCAGGATAACAAGATCTTCAAAACAAAGACAAAGATCTTCCATGCGAAGACAAAGCAAACCTTTGTCAAGATAGAGTTCAGGGAGGTTTCTCCAGGATAAATCCCTCCAACACCATTCTCCTAAGGGATTGCTGATTGATCGTTTCTGTTGACCAAAGGATAACCGGCTACCTATTTTCCACTAGCCAATTGGAACCTCTATCAGCCATCGTAGAATGGGAGCCACAACTGTGTGTGAAATCCTGAGCATTTTCATGAAGTCTAAAGCACGTCAGAATCCCTCCTGGTCATTGTCATCAAGCTCCATCACCTCTCATTCACAAGCATCAGTGTCATCTACCCACCAGTTCCACCTAGCAACAGAATCATCTATCCCACTACTTCCCACCACAGTGCCATGGGACTGGCACTTGGCTAGGAGGGGGGTAATGTTTACCGCAGCACAAAGGAGCGGGAAATGGAAAAAAGGAAATAGAAAAACGCGCAAGACAAAAGGAAGAAAAAGGCGCCTTAACCGGTAACCAGACCCTGAAAAAATTAAAAGCACGGGCACGACCCTCAGGAAGTCTTAGAGTCGCCCAAGGAAAGTAAAAGAGTAAAAAGTGCACCATTAAGTGTGAAAGCGCTCCCGAATCCTTGTAAAAGAGCACCAGGCTCACTCCTGTGCAAATTGTATGCATTAGTTGGGAATAGGATAGATTAGAACGGTGGGAAATGAGAAATGGGCCTAGGCTAATGGCCAGCCATGTAAAAAAGGGGATGACTGCCCATGAAAAGTAGGGCATGTATATAAAGTTCAAAAAGTGAATGAGAAGATCATTCTTGTGTGTGGCCAAATCTTCTTCTTCTTCTTCTCTTGTTTCTTGCCTTCTTGCTTGTGCTTGAGAGAGGGATTGAGAGAATGTGAGGGAGTGAGGGAGTGAGAGTGAGGGATCTTGGAGAAGAAGCTCTTCATCTTCCCCTCCTCTCTTCTCTTCTCTTGTCTCGCGCGTGGCTATGGAGGATGAAGCTCATGGGAGAGGGATTGAGGTTGCTTGAGCTTTCCTCAAGGATCGTGGAGCTACCGGTGTGCAAGAAAGAGGAGGGTACTCGATCGAGCATCAAGGTAAGCTCACTACACCCATCAGGTAGGCATTGCGCATCGGCTATGTGAGAGGTAGCCATGGCCGCTCGGTTCGAAACACTTGAGCAATAAGTGGTCCGTAGGTCTCAGGGTAGAGCTTGTAGCTCCCCTTCAATGAGCAGCCATATAATGCATAATGGGAGCGGCTTTTTAAATCTACTTTCCTCATTTATCTTAAAATCAAACTTCATAGTAGGGATGGTCTCATCCTTCTTCTCATATTTTTGCACAACCTCCTTTGGGCCTTCTTCCTCTTTCTATGGTAGGAGCTCAAGGATAATGGGATGTTCTATTACTCTTTGTGGTTGAGTTCATAAAGTCTGGATCATGACCATGTAAGTCTCTTTTTGCTCTAGGTCTTCCTCTTCATGTGTTGGGTGCTTACCTAACTTCCTTGTGTCAAAATATGATAAGTCTCACATATCAGTGGGGGGGTGTCATAACCATGAGTAGCTCTAATATGATGAAATAGGTTGACTGGGATATTTCAAGTTATATAAGACCTATTACCTTGAGTTTATACCCATCGTAGCCTTTTTGCCTCAATTGTTAGATCATGTCTTTCATGGTTAGCCTTGTTATCATCAGATTGATCCCTTGAATCCTTTATGTACTTTCCAAGGTGTTGGAGAGCCATCATAGTTGGGCTTTAAGTTCTTCTAGATTTCCAAATTGTTAGATCGTGTCTTCATGGTTAGCCCTACTATCATCAAATTGATCCCTTGAATCTTTTCTGTACTTTTTGCCTCATTTGTTAGATCATGTCTTTCATGGTTTTTTTGCAAGTAAAATGTGGCTAACTATATTACTCAGAAGGTTGATTATAATGGAGTGCTCATGCTCAATAGAATAGATGGAGCTGATGCAAATCACAAATGCATCATGTATACAAGCCTCTCAAGGTGGTCTGGGAGGAATGGGGGCAAGAAGCCATGGAGGGGGGTGTATTGCCATCTCGGACTGCCTGCCTACATCATGAACAACAAGTCCTGGCTGACCCAGGTGTGTAGAAAGTGAAAACAGAGCTCCTGATGAGCTCGAGACTTGCCCTGCACCTGGTCCCACCGGCCACTGTCACAGCGCATAGGGTTGAAGGTCATCACAAGGGTTTGGTAAGAAAACTGGACAAGATAGATAGAGATGTGTCTTCAAGAGATAAGTAGATTACAGTGAATGTTTACAGGTTCAAGAGGTACTTCACAATCAATCAGAGGGGTTTGAGAGAGAAGTAGATTACATTGAATGTTTAAAGGTTCAAGAGGTACTTCATGGTCAATCAGAGGGGTTTGAGAGATAAGAATGTATGGAGGTTCAAGAGCTTACACTCTGGAGATGGTAGAGATAAGAGAAGCATTGAAGGTTTCAAGCCAAGTTCTTGAAGATGTTAATAGAGCTTCAAGAAAAGGTATTGTTGTAAATCAACATAGAGAAACAAAGATCAAAGATCTATCTATGGAAGAAGGGTGACTAGAAGCCATCATTCTCATTGCATTGCTCAAGTTCTAGTTCATTTCCTTGAAGAAGATTACGAAGAAGATTGCCTGAAGATCGGCCAATATTTGAGCACAATGAAGAAGAAAGAGACTTGGACTGATGAAGAGTTCAAGTCTCTTTCCTTGAAGAAGATTATGAAGAAGATTGGCTGAAGATCGGCAAATATTTGAGCACAATGAAGAAGAAAGAGACTTGGACTGATGAAGAGTTCAAGCATATTTAGAGGAAATCTTATGGCTTCTTTCTTAAAAAGGGAACCTATGGAAGCATGCAGAGAAGAAGAAAGGAGTGCATGTCCAAGTCTTAGGTAATAAAAGGTTGCAACTATAGGTAATGAAGGAATTTCATGAAAGCTTGTGGGTTGTCCATAGAGGTATATGGGGAACCTTTATTAAAGCCAAAGAAAATACTGGTGGTAGAACATGTGTCGAGATATAGATAATTTTGTTGAAACATGTTATGTGTGTCAGATGTATTCTATGGTTAATCATCGAGATGGGTTACAATCAACTTATCCCTTGTCTATACATTATAGATGGGTTATTGATCTTGTAACCATGCCTACAGGGATATGGAATATGCGGTATTTAGTGCTTGCAAGAGAAGATCTAACCAATCAAGTTGAAGGTAAAGCTTTAACAACCAAGACCACTCAAGCTATTTGTCATTTTTTGCTTGAAGATGTGTTTTGCAGATATGGTTGTGTGGGTAAAGTAACTATAGATAGAGGAGAGTTGGATGTTGATAAGACACACAACTTCTTTGTCAAGAATCACGTGGTGGGGGGATTTGCTCAAGATGCTGCGTCGAACACACACAGAATGTACAAGGAGAAGCTCACTCAAGAGACAAGAAGAAAGATGGAGGCCAAAACGTTTTCTTGCTGGTTTCTTCTTCTTCTTCCACACTCTTTACAATGTACACAAAGTATAGATAAGATGCAACATAAAGGAAAGTGGCCTACTAAGTCAAACAATGCATAACCGACTACACTAGTCGACTGGCGCTATAACTATACCAGCTGTAAATAGGTGTAACAACCTGAATATAATAAGTAATGAGTCAGTGGCCATGTGTGAGTCATAATGACCACTGACGTGCTAAGTGTAGAGGTGTGGACCCATCTAACCAGGCGGTCCATCATCAATGTCCGCATGTGTTGAGCTTGTCATCTCAACACTCCCCCTCAAGCTCAACTACATCTCTATAACTCCAAGTAAGCTTCGAAACTTTTGAAGCTTCTCTGTACCCAATGCCTTCGTGAAGATGTTAGCTATCTGATCCTGTGTGCTGACATACACCAAGTCAATCTCACCTGCTAGTACCTTCTCTCTCACAAAGTGGTAGTGTACCTCAATATGTTTTGTCCTGGCATGGAACACAGGGTTTCTAGCCAACTGTATACTGCTCATGTTGTCACAATAAATGACAACTAGACCTTTCACCTGCACATCCAAATCAACCAATAACTTTTGTAGCCATACTACCTCACATACTGCAACAGCAACACCTCTATACTCAACCTCTGTACTCGACAAAGCAACTGTAGATTGCTTCTTGCTGCTCCAAACAACTGCTGCACTACCAAGAGAGAACATGTATCTGCTGGTAGATCTTCTATCAGACATACTACCAGCCCAATCTGCATCTATGTATCCAAACACCTGTACATTTGTACCTGCCTCATAGAAAAGTCCATAATGTAATGTGTACTTCACATATCTCAATATGCGTCTGACTGCATCCAAATGTGGCTTTCTAGGTACTTGCATAAATTAACTCACAAGACCAACAATGTAGCTCAAACTCCCCACTATCCTCCTGAACATAGTAGGGTCTTCTATCTCATCCCCAACATCAGCACTCAACTTTATATTCTGCTCCAATGGGACTGAAAGTGGTTTGCATGCTGTCATACCATACTTGGACAACATATCTAAGCCATACTGTCTTTGGGATAGCCATATACCATCATCACATCTGATCACCTCAATGCCAAGGAAGTATCTTAGCTCACCTAAATCCTTCATCTCAAACTTCTTCTTCAAAGAATCCTTGACTTCAGCAATCCTACTATCACTATCACCTGTAATAATCAAGTCATCCACATAGATGACTATGATGACCAAACCTGCATCTCCCTTTCTCACATAAAGTGAGTGATCAGCATCAGAAACATAAAAGCCAATATTGACAAGATACTCTCTGATCTTGTCAGACCATGCTCTAGGTGCTTGCTTGAGCCCATAGAGCACCTTCTTCAACCTGCACACATACATGGGATGCTCTAAATCTTCATAACCTACTGGCTGATCCATATACACTTCTTCCTGCAAATCACCATGCAAGAAGGCATTCTTCACATCCATTTGTTGCAACCTCCAACCTTTGGCTGCTGCCAAAGCAATCACACATTTGACAGTTGCCATCCTAGCAACTGGACTGAATGTTTCATCATAATCTATGCCATATGTCTGGGCATAGCCTTTTGCAACCAGCCTAGCTTTGTGCCTGCTAATAGAACCATCTGCATTTTGCTTAATCTTATAAACCCATTTACATCCAATGGCTTTCTTGCCCTTCCGCAATGATACTAGATCCCAAGTCTTATTTGCCTCTAATGCAGCCATCTCCTCATCCATTGTTGCATCCCAATGAGCATGACCAACAGCCTCCTCAAAACATGTGGGCTCAACATCCTCAACTAGTTTCACCATATAAGCATAATGGTGAGATGCGTAATCTTCAAAACCAAATCTTTTAACAGGGTATCTGACCCTGCTAGATCTACGTGTCACTGGATCACTCAATGGAGTTTTTGCATTAATGTGTGCTCTCTGCACACCTGGAGTCCTCACTGAAGGAATGCCAAGCTCATCATCCAAGCTCTCTGAGCCACTAGAATCTCCATCAAGAACTGCATCAATGCCTTCTGACACTTTATTCTTTCCTTTGTCTTTACCTGTAGTGCTACTAGATGCACCCAAAGATGTAGAAGTACTCCTTAGTCTCCCAAACCAAGGACTACTAGATGATGTCTCTGGTCTACTAAGAATTCGTGATTCTTGCTTTTCAGCCTGCACATGAGTGTCATGATCATCATCATCATCCAATGCATCACCACTAGATGCATACCAACTGCTCATTTCATCAAAGATGACATCCCTGCTCACTCTGAACTTACATGTGGTAGGGTTATAACAGTGATACCCTTTCTACTCTAAAGAGTATCCAATAAAGACACACTTTTCAGCCTTTGGATCCAGTTTCTTTCGCAACTCATCTGGCACATGAACATACGCAATGCAGCCAAACACTTTCAAGTGTGAAACATCAGGCTTCTTACCTGTAAAACATTCTTCGGGGGTCATACCATGAACTGCAGCTGTGGGAGTTCTGTTCATAATATAAACAGCAGTATGAACAGCCTCAGACCAAAAATGCTTAGGCATATTCTTTTCAGCCATCAAGGCACGTGCAACTTTTGCAATATGCCTATTTTTCCTTTCTGCAATCCCATTTTGCTGTGGGGTATACTTGCATGTGAACTGTCTCTTTATCCCATGAGACCTTAGGAAATCACTGAACTCATTTGAGAGGAACTCTACCCCTCCATCTAACCTCAAGCACTTTACTTTCAAGCCTATTTCTCTTTCAACTACAGCCTTGAAGGTTCTAAAGTGCTCAAACGCTTCACTCTTTTCCTTCATAAAATATACCCACAGCTTTCTAGAACAATCATCAATGAATGTGACAAAGTATGAACTACCTCCAAGAGATACATTTTGTGTAGGCCCCCAAATGTCCGTATGCACAACGTCAAGGATATTTCTGCTTACATCTCTGTCATGTGAAAAGGGTTGTCTTGCCTGCTTACCAAACTGACATGCTTTGCATACCTTATGAAATTCTACAACTTTAAATGTAGGCAACCCTTTTGCTACATTAATTTCAGCCTTTGTACATTTGCATGTCCAATGCGTTTGTGCCAAATTTCAATGTCTGCAACAACACCTTTTCCTTTGGCATACATAGCAGCATTCATAGTAGGAATTCCAACATCCAGATTAAATATATGTCCAACTCTACTTCCCTTTGCTACCAACCTGCACTTATCATTGAAGTCTTCTACAAAGCAGCCCTTTGCATTAAATCTGACTTGCATCCCTTGCTCTACCATTTGACCGACTGACACCAAGTTCTTTGTAATAGATGGCACATGTAGTACATCTGAAAGACTCTTTGTCTTACCATCATGCAAGGACAAGGGAACTTTTTCAATTTGTGAAATTGGGTGGCATGAGTCATCACCCATTTGCACATAACCTGCATTCTACAAATCCTGCATCTCTCCAAACCATTCTGCATGGCTGGTCATATGATTGGATGCACCTAAATCAACATACCAAACATCTTCATGTGTTCCCTTTCCTGTAATAGCATTTAGCATATGCTGCATAACGAACAAACGTTCATTTTTGTCTTCATTCTGTCATGAAGATGATGCATAGTTTCCTTGCTGCAACTTACCACTACGGATATCATCTTTCTTAGCATAACATTGGGCTGCAATATGACCTGTTTTGCCATAGTAGTGGCACACAATACCAGAGTTGTTAGAACCTCTATTCTGCCATCCACCTCTTCCTCTAAAGCTCCCCCTGCCTCTAAAGTTACCATGACCTCCTGAAACCTGCATATCGTCAAATTGTTGATTCAATCTGTTTTGCTGATTGTCACTACCACGGCCTCTTGAAGAGAACCTGCCACATCCCCTTCCTAAACTGGAGTAGAAAGCCTGGACCTGTTCACCACTTCTTTCAGATGTCTCACTCTGCATGTTGATTTCTTCAGTGATCATTAGAGAGACCAACTCATCGAAATCTGGGAATGGCTTTCTAACATATATAGAAGTTACAAAAGACTTCTAAGCCTTTTCATTGTTAAGTCCACCCAAGGTTGATGACACCAAATCATCATCATCGGACATTGCATCAATTGCTACGAATGCATCTACAATGCTCCTTGCCTTCAATGCATACTCATTGATAGACATCTTCCCTTTCTTCAATGTATTCAACTCTTGCTTGAGTTGAATCTTTCGTGCCTTTGTATTTACAGAAAACATACTTTCAAGTATGGTCCAAGCTACATATGCATTCTCTGCATTTCTAATGTGTCCCAACATATTATTGTCAATTACTACAGACAACCAATACATGACCTTCTTGTCTTTTGCATTCCATTCCTTTCGTGCCTTTGTCTCTTCTGCAGTTGGAGGATCACTCAACTCCGGCTCCTTTTCTTCACCTGAA
The DNA here is from genome assembly GCF_053477565.2 of Lygodium microphyllum. Classification (NCBI taxonomy): domain Eukaryota; kingdom Viridiplantae; phylum Streptophyta; class Polypodiopsida; order Schizaeales; family Lygodiaceae; genus Lygodium; species Lygodium microphyllum. The sequence goes on from NC_141143.1 coordinate 101,227,897, forward strand.
ACAAACTCGTAGAGGTCTTTTCCAATAAGGAAGTTCGTGACACAAAACTTCCATGATGGGTAGTTGTTCTTGTCGAGCTTCTCAATGATGGGGCTTCCATTGTTCTCTACCATTATCACAAAATTAATACCAACAGCAAGCAAATCTTCTGCAACCCTTGACCTGTAGTGCACAGCAATACACAGATAGCCTTTTTCACTGTCTGCTCAACAATACATGAAATCTGCAACCTGTTTGCAAATAAACCCTGTGTTTACTCACTGGTAAACACCTTTGAACTTACAGATCTGAAATTTGTAACCTGCGCACCCACGTTCGGTCAATACAGTCGAAGTCACAGTGTACCCTGAAACTACTGTTTGCAACCTTGCGGCTCTAAAATGGGCCCTGAAACGGCCTCAGATGCCCAAAATAACACAGCGCTCTTTGTGCACACCAAATCTCACTGCAATCTGAGATTTTTGCTTTGCCCTGCTTCCGGTGCCTCCACAGGCACTATCTAAGAGAAGGAGTGGAAGAATGGGAGAGATTCTTACCCGTGGCTTGCTTGCTCAAACCTTACTTCTTCTCCTTCACTTCAGCCTTCGAAATCATCATCTCTCAGTGGCGCAGCTCTGATACCATGTCAAGAATCGTGTGGTGGGGGGAGTTGCTCAAGATGCTGTGCCGAACACACACAGAATGAACAAGGAGAAGCTCACTCAAGAGACAAGAAGAGAGATAGAGGCCAAAACGTTTTCTTGCTGGTTTCTTCTTCTTCCACACTCTTTACAATGTACACAAAGTATAGATAAGATGAAACATAAAGGAAAGTGGCCTACTAAGTCAAACAATGCATAACCGACTACACTAGTTGACTGGCGCTATAACTATGCCAGTTGTAAATAGGTGTAACAACCTGAATATAATAAGTAATGAGTCAGTGGCTATGTGTGAGTCATAATGTCCACCGACGTGCTAAGTGTAGACGTGTGGACCCATCTAACCAGGCGGTCCATCATCAATGTCTGCATGTGTTGAGCTTGTCATCTCAACATTCTTTGGTCAATTGGGTATTAAGTTGGCTTTAACATCAACCTACAACCCTGAAGACAATGGGAAAAGCAAGAGAGGGCACCAGCCTATTCTCAAAGCTCTAGCAAATTCTTGTAGAGGAAATATCAAAGAATGGCTTAAAATGCTACCTTTTGCATTATGGGTTGACTGGACTACTCATAATACAGTGATTGGCTATATGCCAGATGAACTTGTGCATGGAAAACAATAAATTATGCCAATTGAAGAATCTATTCTCACATGGAGTCTTCTAACTTGGAAGGAAGGCATCAGTAGAGAAGAGTTACTGACTTTGCGTATATGGCAGCTAGAAAGAAGGCCTGAAGATGTTCAAGCAGCTCTTGAGAAGCTAAAGACAACAATACTAAAGAACAAAAGAAGATTTGATAAGCAACATCAACTTTGGCCAAGAGCAATTCAAGAAAATGACTAGGTGCTTGTCTATGACAACACCCTAGAAAATCAATAGTACAGTGCTTCTAGGAAGATGGTAAAGTGTTGGTTTGTCCCATATGTGGTAAAGGTCATTCATGACAATGCCACATATTCATTGGATGAATTGGATGGGACCAGCATGAAGATACCCATAACTGAAAAAAGAATCAAGCTCTTCAAATAAAGAGAAAGTTCAACATATGAGTTAGAAGACTTGGATGTAATTCAAGAGCATTAAGACATAGAAGAAGAAGAGGTAGAAGATGAAGACATTGGCATGGTAGAATATACTTCTTCTGACATTGCAAGTCTGTAAGACTTTGGCACATGCTAGAGGATGTGCAGGTTAGGAGGGGGTGGAACTCGTGCCGTTATGTGCACACCGTGTAAAAAAAAACTACAGTGTGGCTTTCTTATTGATTTAGAGAGTCAATGCCATTTTAGACATTAGTGTTAGTGTCCATGGTTCAAAAATATTAGATTTTTGGACAATTTTTAGCTAATTTTTTATATTTTAGATATTATCTCTTGTAAAAATCCATAAAGCTGTAGACAACTTCTAATCAGCTCACCTGCAAGATTCAACTTTGGGTTTGTATATGCAACAACTGAAAATGTACTTTCAACAGCCATGGAATGAAATTCAACAAGTATAGATTCTTCAACTTCATCTTCTTCCATAAGCTCTTCTTCATTGTCATATCTTGCATGTGATACCATGTCAGCAAGTGGATTCGTCTTTCTTGCAATATGCTTCAATTTGAGGTTGAGAGATTTAATATATGCAATCCATCTTAGCATAGCGGTTTTGGGTGTAGAGTAGTTGGCAATCATGCCCAAGAGTGGAAGACAATCAGTTTCTACCATTATGGAAGCACCTATAAAGTATTCACGATCACACTTTAATACTGTTACAACTCCCCATAATTCCCTTTTTACTTATGCATACCTTCTTTGATGTTCATTGAGAACCTTTGCTCCAAAAAAAATCGCATACCCTTTACCTTTAAGGTCTTCTTGGCCCACAGCCCATCCTATCCCAATGGGACTTGTATCCATAGTAAGGATGATGGTTGACCATTTGAATAATCAGACCTTTTGAGAGTGGGGACTAAAATTAACAACTTCTTTAGTTTGCATACAATGAGAGTATGCTCTTCCCCCCAAGAGAATCTTTGGCCTTTTCTTAATAATTGATAAATATTTTCGGTGACATGAGCAAAATGTGGTATCCATATGAGATAGAATACACATGCACCAAGAAATCTTCTCACCTCTAATATATTTGTGCATTTTTCTTGCATTCTGTTGATGGCATCTATCTTGACTTGTGAAGGTTTACGTTCGTAGGGGCCACACAAATGTCCCCGACCAATAGGACTTCTACTCCAAAAATCGACTTAGCTCCAGAAAGCGTACGATGTACCTCTTCTAGCCTTGTCGAAATCCTATCACAATCATGAATATGGTTAACTACAAATATCTTGCAGCCATCTTCGTTAAGCTCCTCATTCTTTTCATTGACGTCACATCCCTTGTTGATAGGTACATCATCAATAAATGGAAGAGTAAGTTGTGGAATAAAGTCCGTTAAGACTTTGTGCATAGCATTCATCATATGGACTACGGAGTTTGTTGCATCTTGTGTGGTAGAGTGCACATGCGGACCAATCCAAGAGGTATCGTCATTGTGGTAATGTCTCGACTTTCTAATGAAAGCTGAAATTGGTCATATCCTGAATATAGGTTGCCCATAGAATAAATTGCTCTACCTGCAAAAGCTTCAGCAAACTCATCAACAATTGGATTCGAACCAACATTTTGGATTGTGATACGATTTGCAGGCTATAGATCTTGGATGAATCGTAAAGATCCATTTTTCTTGGGTATGGTAAACCATCGATTTGAGTAAGGTGTTGAAGAAGGTTCTAAAATTTTCATTCTGATCTTCTCATTTAGAAGTTCCAATAATTTGGGCAAATGCGCCCTTGGAACGGGAATGGGCTTGAGGTTCCAAGACACATGTGGGACCGTAAAAATGACCATAGAAGCCACAATATTTGGATCCAGACAGCCTATTTCACTTGGTTGAAATGCAAAAGCTTTTCCATGTTTCATTAGCATTTGTATAAAAGAGTGTTTTTCAGCCGGTGAAAGGAAAGAATTTTCTCCTATTTTGAGCTCTTTTATACTTTCAGATGTGAACTTGTGACCAATGTTGGAAGGATCATGAAGACTTGGCTGATTTGCTGCCCTATCAGCCAACCCTTCACTTTCAGGAGCCTGAGGCAGTGGGACTACCACAAGCTTGACTTTCTTATCCATTGTCTTGTATTTTGTCTCCACTTGCGCTTCAACCTTGTTGAGTGAACCAATGTCTTCCTGCTCAACAAATTCTTGAATTGTTTGATAAAAATCCAATGTGCATACTTCTATGGGCTGATTTTCAGCCTAATTTTCTGTACGAGCAGCTGCATATATTTAAGTCAATGTGTCAATAGTAACCAATCCAAAAAAATTTCCCAAAATATCTTCATTTTCAACCATCATGTCATAAGTTTTCAGCTCCCTTTTTACATGATATAAATATTTTCTTTCAGCTTTAGTCATGGCTGGAAGAGACTTATAACAACCCATACTATTGGTTGTACATACATACAGATTTGCTAGAGACACAACTTTTGTAGCATATGGAGCTTCAATATTTTTACATGACGCACTGCCATAGCCTCCTTTTATAGTAGTGTAGCCCAAAAACCCTTAAATTCTCGGGCATTAGAAGGCACAGGATAATCACGCTGTCGATCGTTGTTTTGATGATGGTTAACACACACAATAAGAAATTGGATAGCTGGTTCATTATCCTTGCTTTGGATTCGAACATAGAAAGAACCATCATCAAGAGTTTTTGTTTCCAAGAGGGCTTCACAAATGTAAGGTTGCCCAAGAATGATAGGGTAACTACAAGAGTTTTGAACAAAAAAGTGAAAATTGTCTTTTATGTCTCCAATAGTTACTTGCACATTAGGACAGTCAGTATATAACTCTCTAGAAGAGTTGCTTGCAGCTCTCATTTTCCAACCTGGATCAACATCTATGGGCCATCGATCACTTTCATAGAGACTCCTTTCCATGACATTGATCTCCGAGCCATGTTCTAAGAGTGCAATACATGGTGTTTCTTTTTCTCCAATTTTGATGACTACCTTCGTTGTTGCTCTTGCCCAATGCTATGGGAGTAGTGGTTGCTTGGAATGAACCGAGCCTCTTCCTCCTCATGCATGTGTTGTAGACGGCCTTCTTTTTGAGAGGTGGGCTACCCAACTGGTTTGGACTAGCCAACCATTACATTTTCAACTTTCACTTCTTTAATTTTTGCATTCATGCTTTCTTTATCTTCAACTTCAATTGCTGCAATTAATTCTTTAATTGCTTCAAGATGAATTCCTTGTGAAGTTAGCTTCTCTTCATCCTGCACAAAAACTCAAAGAACTTGCAAAAAAGCATGCATTGTTTCTTCAACTTCATCACTAACTTATTGTCTTTTCCTTTTGATTACATTAATAATTACATCATGGAATTCATGTTTGGCAATTTCAAGAATTTTGCCTAAGGTGAATTCAATTTTTCTTCCCAGAATTCGTTCTTCTAGGACTTGTTTGAGATCCGTTGCAAATTCTATGTCACACTACAATTTGTAGCCTAGTTACATGCCTTTCGTCTTTCCTTCGATCTTCTTTGTTTGTGGCGCATCTTCTATCTCTTGATCTGGGGTTATATTTTCAGTAAACTTTGGTTGTTCATGCGTTCTTCTAGTTACTTGTTTCGGAGGGCCAAAAGAGGAAGGCCCTGGTTCATCTTCTCTTCTTCTCTTTTCTTCAATCAAGACTTCTTTATTATTGATGTCAGCCAAATGTGCAAAGGCGGAAAAAGAATCTATCGGCTCTTTTCAACAAGTTATTCCTCGAATGCACTGACCAAAACTTCTTTGGCTACTTTACCACTCTCCATTTGATCTAGTGACTGCATTCATACTTTAGATTGCACATTAGATTTATAGGCTATCAAATTTGATTTAGTTGATTCAATTTGCAGCCAATAGGTAGCTGCATCAATTGCTGTGTAGGCATTCTTTTACAGCTGAATCTTCTAATCTTTTCTTCATTCCACCATTGCTAAAATTTGGCTCTAGTGGAAGACCAGTTTCAGCTGCATGATTTTTTCTGTCTTTCCAAAATATGAGATTATATGCTTCAGTCTCACGGAAGGCAGAACACTCCCTCTTGTCATGTTGTTGGCTATCACACCAAATACAGTGCCTCTTAAATCCTTCACTCATGGGTCTTTGAGTTGATGATCCTCCTTGTTCTTCAACTTTGACATCCAAATTCTCCACCTTAAAAACTAATTTCTGTAAGATTCAGATGAAGATTACCCATGCTTTTAATGAGTTCATCCATGACATCATTTTGAGAAGGAATAGAAGAAGAAAGAGTTGGTCGATTAGTCAAAGGAATAGGGGATTTTGAAGGTGGAACAAGCTCCATCAATGGAGTTGTTGAAGTTGAAGTAGAACCCAATCTTAGTTGCATCCTCTCTCTTTGAGCAATCATGTTAACTGCATCAGTAACATCTGTCCATGCAGCCTTGACTCTTGATTCAGAGGTAGCATCTTCTAGGCGATCATCAAGCTTCTCTTGCAGAATGGGATCTACAACCTTAAGGAATAATTCAATCTTTTGACCTTCCATACTTTGTTGGTCTTCAGCATCAAGTTGTCCAAATTTACTTTCAAACTCATGGTATAAAGCTATTGCAGCTAAACCTTACCCAATCAGTGAAACTTTTCTTCGTCATTAGGCCAAATTTTTCTAAGAAGAATTCTTCGCGTAGGGATTTTTTTAATGCAGCCCAATCCGCAACTCGCTGAAAAAGACCATGGATTCTTACTTGAAGACTATGCTTGGCTAGTCTTGCAAAATACTAACTCCATGCATGTTGCGGTACACCAAAGAAGAGCATTTTCTCAACATACAAGAGAATGAAAATAGAGACATTTTGACCATTAAATTGTTTTAATTCTCACCCAACTTCCTCCAGGGCCTTGATAGCTGTGGAATCAATCTTCTCTTCATCTTGCCTTTATTGTTTTTGTTGTAACATTTGGATTTGTTGTTGTTGAGTCTGCTGCAGTATGCACACCAATTGTTGTAGAGTATCTCCTGAAGAATCCCCCATCTTGGAGTTCTCTTACACCAACCTTCACGTTGGGTTCACCAATGTCACAACGCATAGGGTTGAAGGTCACCATAGGGGTTTGGCAAGAAAACTAGACAAGATAGATTGAGATATATCTTCAAGAGATAAGTAGATTACAGTGAATGTTTAAAGCTTCAAGAGGTACTTCACGATCAATCATAGGGGTTTGAGAGAGAAGAATATATGGGGGTTCAAGAGCTTAGACTCTAGAGATGGTAGACATAAGAGAAGGGTTGAAGGTTTCAAGCCAAGTTCTTGAAGATGTTAGTAGAGCTTCCAACTGCATGTTCTTAGCAAAGATCACAAGAGTATTATCTCATAAGTTCTAACTCAAATCAAGCTTCTTTTCTTAACTATAAGAGAAATCACAAATTATAAAATCAAGTACAATACGATGTCATGTATCATTAAAAACTCTACATCCCATCATTCATACATGATGCCATAGCATGAATCAACTTTGCATGATTACATTCAATGTAGACTGTTAGGGGCAAAATCTTATGAATCAATTACAAGGCTTGTAGGGTAAAGAGACTTGCTTCAAGAGACCTTCCAATTGAGTTCCTGATAAGGAAAAGTTACCATAGCCAAGAAATAAGAGAAAAAACTCCTCTTAATTCAACTCAAAGCATTTATGAATGATCTACAAACATTGCCCTGCCAAAGGGGCGCATAATACTTGCATATTTTGACAAGATGTCTTCTATAGAGTAAGAAAGGAATTAAAAGAGCATTGCTGTAGCTAATTCTCTGAATATGGCTGAAGATATTAGCCCCAAATCAGCCCACGAAAGAGAAGGGATTTGAAGAAATAGAAGACGTAGAAGAATACTCCCAGAAAGAAATAGAAAATGAAGAAGAATACTAATAGAGATGAAGCCTGCCATTTTATTCCTGCATTATGAGAAGATAAAACTATAATAGGCAAAAATGTGTATAAAACAATACATTCCTCTATGCTGCTCAAATCACCAATCTGATGCCTCCATTGGCTCCAAAAGGGAGGTAAAATACTAGGACACGTGACCAAAATTCAACCAGATCACTCCCTCTTCATCTCCCACTTTGGAGTGTTGTTGAATGCCTGAAAACAGCAATCGTGTGTCGTGTGATTTTGTCAATCTCTCTTTTTACATAAAATCTTCTCAAATTAGCTGAAAGCTACATGCTTTCTTTTACATGTTATCATAATCTAGAAGTAGTCTATAGTTTTATGGATTTTTACAAGAGATAATATCCAAAATATCAAAAATTGGCTAAAACTTGTTCCAAAATCTAATATTTTTGAACCATAGACACTAACACTAATGTCTAAAATGGCATTGGTTCTCTAAATCAATAAGAAAGCCACACTCTAGTTTTTTTTTTTAAACACGGTGTGTGCGTAGCGGCACGACACCACGGAGGGAGTGCATGATGGAAGTCCAAAGCTATGCCAAGGTCAATACTGAAAGGAACTCCCTGCCAAAAACCTCTTGATGGCGTGCCTTCCAAATGTGCCATCCTATAAGACTCCCTACAATCTCCCATACCTCTAAGTGGTCTGTTGTTGTGGGCTTTAGTACTTGGCGGCTAAGTAAAGCCTCCAAGCCAACCACTACACAAGACCTAGCCTCAATGATGAAAATCATGTCCTATATCTTGGGCCTACATCTCGGCCTCATACAAGAGGTGACGGCCCTAAGCTAACTACCTACCAACAAAAATCCCCCCATGAGATACATCCAAGGCTGGGTACCACATGGTAGAGAATACAACAGGCTCCTCTCCACATGAGTTGTGATACCTCGCAAGACCAAAGGCAGTGCTTTGGGGTTTCCAAGTGCTGCTATGGACAGCGCTTACACCCTCCATCCTGGTGCATCTGGGCCAGGCAACTGCTAGACCTCCATGTGCTCCAAGAACCTCAGTGGCTTCTTGGTGACCGCAGTGGCTGGCCATAGCCACTCTCTAGGGTCCCACTCTAACTCATCAATTGGCATGCTCTCCCATATCCAAAGATGACACTCTTGAAACTCCTCCCAAAGCACATAAGGGTCCAGACGCCAGGTCATCCCTTGGAGACCAACCACAAAAATCCTCCTCCAAGGAAGGACAATGATCTCCTCATCCTACTACCCTCTGTCGAGGACCAAACACCCCCCTCCTAAATGGTGAAGAAAATCCCATAGGGGGTGCTGCCCACTCTGCCTGTCACCTATTGTATGGGCTTTGTAGCTATACCATGCCATTGCTACCGATTGCACCTATATAGGGAGTAGTAGTGACTCAAAGCCCTGCCTTGGTAGCAACGGAATGGTATGATCAAGGGGCAACTTTGAGTTGAGGAGAGGTTGTGTGGTAGGTGGGGGCCGGTGGTGAGGAGGGGAAAATGTGCAGTTTTCTAGCGGTGAAGGGGGGCATAGCACACCATGGGATGGCAAGAAAAAGATGGGAGGTGGATGGGAGAAACGCAAGAGGTTGACTAATTTGCAGGCCTCTAATTGGACTCTATGCTAGCTTTTACTATACAAGGGCACTCCTAAGTCATTGAAAAGGTTCATAAAGGTGGTCTCATAGATTCTTTGTGTAACATTTCTTCTCTTTGCTTCTTTTCTCTTTTTATGGTCTCCCCAAAGGAGTACTTGGACAATATGGGTAGCTTTGTGTTGTTTGGTGGCAGGATATCCTAATGGGGCACTCCTAAAATGGCAACAATGATGTAAGTAACTGAGATGCGATAGTTGTTGATGATGTTGTGCTTGGATTCTATGTGGTGAAGATTTTACTTTAGGATTGTTTAGAGTGACCATTTGTGCCTTGCCCAAGGAAACTATAACATATTCTAGCCATAGAGCATTTAAGTCCTACTTAACAAGGTTTCCTATCATTATATCCTCTAGGAGCCATTTAGGGATCTAGGTTGGGTTGTTTGAGTTGAGGTTTTTTTGTAGATAAAGAGATGATAAAATAGTTGTGGTGTCACCCTCAACTCTTCTTTTGGTATTACTCTCAAGAGAACTCCATTGGCAAACTTTTACTATGGTTCTCTCAAATCTTACCATTGAAGTTTCACTTCCACCTTTGAGAGACTTTTACTCTCTAGAGAACTCCATTGTCCAAAACTTTTACTTCTCTCAAATCTCACCACTAAGGTCTCATCCCACTTGTGAGAGACTTGGGGAGTCTTCTATGATTTAACATACTTTCTTGATCCCATTTTGATGCCCAATTCCTCTTCTGGTAACTTTGGGGTCAACACAAATTTGTTATAGTTTCCATTAGTTTTTATATTGTATATAATTTTTCTTGATTTGGTGGTTGGGTTGTAGTTCTTGAACAATATGATGCACGCTAAAAAGTGGATATGAGTGGATAAGGCTCTGAGGTAGTCTCTAAGGCCACAATTGGCTATGAGTTCCTTGGTAATGTGTTATTTTTCAACCAAATTCTAGAGGGTGGATAGAAGTCAAAATCATAGATGACCTATTTTCCACATGGCTACCTCCAATTCTATCTCATATCTTTGTTGGATGGGGAAAACTTTAATTTATCCTCATTTAATAGGTCTCTAATAAGTACAAACTATGCTATAGCTAAGAGAAATGATGCTTGTGTGGTTGCATATGCAATTAAAAAATAATCAACATGACAGACACTTGCAATGAATTTGTGTTATTAGTATGCTTATAGATAATAAGGCTCAATCTTGTTAAAATTAACCTTATTCTGAAATTTCACTCCTTGTAAATCTACTAATAGTGTAGTGGAGTTATTTTTTCCTATTCTAACTATTCTCTAGGGACCATCCCACTAAGGCTCTAATTTTCCAAGAAAAATCTCCCTATGCATATCATTGTACATGACTAGTTGTCATTTTTGAAGGTGTATTTCTTTGCTTTCACGCCATGAAATTATTCCATGCAATGCTTAGCCAACTCTTGATGTAATAAACTTTGTAGTTTAAGCTCATTAAGATATGCTAAGGTCATAAATCATTTGAAAAGTGCATCTTTATCCCCCAGAGAATCATTAATTAGAAGTTGTATTGTAGGTAACTCGATCTCAAGGGGTAAAACACATTTCTCTCCATAAAGTAATTTGAATAGGGTGTGGCTTGTAGCTCGTTTAAAGGTCATGTTATACACCCATACAACCACATAAAGTGTCATGTCCCAATATCATTTCTTTTTTGAGACCATCTTTGACAGGATTTCCCACAACCTTCTTTTAGTGATCTCAACTTTCCCATTTGCCTATGGATTATAAGGTTTCATTTTGTTATGCTTTATTTGCCATGCCTCAATCAGGATTTTGATCATCTTATTCAAGAAATGAGTTCCACAATCTAATACCGGGTCTTTTGGCAAACCAAACTGACAGATTTTGTTCAAGAAGGAATCTAGCACTCTCCTTTGCACCATCCTTCCTTGTCGCTCATGCTTCCAAAAATTTCGTAAAATAGTCAATTACTACTATGATATACCTCTTCTGTGTAGAGGAGAATGGGGTAATTGGACCTAAAAATTCAATGCCCCACTTCTCAAATGGTAATAAATCCATAACAGGAATCAATGGGCACTTTCGATTCTCTCGACTATCATGCCTTTGGCATATGTCACACTTCTTTACATATGCATATGCATCATGGAAGATACATGGCCACCAATATTTAGCTCTTAAGGTCTTTCATGCAGTCAATTGTCCAACAAAGTTTCCTTTAGAAGCAAAGTCATGACACTCTTCCAAGATAAATGAAACTTCATTACGCATAACACATCGATGATACACATTGTCTACCCCTTGCCAATATAAAGTTCCTATGATCAAATCAAACTTTAAGGCTTACTATTGAATTTTCATTTTCTCAGCCTTAGACATAGAGACTCAAGTCTCTCCTCTAGATAGAAAATGTGTTATTGCAACATCTTAGGATGGAATGGAGGCCGTGTCTATTTTAAACAGACCCTCAAGGTCACTAACTTTAGCCAATGCTTCTTTCGGCTCCCCAAACTCTACAATACATTATATGATGCCTTGCAATCTCAACGGCTTACTCTTAATCTCATATTTCAATTCTTGCAAAGTGATTAACCACTTTGCTAGGTGATCAAGTGGCTACAACCTGTTTAGTAATAATCTTGGCCCTTCAGTCTCATATTTGAGCTAAGAAATAGCTAATACAATAGATCGTGGGTGCCAAAAACACATAAAGTGTCTCATCTCTTTTGGCTGCTTTTAGGATTGGCACTTTAGCCCATTCAAACTTCACATCCTTGAAGGATATTTTGCACATATCACTCTAAATAAGAAAATAGTTGAAGGATAATAAATTTGTCAATAGCAATTTTCTTTCAACTACTGCATTAATGAATCATCGCGGTAATATCCGATTGACCATAAGAAACTATGCACTCGCTTGGGATTCCTTGGCAAACTCAAAGCGACAACGACTCTAATGTTTTTCAAATTAATCATAATTCCAACCAAATTAACTACATGGCCCACCAACAATAATCTGTAGGGCATCCTAAAGACACATTTCTTGGATTTAGAACAATGCAAAACTGCTTGTAGTGCTCAAAACATTTTCATAAAATTATCAACTACCTTTCCCTAGTGGTGGCTACTCCCAAATCATCAATGAAAACTTTTAGCTCTTCTAGGGAAATGTCGTCAAAGGTTTTTCTAGCCATGCCTTGCAAGAACTGGGTGTGTTACATAACCCAAAGGCCATGACATGATACACAAAGGTTCCAAATATGATTAAGAATGTCTTATATAGCTTTTCCTTCTCTGTGATGGGCCATTTGATTGTAGCCAATGAAACAGTCCATAAAGGAGTATATATCCCTACCTGCAAGCTGATCTAAGATTTAATCAATGAATGGCAATGGGTTTTAATACTTAACTACTTGTTTGTTGAGCTCTTTAAAATCAATACAAACCCAAATTTGATTATTATTCTTCTTTCTAATAACCTCTGGTGAACACCATTGTGTGTTGCACACAAAATATCAGGCCAACCTTACGTAATTACTGTAACTCTTCAAATAGCATGTCCCTTTACTCAAAAGGTATACACCTCACTTTTTGTTTAATAGTTAACTTCTCTCTTTCAAGGGAATAGTATGCATGGCTAAAATGGGAAGAATAACCCTAAATTTGTCATAACTCCAAGCAAATATATCACAAAATTCATGGATTAAGGACACATAGTCCTTCCTTTCTTCCATACTGAGTATAGACTCTAATTTTATCAATCAAGAATCACTCGATGTACCAAGGTCTATCTCTATCACATCTACATCTTTGATTCTATCGTGAGCTTCTATAAGCTAAGTTAGAGTTACCTAATAGATATACTCCATAGTAGATTCTTCTTTGATTCATCACGTGATGAACTCATCTAGAACCTCTTCAAAAGATCAAAAGACCCATCGATATGTTGACATGATAGTCAAATTGTAAAATCCATGGCCTGCCTAATAGCACTTGTTGGTAGCTTGGTCACCTTGAAAACCTAGTGACCCTAAAGTTTAGGATTCATTTGATGTTAGCAACAATTACATGAACTTTAGTAATAAAACCTTCTGGTTGTCTCAAACTATCATCATCTATCCTTAGAATTGTGGAGGCATCTTTTTGGATCTCTAATCCTAGCCTCTCCATAACCACATATTCAAGAATTTGGGAATTTTTTGAAAGTTTGGGAACTCCTAATGTAATTAATATTTGGACACATGGTCAAATCCTATCCCTTTACTTGAAGGTGAAAATTTCCCCACGGGAGATCAATCATAAATATATGTATGTATGATGTGGGTTCAACATAAGGGATTTTTAAAATGCAGTTTTTACACATTTTTTACATACAGAAGGGTCCCATATAAAGGGGTTACTTAAAGATTGAATAGAAAAGGGTTATGTTTTATTAAGATAAATTTCACAGATAAGGCCTGCACATGATATAGAGGGTATACATATAGTGAACTACCCATGAATTTTTCCTCAATAGTATATAAGCAATCCCCCCAAGTCCCACTCTCAAATATGAGGTTAAGATTTAGCCACTTGATCAAATCTTTACTCCTTATTTGAAAGTGAAACTTGAGAGATTCCCAAATTTTCTAATACGGTATTTCCATCAATTCTGAGCTCATAATGTTAATGGAGGATTCTATCCACCCATATACCATCAATATAAGCTGGTATCCTTGCGAAATGTTTTTTTGCATGCTCAAACCAATCATCACCAAAATATTCCTAAGGATAGTTTCATTAATTGCACGAGTTTAACATCACGCTTGACCTCACAAAGAGAACTTGCTAGATCAAATTCCTAAAAATTAGCAATAGCTCTCTTCTCTTGCCAAACCATCTACTCTCTTGGTCGCTTCACAAGCTTAGGCATATCTTTCTTGACCTTCACTTTCTCCTTTTTTGACTCCTTATTTAGGTCTTCTTTGCCATCAATAGCCTTCAAAGGACCACCTTACACATCAAGGCCAAGAATTTTCTTGCTCTTATCATCTTTTTTAGGGATTTTCTTAATAAGTTTTACATTATCCTTATCTCTCTCTTTAGCCTTCTGACCTCTTATAATTGCTTGTAGATTAGAAGCATCAGTGCCATTAATATGCACTACTTTTATCAAACTTATCCCACTACCACTAAGCAGTTCTTCCACTACAACCTTTCCTCTCTACCAAATCTGCTTTGGTGCCTTATCTTATTGAAGATTGTTTCCTTGTCATCAATGATTAATAGGACTTGGCTATCTGGTTCCTTGCTGAAGGGAACTAATCTTGCTCTAGCAAAGTGTTGGCTAAGTGGTCTGGACTTCCCACATATGCCACATTTAACATTGGGACAATTTTGAGGAACGTGTTGACCACCACACCATTTATAGCCAAACCTCAATGGACCACCTTCTTCAAGGCATTAACTTCCTATTAGGTTTTGTCACTTCTTCAAGAAGTTTACATCTATGGCTATTTTTTTATATTGTTTATATGTCATGTCAAAATAATGCTTCAATTTATCCTTGAATTCCCCAAGAATATTCAATGCACTAGGCTTATAACCATAATCATTTGCTTCGTGTCCTGATGGTGTAACCACCTGGTTAGGCATTGGTGGCTAATTAGCTAGCATTGCATTAGGATTCATCATTTGGTTTTCACTATTTGATGAAGCCATTTGGCTAGCCATTGGCATAGCAGCATTAGGAGGGGCTGGTGGCATAGATACATTTTGCATCATGCTTCCTCTTACATAAAGTTGATCATGGGTGTACTTATCGCACAGGCTTGATCTCCATAGCTATAATTAATGCCAGATTATTGCTAGGACCTAGATTTTAATAGATATTTTTTCTAGATGCATAGATTGATTATAATTGCAACTCTATCTTCTCCACTCATATAAAGGAAATATCCATGTTAGTGAGAGGAACACTACTCATCTGCACTTGGATATTAAAATCCAATCCATGTAGGAAGTACTGTAGTTGGGTTGTAGGTGGAATGGGAATAGAGGCTTGCAATTTTCAAATTACCTTCTTCACTTTCTTGGCATAAGCTTGAGCATTTTCATGTGGCTCTTCATGTATTACATTCAAAATACGCAACAATATTGACCACTCTCTTAAGGGTAAACTCTTTCTGAAGGCCACATAAATTAGATCTATAATAGTCATGGTTTCAACTTCCAAGCCAAGATACCACACTATAGCTCTTCCTTTCAAAGTCATATTAAAGAACATCATGAGATGTCCTTCTTCCTAAATCTGATAATTAAACATTAGCTTTTAGAACTCACTAGTATGGAGCTTGGCATCCTCTTTTTCTAACCCATTAAAAATGGATAGGAAAAAACTAAGTATTGGAAAATCCACGATTCCTGCAGGTATCACAATTGCTTGTACTATAATGACAATCAGGGTTATTCTAGGAGTTTGTATTGGGGGGTTTATACTCCCACTCAAAGTAGGATGACTTTTCAAGGAAAGAGTGTTGCTAGAGCTTTCTCCTCCCCGTAATAATGAACTAACTGGAGTAAAAGTGTTAAGAAGAGGGGACAGGAAAGAGAGAAGAAGAGGGGAGAGAGAGAGTGCAGAAGAGAGAGAAATACTGTAGGAAGAGAGAGAGAAAGAGAGTGACAAGGAGAGAGAAATACTAGAAAAGGAGAGAGAAACACAAGAAGAGAGAGGAAGAAGCCTTGAAATCTTGGAGAGAGAAGTGAAGATGAAAGGAGACTTGTATTATTATCTGATGGTCAAAAATCAAGTCCCTAACATCTTATATACCAGCCAGTGTAGCTAGTATTTCCCCATTATTAAATCCCCCTCTCTTACATTCCATCCCCACCCGAAGGTTTTTGCCCTCAAAAACAATTTGAGCACTTATGATAACTGGGCAGGAGCATATCAGAGTACTACTCTATTGCATTATTATAGGGGTATACTAATGAATGAAGAGGTATTATTGCGTATGATGGGTCATTGGGGTAAGCGTGATACATGGGCCTTATTGGGGAATTATAAAAATGAATTTTTGATCCAAATATATTGAGTAAATGCGAGTTGTAGATAGTGGACAGCAAGTTGTTTACTATAGGACCTTGTTGTAGTAAATCTGAGATAACTTTTTGTAGAGAACTCTAATCAAGGCATGCAACACATTAGAATGGAGCTCTTGGTAAGTGCTTTCAGAGCCATGTGGGTTGGGTTTGGCTGTTCAAAGTTTAGAGTAAAATCTAGTGTAAAACAATGAGCTATCTGCAATCTTCCGTGCACTAAAATATGGCCATAGATAACCAATCTTCCCTGCATTATTAAATCCCCCTCTCTTACATTCCATCCCCACCCGAAGGTTTTTGCCCTCAAAAACAATTTGAGCACTTATGATAACTAGGTAGGAGTTGATCAGAGTACTACTCTCTTGCATTATTACAGGGGTATACTAATGAATGAAGAGGTATTATTGCGTATGATGGGTCATTGGGGTAAGTGTGATACATGGGCCTTATTGGGGAATTATAAAAATGAATTTTTGATCCAAATATCTTGAGTAAATGTGAGTTGTAGATAGTGGACAGCAAGTTGTTCACTACAAGACCTTGTTGTAGTAAATCTGAGATAATTTTTTGTAGAGAACTCCAATCAAGGGATGCTACACATGAGAATGGAGCTCTTGGTAAGTGCTTTTAGCCATGTGGGTTGGGTTTGGCTATTCAAAGTTTAGAGTAAAATCTAGTGTAAATAGTGAGCTGTCTGCAATCTTCCCTGCACTAAAATATGGCCATAGATAACCAATCTTTAGCCAAAAGAGTCTGCAAAAAAAAAGATGGATGTTGGTCTAAATGAGACCCCAAGCAATCCATTAACCTCCTGAATCAAAAGGTATTCCGTCATAATGATTGTCCAAGAGAAGAGAATACCCATCAACCACATACTCCAATCCACCTAGATCAAATGGATACAATGAAGTATTCCCATAATCAAGTCCATAATCACATCCATAATCTCCCGGATCATAGAGAAGCATAATGCCATCTTCATATTCATGTATACCCAAATCATGTATTATATCATCATTGAATATATGCCAATCATCATAACCATGATCAAGGTACTCATTATCAAATGTGTTCAATGGCTATTGTAAACCTTGATTAAGTGTAAATTGATGCTCAAGAATATCATCATGAGGTTTCTCCAAGATTCTAAAAGCTTCAACATAACCATCTACATCTATGACTGCCTCATGTGACTCATCAGTTAAGATGTCATCAGCTTGTACATCTTGCTCTTCACTATTCCCTTCTTGTACATCTTCTTGGTCTTCTTGCTCATCTTCTTGTTGATCATGTTGTTCATTATCCCAGTCTTGTTATTCAGCTTGCTCATTGCTCTCTTCTTCATCATCAGCACTTTGAAAAGAACTCATCATTACATTTGGGTAATCATGAGATATGAACTGATTGGGATATAGGATACCATGGTAGTTATAAACTTGTTGTTGATCAAAGCTAGAAGAGTATTGATAAGCATGACCATTATTGTCACATCCATAAGAACTGAACTACTCAATTAAGAAAGATTCACATGTATAATCATGACTATGTTGCTGAAAAGGTGGATGCTCATAAGCATAAGCATGCTGCCCATAATAGCCATTCTGCTGCCAAGGTTCAATGGAGTGATACTCTGCATTATGACATGGTACATCATATCTATAAGCATTAACATGCTAATATTTCTCATGTTCTTTTGAATGTTGCTGTTGTCCATATTCATAAGATGCATGCAGGTCATAGTATGTAGCATCAGCATATACATGTTGGCCATAAGCATAAGCATCGGGTGCATAATGCCCATGAGAATTTTCATTAACTAATGGGAAGGTGGTTCTTTCAGTATGTACATGTGATTGATCTTCTTGCTCTTTTCCTTTCATTTGGAATTCCATCCACCTAGTGAGCTGGGCAACAAGGATGTCCATAGTGGTCTTCATTTGACCAATGCCTTCCATCAATTCTCTATGCCTCTCAGCATGCCTTGTCTCATGCGAACTAAGGGTGTTAGTGAGCGCGCTGAGGCTCCCCACATCATGAGAGTAATCTTCATCTTCTATTTCATGGTTTTTCTTAGTCCTTGGTTCTAGTGCATCCTTTATTTGTTGCTAAACATCTTCATTGGCCTTGGTTTTTCCCCTATTCCCTGCCATGGTTAGGTGCAGTCCCATTAGACCACCTATCACTATTTTGCCCGTAACTTGAGCTAAGAAGCTTCGATTGACCTACTTTTTTATTCAAATCAGATCCAAGGATTCCCTCTTTGAACTGAGCATAAGTATGCACTCCCAAGTTTTATACAAAAAATTATTTAATAGAAAAAGTATTATTGTACTCTGTAGTCCAATACCCTATCTACACCTGTAGGAGGCATGTTTTGACCTATAAGTATCTTGTAGAGTCCAAATAGAGCTCCAAAATTTATCAAACCCCTTGGTAGGACCTGTGGACACTTTACAAGACCTGCACCTAAGTTCCTATGAGTAGGTATACTTTTGTAAAAGCAAGCAAATTGCTTACAGCACCTTGTGGGGGTCAAGAAAGGGGTTGCAATGGATCAACTAGTCAATGCATGACTAAAGGATCATCCCACATGGCATAATACAATGCCCAATCATGAAAATTCACTTTTTGCAACCTATATCCAGAACTGAGCATGTCATCAACATCTCTTAGCATGATTTCCCCATTCATAGGCATCTCCCATACATTCCAAGCATCATATTCACTGCCATTGACTGCATATGTATTCTCATGTCTACAAATACATCCTTAGTAGTATTTTCCATACATTTGTAACCTATAATACATCTATACATCAGCAAATACATCTACGTCAGTGCCAAGTTAATATATTGGTTCTTCAAGAGGGTACCTGCACCTACAAGCAACTTTGAGCTTTAGATCACCAGGACGTTGTGCACCCCTTCAGGGTCTTTGATGGCAAGGGGGGGGTCACCTCTCTTTTGTCTTGCCACATCACCTGGCATTGGGCTTTTCCTCACCCAAAATATACATGGTAGACATTTATTAATTAAAAAAGCAAGATGAGATGCATTTAGAAGTAGGAATTAAACCTTTTCATGAAATGCATGGAATGGAAAATTGGGATCAAGGGTAGGGCTTACCAAGCAATGACTCACTGTTGACTTACCCTTATACAATGGATTAAAAATAAATTAAAAAATTTCAAGTAGCTCATTCAAGAAACAACAACTCAATTGGTTTAGGTAAGTAGAAGCAATAATCCTCAATGATTTTCAACATGAATTTACCCATTCCACGCAATGAAAGTGAGGCAAAATGATTGTGAAGGGTTGGATAGTAGACAAGCATCAATTGTATCTCCTAATGCCTAGCATGAGTCATTGCATTCTCTCAAGAAATTGGTTATGGCTTAACAAGAGGATGAATTTGAGAGAGTAAGAGTTCAAGAACCAAGTACCTAAAGCAGGAGCTACGGAGGCAACCTAATTCATAGCAGTAAAACCAGCTGGAGATGTACCAAAACTCCCATAACCTGCAGCTACTGCAACAGCATGTGTTGCACTCCCCATGGTTGCTACACCTAATCTTGGCTTGTACTCGGGTAAAGATTACTTGATGGCAGTAGCACCTGCAAGAGAGTATGCACCAGCTGCTGCAGCAAGACTGTAGCTACTGCCAGGATCTTGAGGAAACCCAACATTTCCTGCATAACTATGCTGATAGGGTGTAGACACATAGCCATAGCTCAAAGGTACATACTAGATTCCAAAAATGTTGGTTGTAAATGGAGTTAGAGGGACACCAGCATGTTGTGTAGGATATGGATGAACTGGAATAGGTTGTTGTGGAATTATCAACCCCGTGTGTGCAACGCCAACTGTCTGTGAAGTCTACACTTGGTCCAAAATCGAGAAAGTTGCAGAAGTGCCATTGGACTTGGATGATTCTATTGAGAGCGTGGAAAAGACTGCTGCTACTGTCAAGGTGGTGAAGAAGATTGGAATGTATGATGATGTGGAGAAGGTGAAGGCCAACAGGAAGGTCCGTGCTGGGAAGGGAGAAATGAGAAACCGCAGATACATCTCCCACCCTGGTCCGCTTATTGTTTATGGTACTAAAGGTGCAAAGCTTGTGAAGGCCTTCAAGAATATTCTTGGTGTGCAGATCGCCAATGTGGATCGTCTAAATCTGCTACAGCTTGTGCCTGGTGGTCACCTGGGAAGATAGATTTAGTGATAATGACGAAGATCTGTAGTCAAAAATTTATGAGACCAATACCATGGGGCCTATCCTTGACCATGAACAGTCATCGCAAGGAAGTTCCACCTCTCATACAAATTATTTACAGCCTCGAGAGTATGATATGCTTAGCAATACTAAGGATAATGCCAAGGAACTTGCTGTTGAGGTTTCTAGGGAGCATAGTAAACTAGATTATTCTGTGAAGATTGTAGGTGTGCTGACTTCCAACAAGTGAATGGAAGCTTGTCAGGCCCTTCAGAGCTAAGGCAAACATGTGTGAGAGAGCTTCAAATGAACTAGAATAGGCTGCTAGAGTAGCACATACAGAGCCTCGTCGGGTGCTTCAATAATTCACCATTGATATTCAATAGCATCTTTTGCTCTCCCTGTAAAGTGCAATTTCTATTTCCGAGCTGTCATCCATGGCCACCGAGACCGTTGCTTGATGACCTGCCTGCAGACCCAAAGCTCTAGGGTTCCTCCACAAAAATACGCAGAGCTCACAAATCTCTGCCTCCTTGCGCCTCGCATGTGAGCTCCCAAGGTTTTACAATCGATTTCTTGTATATGATCTACAATGATGCATAAGGTGGACACCTCTCTCTCTCTTTGAAGTGGAGCATTTTAGACTCTACCTCCTTCAAAGAGCTCAAGTGGTCCTCCTGCTGTCTGATCACAAGGACAATGTTGTAGATTCCCAATGGAATGCGCTTGATGTTGCAAATTGTGAACAAACAAGTGGAGGTGGCACTTTGTAGATTTGGAGAATGAATGACTTGATTTATAGGCCAGAAGAAGAAGGAGAAGAAGAAGAGAATGGAGATGGAGATGGAGGAGGAGAAGGTGCAATTCTGGCAAGAACTATTCTTCTCTCATCTTAGAGTGTGGTGATCCGTGCAAATAGCAGCAAATCATACTCATTTACTACTAATCAATATGAGCTTAATGCTATGTATTATGGTTATCAAAAGGATCCAAATAATCTTTAGAATCAAGCTTTAGGTGCCAAAGAAGCCATGAAGACTCAAGATAAGAGTTGGAACTAGATTTCTCCATGGAAGCTTGGTTGAAGCTTGAGAATGAAGAGAGAGAAGACTATTCTTGTAAAGTAACCAGGACTTTCCCCTCTTCTACTCCATTTACCACTGTTTTCTAAGAGAATACCTTCAAAATTGGCCAAAAATGGCCCATGAGCTGCTAAATCTGGTCTTCCAGCCTCTAAACTTTTTGGTCCAAGACTCAATTAATTCTCTAGACCTATAGTCCTTATGGTCCAAAATTCCTTGATAACTACATTGCTACTCCATGTCATGTTTGTACTTGTGTACCTAAAGCTTCTTGGATTTTTAATTGAAAAGGATGGTAACTGAGTATGTAAGGTAACTAAATAGATCAGAACTAGAGCTTTGATACCATTTGTCAAGAAGAGGACATGAGATAGAGAAGAAGAGGAGAGAGAGAGAGTATATAAGAGAGAAAAACACTGTAGGAAGAGAGAGAAAGAGAGTGACGAGGAGAGAGAAATACTAGAAAAGGAGAGAGAAAGACAGGAAGAGAGAGAAAGAAGCCATGAAAGCTTGGAGAGAGAGGTGAAGATTAAATGAGACTTGTATTATTATCTTATGGTCAAAAATCAAGTCCCTAACACCTTATATACCAATCAGTGTAGCTAGTATTTCCCCATTATTAAATCCCCCTCTCTTACAAATAGGGTCAACAAGACCTCATGCTCTTAGTGATATTGGACTACTATGCTTAGGAAAATACCTCCTTAAGATATTTTCTCTCCGTCTAGCCCTTTCAGCTCTTTCTTGATGTTGAATCTTAGCTTGATGATTTTTGTTAGGATATATTGGATCTATCTTGATGCTCTTTGGAATACACTAACCGACTAGATTCCTATTAACTAAGATTTTAAAATGGCCACTTATTAGTAGCTCTCGATAAATGCACCACCTATCGAGACCGAAAATGGACCCGACACTAGCTCTATCAACTCTAGCAAGGCTCTATACACACCAAACAACCATAATGGCCTTGCGGCCAAGAACATCTAGATGATATAAAATGGTTTATCTAACTAATGTAGCTATAAGTTTCAAATTGTAGTCTATAGTTTGCCCATCCCGACTCTAAGCATAGGGAGCTTCCCATACATAGGTGACTACTTCACCTCGATTTACACACAAACAGAGCATCCCCAGTTGAATGATGTAGCTCCTATGACTCTCCTACACCCTAGGGATTGGCCCCAAGAGACATGTTGTCTAATATAAAAAGAATAGTGAAACATAGTTCTATCTTTTTACTTTTTTTGATCTAGGAGATTTATTATTTCATCACACAACCTTTCCCAAAGATAACTACTCTAACCTACAACAAAGGAACCTTTTTTGCTCGATGTGGATCAATGGTTTGGCAAACATGTGCTATGCACCCAGATTTTTTCCTTGATACCGTGCTTCATGCATATGTAGTGTGTCATGCTTGAGCATGCTCAAACAGTTTTAACTAATAACTAGCAACCTGTTGTGTAAAGACATTCTTTTCATGCTTTTCCCTAACATAGTGTGGCATTGAGAAGATGAAACCATGCTAACCCATGCTTTTGTTCCTTTAGATAGTCAAAGGAACCTAAATGTTGCACTTCAATGCATGACCATTTATTTTATTCCATGAGAAGAAACTTGGGATTTATGCCCTCATTGCACATTCATTCATTTTATGTAGCATTCTTTATGTTATATGGCATTTTCCCATAGAAAAATCCCCTAAACGTGTACTTTAACATAGAAGAGTGTGTAGGCTCATGCCCTATTGCCCCCACCATACACCCAAACATGTAATATTTTTCCTTTTTTTTTGGATTTAAAGACTATTTTTCTCTATTTTTTCTAATGTTTCTACTATAAATACTCATTATTTTACAATTTCTAATTTCACATTAGCAAATATCAATCATGGCAATTATCATACACTATTTCATCCACATACAACATTTCTTTCAACCATTTCTATCAATTATTATCAAAACTACTTCATTTTATGTGTTTTTTTATATTTTGGATAATTGATTTCTTATTAGTGTGATATTGGATTCTGCATTTTCTTTATGATAATACTTAAACACATCACATGCTACTTTCATACCAAATTTCATGCCATATGCACACTATTCCCATGATTAAACATAAAAAAGAAACAAATTTCCATGAAAACCAAGACTTACTAGGATTTCTCATCTTTTATATTTGCTTAGTTGCATATATAGTCAACATCAGTTTGAATTCAAGCTCTACTTAGTGTTGGTAATCAAATCTCAGTATCAACATCATCTCATCTTCCTTCGGTTCAAGCTGGGACAACCATCTCTCATCCCAATCTTCTCTTGATTATTCCCATGAGAATAGCCCACAAGAGGAGAGAGGGAGCAGAGAGAGATTAGAAATGGACATTTCTAATCAAGCCACCATTTGCAAATCTGAAGATGGCAATGGAGAGTGAAAAAATAGAGGACAATCACGATGCCATCTATTGGTATCAGTGTTTGTAGGCTACATAGCATCTCTTGCCCCCTCCTCTTTATCACATTGCCATGGCACCCCCTCTTCCTTCACATTTTTTTTCCTTTAAAAAAACAATTGTCCCCCTTCACGTGAAAACTTTGGGGAGGGAAGGCCCCAAGGGTCACCCCTCCCCCCCTCTAGTTACTCTAAGAATCCTTTTTTCATTTGCTTCTTTCTTGGCCTCCTACTTATGCATCCACAACTTTCTCATCCGGCATCCAAATCATGATCTAAAATTTTTTTCCCACCCATCTAGGATTCCTACATTGTGACCCTTGACATTGTTAGTCCCAATACTAATTTTTTATTATAAAAAAACAAATATGTTGTGGGGTTTGTCTTCATATGCAAATTTAAAACCCATCTTTAACTTATGCTTAAAATGATCAAATCAACCTCCATTGCTTCCAATGAGCTTGCATTTACACTTTAAAATAATGCATTCTTACATGCTTTCATCCCTTTATCTAGCTTATAATCCAACTCTAAATAGGGTTGGTGTCATTGAAGAGTATGCTTTTTCTTTGGTTTTCCTAGCATGTGATATGTAAAGTCACATGAGTATGTTTTGGGTTTCCATTTCTACTATTTGATGGACCTAATAGAAGGCTTCTTGTGAACTTGACCGTTCAAGTGATAGGTGTCAAAAGTGGCCTAGCATTTTGTAATTGGTTGGATTAAGATATAGGGGTAATTTAAGTAAGCTCAAATCACACCTCTTTGTAACTAAAGGTTTTAATTACTCATCATTCATCTATTAACTATAGATGGATGTGTTTATCAATGTAGTTAGCATTACAATTAGTTAAGGACTTAGGTGTTTGTTCTAAAAGAATCTCAATGTTGCTCCCCTTAGAGTTGGGAAGGACATAGAAGAGGAATGGGATGCTCTCAAACTCAATGGGTGATTGTCAATTTGCACTTACCCAACAAGGAGTAAGGCCATCCTCTATATGGATTAAGCCTTTGGTCCCCTTTGGTTGCAGCTACAATTGGCCTAGGTCTTTCCAATAGTTATAAGTGCATTATAATCTGATCCCTTTTCAATGAAGACATTGGCTATGATTGACTTGCCTACTGCAAGGTGTACACGGATGTAGGTTTCCAGAATAAGGGGCTCATATTTGCTTTTCAAGTATGATGGATTTGCTCAAGACTATGGTGCAATGTCAAGAATCGCGTGGTGGGGGTACTTGCTCGAGATGATGTGCCGAACACACACACAATGCACACGGAGAAGCTCACTCAAGAGACAAGAAGAGAGATGGAGGCCAAAACGTTTTCTTGATGATTTCTTCTTCTTCTTCCACACACTTTTACAATGTACACAAAGTATAGATAAGATACAACATAAAGAAAAGTGGCCTACTAAGTCAAACAATGCATAACCGACTACACTAGTCGACTAGCGCTATAACTATGCCAGCTGTAAATAGGTGTAACAACCTGAATATAATAAGTAATGAGTCAGTGGCCATGTGAGAGTCATAATGACCACCGACGTGCTAAGTGTAGACGTGTGGAGCCATCTAACCAGGCGGTCCATCATCAATGTCCGCATGTGTTGAGCTTGTCGTCTCAACACCCCCTCAAGCTCAACTGCATCTCTGCAACTTCAAGTAAGCTTCGAAACTTTTGAAGATTCTTTGTACCCAATGCCTTCGTGAAGATGTCAGCTATCTGATCCTGTGTGCTGACATACACCAAGTCAATCTCACCTGATAGTACCTTCTCTCTCACAAAGTGGTAGTGTACCTCAATATGTTTTGTCCTGGCATGGAACACAGGATTCTTAGCCAACTGTATTGGTGCGCAGATCGGACGTTGTATGCTCGCGTAGTGAATGTCGAAAGGTCCCTAAGAACAATGAACTCTACTTTTTGCACAAGTTACAAGGTAAAAAGCATGAACGACAAGAGCAAGAGACCAATTGGGTGCAATCTCCCCCCATGCCTTGTGTGAGTGCTTCACAAAGCATGTATTTTATGTATATTTCATCTTCATGCTCAATAATAGCCCAATTTACAAAAATATAACAAGCTTTTAGCTTTTGAGTTTGCTTTTACAAAAATAGGAATAAAGCTAATGGACGGTGCCCAAAGAGTCTGGCACGCCCAATACAATGTCCAAATAGAAATAACATAACCGTGCGCCCATGCGCATACAAAATAATAATAAATAATCGATGCCTCAATAAATAGGCATGACAAAATATAGGCGTGGCGCCTATCAGAATATAATCCATAAATCGAATACTCTCTATCCTCCAATGCTTTCCTCCGCCACTGCTGATATCTCTATATATCAACTGAAGCATTCACAATAGTTAGTAAAATAATACAATTAAACCAACAAAAGTGAATACCTAGCAGTCTTCAGCTACATAAATAAATCAACTGGTTAGAAATAAATCCTAACCTCAATTTATTACGAGTGCGCACTCAAAACTCATAAACGTTTATTAATTTAATATGCATTTTGCGAAATCACCCGCTATGGAATCACCCATGTACACACTAAATTAATGAAACGCCTGAAAAGGATAGGCGTCCCCATCAACTTCTCGCACAAAGAATCCACTTTGTGTATGAGCCCCGGTCATCAAAGTTTACGGAATCCACCGTAAAACCTCACGGAATCCACCGTGGCACGGAATCCACCATGGAATATGCCTCCTATCGTACCCCCAGGGTTTCCACGGTGGATTCTGTGCCACGGTGGATTCCATGAGGTTTTACGGTGGATTCCGTAAACTTTGATGATCGGGGCTCATACACAAAGTGGATTCTTTGTCATATGTGTAATATTTCAGCTCAGAAGGTTTCAGCTTACAACTAGAATAGGCTATAGGATGGTTGTCTTGCATAAGTACAGCTCCTATTCCTGATCCACTAGCATCGGTCACTACTAGAAAGAATGGTCTATTAAAATCAGGCAACTGTAGAACAGGGGCATGGGTTAATGCATGTTTCAGTAAGTTAAAGGATTTCTGTTGATTTTCAGACCAATGATAGACAATACCTTTCTTCAGAAGTTTAGTCAGTGGTAAAGCAAGTAAGGAAAAATTACGTACAAACTTCCTATAGAAACTAGCAAGACCAAGGAATGAGCGTAACTCATGCACGTTTTTAGATACAGGCCAATTCAATATTGCATCAATTTTCTTAGGATCAACTTTAATTCCATCAGATGATACAATATGACCTAAATACTCAATTTCTGTTTTAAAGAATTCACTCTTTTCAAGATTTGCATACAGTTGATTTTCTTTCAATAACTGAAAAATCAATGACAAATGCTCATAATGTTCTTTCTCATTTTGACTAAACACCAAAATATCATCAAAGAAGACAATTACACAATACTGATATTTTAGAAATATACGGTTCATCATTCTACTAAACGTAGCAGGTGCATTAGTCAATCCAAATGGCATCACTAAAAATTCGTAATGACCAAACTGTGTTCTAAATGCAGTCTTGAATATGTCAGACTTATCTAGTCTCACCTGATGATAACCAAACTTAAGGTCTATTTTACTAAATGTAGCAGATCCTTGCAGTTTGTCCATAAGGTCATCAACTCTAGGAATGGGATACCTATTCTTTACAGTGATCTTATTTAAAGCTCGATAGTCAATGCACATACGATAGGTATTATTCTTTTTCTTGACTAACAGAACAAGTGCACCGAATGGAGAACTGCTAGGTCGAATCAATCCTCTATTTAGTAACTCCTCAACTTGACTTTGAATTTCTTTTTTCTCTATCTGGTTATGCCTATATGGTGCTTTGCAAGGTGGTTGTGTGCCAGGGATCAAATCTATCTTATGGTCTTTTGGACATGAAGGAGGTAAACCAGGTGGTAGGTCTTCTGCAAAACAGTCCTTAAAATGTGCAAGAAATTCTTTATGCCTAGGGTGCATACGATTTTCTTTTACTTGCAGTTCATTCACCCAGATGAGATAAGATTTACTACTCTTGCCTAATGCACATTTAGCTTGAGTATGCGAAAGCAGTGGAAAGACATTAGATGCATGCATACCATATAATGTAATAGATTTTCCTTGAAAATTAATATTCATTGAGTGTGTGGAATAGTCTATATCTGGGTTATGCTGGTGACGCCTGTAAACGCCCCGAACAACGTAGTATGCTTAACAATTATGATATTCGCTTGTTTTCGAGATTTAATATAAAAGAGAATGAACACTTAAAGCTCAAAATGAAAATTACTCACAAAATTACAGCCATGAAAATGTAAAAGTAATGGAGACAAGATTGAGGGTTGAAGATGGGCAACCCCCCCGAAGGAATGTATTTC
This sequence comes from Lygodium microphyllum, assembly GCF_053477565.2. Taxonomy (NCBI): domain Eukaryota; kingdom Viridiplantae; phylum Streptophyta; class Polypodiopsida; order Schizaeales; family Lygodiaceae; genus Lygodium; species Lygodium microphyllum. The sequence goes on from NC_141143.1 coordinate 101,256,327, forward strand.
TGCTCAACCCAAGTCCCTTAGGGAAGAGCTCAGTTACAATCAACCTGAGAGTGAGAAGAAGTAATTCTCACTCTCACAAGATCATGCAAAGATGTACAAACACACATGCATTATCTATTATGCAATGATAAGAACTGAGTTCTTTACAGTATGAGAGAAGAAAAAGGGAAAATCAGCCTTTCTCCATCGTTGATCAGCAGTACATGGATAGGGCTTACTTCTTGTTGCTAAAATGGAAGAAAGAGCTCAAGAAGGAGGTGCTGTAATGAATTTACAGGCTTGCTGTCCTGTAAAACAGCAGTGATAGAAGAGGGAATATGGAGGAATTTGATAATGGAGAAGTGGGGGATGATGATGGGGATGGATGGGGCCAGTTTCTGGCTATCTGTGGGTGCTGTACATGAGTTTACAGCAAAGAAAAATGATGCTGAATGAAGAAAAACGAGCTCTTATTTATAGGAGAGGGAAGAGCTAGTACAAAAGGGGAAAGTGGAGTAGCACAAGACAAGTGTCCAGCCACATGTCATGAGATGTGACAAGTGGTGGGACACTTGGAAACTTGTGTGACAAGTGTCTTGACACTTGTCTCTTCTCTATGGCCTTCCTTTTTGGGTTGAATACTGTCAAGAATAGAAACAACCAAATTTAGTAAGCACAGTCAGAGTACAAAATTTACTATTTTTAGAATGACATCTCTATTTTTAGGACTAGCATTTTTAGGCTAATTCGAGGCTCCTAAAATTTAGAGACCTCCTAAAATTTAGGAATCTCCTAAAATTTAGGGACCCCCTCCCCCCCCCCAATACGGGTGTCATATGAAAGCTTTTTCCGTGTACATCGCAAAAATGGTATCCGAATCTTCATGTGACTTTCCTATGCAAAGAAATGTGCATTTCAAGCTTTCAGCCCACACATGCACATTATACAAGCATTTCATGATCATGCCATCTTGTTGATTGTAACTGTTTGTTCTGGTGGATCTAGCCCACACTTCAAGGCATCAATCCTTTTTGTGTATGAGTCTAACCCTGATATGCGTGAGTTCTAGTCACAGGCGCCCAATCGGGCCATATAGGTGAAAGTGTGAACTATCTTTTCTCTAACCCACCGCGTGGGTCCACCATAACCTGTGACCACTCATCAGTGGTGGCCATCTCCAATGCACTTTTCTTTATATCTAATTAGTGCAAAGGAAATAAATTTAATAAATCATTATATAGACAAATTAATGAAAAAGGATACAAATTCTGTTTCTATAGAGTTGTGACAGCCCTCTCGCTTTTATTCAGCTGTCCTCAGCTGAAAAGCTTCTTGATATTGCTGTAGAATATTTGGGTAATCCTTCATGAATTTTTCATCTACCCAATATGCATCTGTTGTGGGTAGATTCTTGAATTTTAGTAAGAATTTTCGTGTCACAAGGCCACTTCTCGTGGTTCGATCCTTGAGAAACAAAATCTTTTCAGGTTCCAAGAGTTGCTCTGTTTCTTCAACTTATGGGGGATCTTCAGTAATGGGTTCCTTTGGTTCTGGTCCTATGTAAGGTTTTAGCAAACTTACATGAAAAGCATTGTGTATTTTCCAATGAGCAGGAAGCTCAAGTCGATAAGAAACTTCATTTATTTTCTCAATCACTTTGAAGGGTCCAAAGTATCTACTGGAGAGCTTTGGAAAAGATGAATTTTGACCAGAACCTTGTTTGAGCCTGCTTTTATCAAACTTTAGCAAGACATATTGACCTTTTTCAAAAGCCAAAGGTCTTCTTCGTTTATCTGCTTGCTTCTTTTGTCGCTCTTGGGCAACTTTGATAGTGGCTCGAACTTGATCCATTGCGGTTTTTAAATCTGAAGCAAACTCATCAGCAGCAAAAATCTTATCTTTAGTGAGAATAATTGGAGGAGGAATCACTTTACCCTGTACTATTTCATTTGGAGCTTTCCTTGTGGATGAGTGCACTGTATTGTTGTAAGCAAACTCCAATAATGGAAGATATTTCTCCCATTGTGACTTATGTTCACTAACATAAGCTTTCAACATATCCAAAAGAGTGAGATTCATCACCTCTGTTTGGCCGTTAGTTTGAGGATGAAAAGCTGAGGAGAACTTTAAAGTGGTTCCCAAATTCTCAAATAAAGCACGCCAGAAGTTACTTGTGAATTTGGAGTCTCTATCTGAAATGATCTCAGAAGGCATACCATGTAATTTGAAGATATGTTGAATGAAAAGTCTTGCAGCTTGTGTGGATTTCAATGTTTTATGACATGGAATAAAATGTGATTGTTTGCTGAATCTATCAATTATGGCCCAAATCATATCATGACCCTAAGGTATTCTTGGAATACCTGAGATGAAATCCATTGTGATAGATTCCCATGGATCTTTGGGCACTGGAAGAGGTTGCAACAATCCTGGAATCTTCTGCCTATCATATTTGGATTTTTGGCATACCAGACAAGCCTCAAAGAAGTTATATGTATCTCTTCGTAATGTTGGCCAATAAAAGTAGCGCTCAATTGCACTTAGAGTGGCTGCCCTCCCTCTATGCCCTACATAAGGGGGTTCATGACTTTCTTTAAGCACCTTTTGTCGAACAGGAAGAGTGACACAAAGGTGATTGTTCATGAGAAGGTAACTGTCTTTGATGGAATAATCTGGATGAGAACCTCCTTGCTGTAAATTTGACCAAATTGCTGCAAAATCAGTATCTTCATCATAAGTATTCTTCATCGTTTGAAAATCTTCATGATGAGCCACTGTAATAGTTGCAATGCGAGGCACTCTAGAAAGTGCATCAGCAACTACATTTTGTTTCCCTGGAGTGTACATAATTTGAAAATGAAACATAGACAATAAATTTTCCCATCTTGCATGTTTCTCCTGCAAATGCTTTTGAGTCTTGAAATACTTCAAGCTTTGATGATCAGTTTTAATAAGGAATTCACTGCCTAAAAGATAATGTTTCCATATCTTTAAAGCATGAACCACTGCTAAGAGCTCCTTTTCATAAATGTCATACCTTTTCTCCACATCATTTAGACGGCGGCTTTCAAAGGCTACGGCATGGCCTTCTTGATTTAGCACTGCACCAATACAATCACCGCAAGCATCTGCTTCCACCAAAATGGTTTTACCAGATCTGGAATGATAAGAACAGGTCCAGAAGTAAGAGCTGTTTTCAGCCTTGTGAAGGCTGCCTTCTCTTTTTCCTTCCATTGGAAAGAGATCTTCTTCTTTGTAAGGTCATGAAGTGGAGAAGCCATATGTGCAAAATGCTTGATGAAACGGCGGTAATAAGAACATAAGCCAAGAAACGATCGCACCTCATGTACATCATGAAGATGAGGCCATTCTTGGATTATCCTGATCTTTTCAGGATCCATCTGAATCCCTTCAGAAGAGATGACATGCCCAAGGTAATTTATTTTATGCATGAAAAAATCACTCTTTTTACCATTTACCAAGAGTTGATTTTGTTGTAGTAATTGTAGAACAATTTCCAAGTGTTGATGATGCTCCTCTTCATTCTTGCTAAAGACAAGAATATCATCAAAGAAAGTACCGATATATTGTCGATGCTCTCTAAAGATGCGCTCCATCATTCGATTAAAGGTGGCTGGTGCATTGGTTAATCCGAAAGGAACCACCAAGAATTCATAAAGACCGTATGAAGTACAGAAAGCAATTTTGTGTACATCTTGTGGTATTACCCTAATTTGATGATAACCACTCTTTAGATCAATGCGGCTGAAAACCTTTGAGCCTCCTAGACGATCCAAAATGTCGTCAATTCTGGGAATAGGAAATCGATTCTTCACAATGATTTTGTTGAGGGCTCGATAATCAATGCACATCCTGAATGTGCCATCTTTCTTTTGAACAAGAAGAACTGGTGAACAAAATGGTGAGCTACTTGGCCTAATTAGCCCAAGGTTGAGTAGGTCTTCGACTTGCTTTTTGATTTCTTCTTGTTGAGGACGGATCACACGGTATGGTGCTATGTTAGGAGGAGAACTGCCCGGGATAATATCAATATGATGGTCTTCTGGCCTTTCTGGGGGAAGCTGATAAGGAAGATCTTTCGAAAAACAATCTTTATACTTTTCCAAGAGCTGAAGTTGCTCTTGGTTTTCAGCATTCATATTATCTCTTACATCAGTGACATAAAGCAGACAACATTGAACACAATCCTTAATTGCTCTAGAGACTTGCATATGGCTTACCATAGGTATGGTGTCTCCAGAAACTCCAGCTTGGATCTCGTACTTCTTGCCTTTGTTGGTGAGTTCTACCTTCTTTTTCTGAGAGAAGATGGTTGAATCTACTCTATGATTCCAGGGCATGCCAAGAATCACATCGCAACCATCAAGGTCTCCAATACAGAAGGTATCTTTGTCACTGTAGCCTTGAATTTGAAACTTGAGTTTGCCAATGTAGGGTATCACAGTCTTCACTGTGTCACCTTCATCAGCATTTAAAGCTTGGCGAACTTCTGCCGGAGTGTCCATCTCTTCATTCTTTAATCCAAGCTCTTTAGCTAATTGCAAGGAAATGATATTTTCATTCGCCCCAAGATCTATCAAGAATAGTGCTTGCTTACCTTGCAACTGTCCCCAAGCTTTTAATAATTTGCGCGTCTCTGGAGTGTGAGTTGTGTTTGCAACTACATCACTGATAGCATTGATTTTCACTGGCGACTTAGGCTTGTTGTCAGAAACCTTGCTTTGTCCCTTGTTTGGACATTGCTTCGCTATGTGGCCTGTTTGTCCACATTTAAAGCACTTCCCTTCTTTCATGAAGCATTACTTTTCTTCTTCGGAAAGTTGCTTTGCTTGTGGGTATAGATTGGAGGGAAATTGAGGAGCATTAGGAGGTGCATAGGGCTTCATCTTCTTTTGATTTGATGGCTGCTTTTGCCGCTGTTTTTGTCCTTCATTTGGGGCTGAATACTCCTCATCGTCAGCTACTCTCTTGTTATCATTCTTTTGGAATGATTTGTTGCCATTGTGCTCCATTTCCCATGTCTCAGCATGGTCAATGAGTTCCCTGAGACTAGAACAATGATAATGATTAAGAGCAGTACGAAGTTTAAAATGCAAACCTCCTTGAAACTTCCTAAGCTTTTTCGAACTGCTGATCTTCTTGAAATGTTGGACCTTCAAAAGTAGCTCCCAAAATCTCTTCGTATAGTCACCAAGTGACTCATTTTTCCTTTGCCAAAGCCGATCCCATTCCATTTTTACATCTCTTTTGAAATGAACAGGAAGAAATTGGCTTTGTATCATGCGAACAAAGGACCGCCATGATTTTCGGGCAACAGGATCATATTCCAACCCCGTCCACCAAGTATGGGCTAAATCGGTTAAATGTAAAGCTGCAAACTTAATCTTTTCTTTTTCTTTATACTTGTCACGACCATACAAAATTTGAAATTGACGAATAAGAAGATCAGGATTTTGGGAACCATCATACATACTGAACTTGATCTTCTTTTCAAGTTGAGATAGTGACTTAGTCTTCTTCTTCTTCTTATGCCTTCGTCCATGCTCGGATCTTGAGGTTGAAGATGATGAAGTGCTTGATGGGGATGAAGATGGAGACGAGGGTGAAGAATGTCGACGCCTTTGACGATGATGAGGTCTTCCACGAGAAGGGTGTGACTCTTCGTTACTAGAAGAGGATCCATCAGAATAGGCGCCAGATGACTTTGAAGAAGAGGATGAGCTTCGACGCGATCACTTTCTTTGTCTTGAAGTAGAATGGGACTGCCTCTTAGAAGTAGTTGGACTTCTTGATCGCCTCCTTTCATTGGTATGGCTTTGTCTCCTTGAAGTAGATGGGCTTCTTTCCTTGAATTCTTTGGGATTCTCAACTTTTTCTAGTTTGAGAAGTTGCTCACAAATTTGATGATTCTCCTCTCTAAGACTTTGAATGGCTTGAAGGATAGCACTCGACTGATCCATTGAGACTCTTAAGAAAAAAATATATGCTCAAGCACTCAATGCAAGGGCTGAAAACAAACAAACTTATAATTGTAAGCACTCCCAGTGTTGGGGGTGAGGACCGAGCCAAAGCTCTGATACCAGTGTAAACGCCCCGAACAACGTAGTATGCTTAACAATTATGATATTTGCTTGTTTTCGAGATTTAATATAAAAGAGAATGAACACTTAAAGTTGAAAATGAAAATTACTCACAAAATTACAGCCATGAAAATGTAAAAGTAATGGAGACAAGATTGAGGGTTGAAGATGGGCAACCACCCCCCCCCCCCCCCCCCCCCCCCCCCCCGAAGGAATGTATTTCTGCTCAACCCAAGTCCCTTAGGGAAGAGCTTAGTTACAATCAACCTGAGAGTGAGAAGAAGTAATTCTCACTCTCACAAGATCATGCAAAGATGTACAAACACACATGCATTATCTATTATGCAATGATAAGAACTGATTTCTTTACAGTATGAGAGAAGAAAAAGGGGAAATCAGCCTTTCTCCATCGTTGATCAGCAGTACATGGATAGGGCTTGCTTCTTGTTGCTAAAATGGAAGAAAGAGCTCGAGAAGGAGGTGATGTAATGAATTTACAAGCTTGCTGTCCTGTAAAACAGCAGTGATAGAAGAGGGAATATGGAGGAATTTGATAATGGAGAAGTGGAGGATGATGATGGGGATGGATGGGGCCAGTTTCTGGCTATCTGTGGGTGCTGTACATGAGTTTACAACAAAGAAAAATGATGCTGAATGAAGAAAAACAAGCTCTTATTTATAGGAGAGGAAAGTGCTAGTACAAAAGGGGAAAGTGGAGTAGCACAAGACAAGTGTCCAGCCACATGTCATGAGATGTGACAAGTGGTGGGACACTTGGAAACTTGTGTGACAAGTGTCTTGACACTTGTCTCTTCTCTATGGCCTTCCTTTTTGGGTTGAATACTGTCAAGAATAGAAACAGCCAAATTTAGTAAGCACAGTCAGAGTACAGAACTTACTATTTTTAGAATGGCATCCCTATTTTTTAGAACTAGCATTTTTAGGCTAATTCGAGGCTCCTAAAATTTAGGGACCTCCTAAAATTTAGGGATCTCCTAAAATTTAGGGACCCCCCTCCAATATGGGTGTCATATGAAAGCTTTTTCCGTGTACATCGCAAAAATGATATCCGAATCTTCATGTGACTTTCATATGCAAAGAAATGTGCATTTCAAGCTTTCAGCCCACACATGCACATTATACAAGCATTTCATGATCATGCCATCTTGTTGATTGTAACTGTCTGTTCTGGTGGATCTAGCCCACACTTCAAGGCATCAATCCTTTTTGTGTATGAGTCTAACCCTGATATGCGTGAGTTCTAGTCACAGGCGCCCAATCGGGCCATATAGGTGGAAGTGTGAACTATCTTTTCTCTAACCCACCGCGTGGGTCCACCATAACCTGTGACCACTCATCAGTGGCCAGCTCCAATGCACTTTTCTTTATATCTAATTAGTGTAAAGGAAATAAATTTAATAAATCATTATATAGACAAATTAATGAAAAAGGATACAAATTCTGTTTCTATAGAGTTGTGACAACGCCAAGGCATACCTAAAATAATGTCACTCAACTGTAATGGAACAACTAGAAAATTTCTTCTTTCAGTGTATTGACCAATTTGAATCTCTAAGTCTTGCACTTCCTGTGTACCATTATACCTAGTGCCTAAAAATGCAGCTTTGATGCGATAATGTGTAGGTACAGTCTGTAACTTCAATTCTTTTACTAATTTTGCTGAAATAAAATCATGAGTACTACTGTCATCATGCAAAATAGTCTTTTCCTTTCCATGCACCAAACATTTCATAGTCAATAATGAATGTGGAGTAGGCATACCTGGTAAAGTATCGGAAGTAGTAGTAGTGTCGTCCTCATCTTCAGTGAAGTCAGGCATATCTTCATGTTCGTCTTCGTCCATTGCTCCAAGGTAGTTGATATGGGCAGATGGCTTCTTTGAATGACAATTTGCTGCTAGATGTCCAGGCTGGTGGCATTTATAGCATACTATTGGCTTGGCTTTGGTTACATTGTTTGCAATGGCGAGAAGTCTAGGTACATTAGGATTTGGCTGTGGAATAGGCTTAGGGTTTTGATTGAGATTGGATGGTAATGCAGGTGATTTTGCCCAATTTTTACGAAAAGATGATGAAGAGAAACGACCTGGATTAAATCTTCTAAAATTGGAATTGAATTGCTTAGATCCATAATTACCATTGGCTTGGAATTACTGTGGTCGTCTGTCTCTACCTCGTAGCTTATCTTCAGTGTCGTGAGCTAGTGAAATGGCGTCTTCAAGAGTAGCAGGCTTGAACATGTTAACTTCAGCATAGTAATGCCCAAGGAGTCCAGACATATACTTGCGCTTATGTGTCGCTTCTGGTACGTCTTCAAGCATGCGTAGCTGGAGTAATGCATTCCAAAAATGCTCTATATACTGAGGAATAGGCTCACGATCCCGTTGCTGAAGAAGATCCCATTGTTTAATAGCTTTCTCATGAAATTGTGGTGGAAGGAAATTCTGCATGAACTTCTTGAAATTCTCCCAAGTATCAGGACAATCTATGCTCTTGCGTACTACAGTCCACCAAAGAGATGCTCTGTCTACTAAATGATTAGTGACACACTTGATTTTATCTTTTTCTGCATAGGTTTCCTCATGGAAATAGTCATCAAACTGACTAATGAATGCTAGAACAGTCTTTCCTTCTCGTATGCCATTGAAAGTACGGAATTTGAAACTTCTTTTACTTATCTTTGATTCCTTGTGGATGGTTTGAGCTTCGAGAGTTGCGTCGATGGTACGTCGAATCAGATCTTCAGCTTGAGGCTCTTCTTTGTCGGTAGACGCTCTTTGTAAATTTGCCAGTTGAGCTTGCAATGTTTGCCTAGCCCTTCGTTCTTCTTCCAATTGCATCATGATTAAGTCCAGCTTTTGGTCCATCGTAGGCTCAGGTAGGTCGCCTTCAGCCATAAGATCATCCATATGTGGTTCCGTCATCCTGCAAAACTAAAAAGACCTTTCTCACTCAAAATCAAGTTAGCGAGATGAGCGTAGCTCAAGTTCGGAAATACAAGGCTTATGTGTTTTTGGGTATGGCTTTCTCAATCTTCAAAAAATCTGTGTTTTATCCTTCTTCATATGCTGAAAATGCTTCAGCAAACCTGCGTATGGGTAGAGTACCTTCCAATGAACAACTTTGCAGTTCGGAGTTTCTGCGCAGGAACAGTCCTTCTAGGAGTTTTGAGCACAAATCAGTTCTGACTCCAGTTGACTAGTCTGACTTGCAGAGTTGCAGATTTATGTGACTTACAGAGTTGCAGACTTGCAGAACTTAGTCGATTTATGGAACTTGCAGTACTTCAACTTGATAGACTTGCCAAATCTGACTGACTGTGTGTGGCCTGGAGTTATTTGTGACTTGTAGGATTGAGAGTTTTATGTGACTAAGCTTAGTTGATTAAGCTTAAGACTTCTTGGCAGCAAAACGGCGCAAATCGTGGGGGGGGGCCGTTTTTGTTGACGACGCGAAAATTTCGGAGGTCCTCAGAGACCTCGCGTTGATAATTGGAAGCTTTTAAGCTTCTTAAAGCTTATAAGCTTTACTATTAAGCTTATGAAAAAGATTAGCTATGGAGATTTCTCACTGTTTTTTTTTCCACGACCTGATGAAGGAGATTTGGAAGTGGTCCTCCGCTTCTGTAGCCCGGTCCTTCGCGATCCAATAACAGAAACAGGGGTTCTTGATCGCCAGAAGTCTGCCTGTATCAACGGTTCGTGACGAGATTGACCGTAGAGCCTGATCGTTCCAGGAGCTCCGCCTTCGCATGAGATGGGTAGCGATTGGAAGCTCTTGATCTCAGCTCCGCTCTGATACCACAATCGGTCGCTGTATGCTCGCGTAGTGAATGCCGGAAGGTCCCTAAGAAGAATGAACTCTAATTTTTGCACAAGTTACAAGGTAAAAAGCATGAATGACAAGAGTAAGAGACCAATTGGGTGCAATCTCCCCCCATGCCTTGTGTGAGCGCTTCATAAAGCATGTATTTTATGTATATTTCATCTTCATGCTCAATAATAGCCCAATTTACAAAAATATAACAAGCTTTTAGCTTTTGAGTTTGCTTTTACAAAAATAGGAATAAAGCTAATGGACGGTGCCCAAAGAGTCTGGCACGCCCAATACAATGTCCAAATAGAAATAACATAACCGTGCGCCCATGCGCATACAAAATAATAATAAATAATAGATGCCTCAATAAATAGGCATGACAAAATATAGGCGTGGCGCCTATCAAAATATAATCCATAAATCGAATACTCGCTATCCTCCAATGCTTTCCTCCGCCACTGCTGCTATCTCTACACATCAACTGAAGCATTCACAATCGTTAGTAAAATAATACAATTAAACTGACAAAAGTGAATACCTAGCAGTCTTCAGCTACATAAATAAATCAACTAGTTAGAAATAAATCCTAACCTCAATTTATTACGAGTGTGCACTCAAAACTCATAAACGTTTATTAATTTAATATGCATTTTGCGGAATCACCCGCTATGGAATCACCGATATACACACGGAAGAATGAGAGAGCGTCTTACCCGTGGCTTGCTTGCTCGAACCTTGCTTCTTCTCCTTCGCTTCAGCCTTTGAAATCAGCCTCTCTCAGTGGTGCGGCTCTGATTACCATGTCAAGAGTCGCGTGGTGGGGGGACTTGCTCGAGATGATGCGCCGAACACACACAGAATGCACACGGAGAAGCTCACTCAAGAGACAAGAAGAGAGATGGAGGCCAAAACGTTTTCTTGATGGTTTCTTCTTCTTCTTCCACACACTTTTACAATGTACATAAAGTATAGATAAGATACAACATAAAGGAAAGTGGCCTACTAAGTCAAACAATGCATAACCGACTACACTAGTCGACTGGCACTATAACTATGCCAGCTGTAAATAGGTGTAACAACCTGAATATAATAAGTAATGAGTCAGTGGCCATGTGAGAGTCATAATGACCACCGATGTGCTAAGTGTAGACGTGTAGACCCATCTAACCAGGCGGTCCATCATCAATGTCCGCATGTATTGAGCTTGTCATCTCAACATGCAAGAGGTATATTGCTACTACTACTCAAACTATTATGTTCTATACACAATAGGAGACTATCATCATTTGGCATGTATGGTTCATGGAAAGGGTGTCCAAGTGGATAGTATTTCTTTATTTTTCTACTATTAAAGATGACGAGTTGGCTATCTAGGTTATTTAGCTCAACTTTCTTTGTCTCATTGGTCATAAAGATGCAAAAAGGTTCAAGGCCTTGGAGTTTCAGGTTTTTCTTATGGCCTCTTATCGAGCACAATAACACAAGATTCCCCATTCTGGAAGGATTGTTTCTTGACATGCTTGTCAAATGAGGCCTTATGTCAAGCCTTTTTACCAAGCAGAGCAATGGCTAGTAGGTGTATTTTGATCAAGTGCTCAAGCTCTTCTAAGCGATATTTCCATGCAGTTCCTTTCCATTGTTCTTGGTTAGCAATGCACAAGCTAGGGACTAGGAGCTCAATGGGCATCTACACCATAGGTAAATCAAAATGGGATTCTTGTAAGCTATTTAATAGGACCATAGTGCTGCTATGAACTTATGATCCCAGTTTGAACACAATACTAATATAGTTTTGGTCAAGACACTAATGAATACTTTGTTCATGATTTCTACCTACTCGCCATTCACTTGGGGATAACTTCTTATAGATGTGAGAAGAGATTTTAAAGACCCTTTTTGAAGTGAAAAAGAGCCCGGGAGGCCGTAAAAGACTAAATTTTCATGCAAAATAAAATGGTTGTGGATCGATGAGCTAGAGTTTTCCTAGATGGAGTTCGATGCCAAGAACCCAATGCAAGTCCCGGTTCGCCGTTCAGAGTCCATTTGATCCTAGATTTAATCCCCACAAGGTTTCATGTTACGAAGCAGCTACATGATCCGAGAGTCAAAAAGTGCATCACAAGTACTAGGTTTGTATATTTTGATGTCACGAAGTCAACTGTCTAGATGGATCTCGAATCCGAGCTCATTTGCCCATCTGAAAGCGAAAGCCTACAATGTGAAAACTTGAGGATTGAACTACCTATTTTAATGTTAAGCCTTAATGACTTGATTAAGGGGGGCATAAACACCAAAAAACATTTTCGAGAGAGAGAGGGCTTCATTTTTTCAACATATCCTTTCATGGCTAAAAAATAAGTTCTTCTAATCACAGGAATCATGAGGAATGCTTTGGGACATGAGATCCTTAATTTTTTCGCCATCATTGCTCCAAAATTCACTGAATCTAATGCATTAAACAAAGAGATCAATTTTTAGTCTTTCTCTCTCCTCCCTCCTCTCTTCTCTTGTGGATTGTTCTTATGGATCAATGTAAAAGAGAGGGGGATGGGCTGAGATGGACATTTTTTATGGAATGATGGTGCTCGAGCAAAGGAGAATGTAGATCGGGCTGTGAGAGAGCATCAGCGGCCAAGAACCACCGTCAACGGCCTCCCAACCATGAAATACGCGTCTCTAAATCTATGTTTCTATGCATAAGTAATAGATTCATTTTTTTTATGATAGATGTGTTGAGAGTGGAAAAAGACTGAAATTTTAATTGATTTTTGTTGTTTTTGAGGTCTGAATGGTTGGTTTTTTATGGATTTAGAGTGATATATGGTTGTTAATGGAAGTTTTTGAGAGTATTTTGGATGATATTGATTATGTTTTGGAATTTGATGATGATTTTTAGTGAAAATATGAAGCTCTCTGATGTTCTGATAGGTTCTGTTGAGGTTCTGATTGGTTCTAATACCTTCTGTATGGCTTCTGTTTTGTTCTTATTTTCTTATGTATGAAGCATGGATTGATGATTGATGAAGCTTGAAATCTTTTGAAAGCTTATTGAATAGTTTTTGATAGTTTGGAATGGTTTTAGTATGAGTTATGAGGATCTGGTATTCTCTGATGACCTTTTGTAAACCTTCTGTAGAGCCTCTATCTCTGTTCTGTCTCTGCTCTGTTCCTATTCTATTCTGTTCTATAGATCTTCTGTAAATGTTCTATAGAATGTATGTGTGACTTTGGAAAAGTTTTCTAACTTTTGGAAAGGATGAATCTAAGTTCAAAATAACTAAAACAAATGGAAGAAGCAACTGCTGAAGACTGAAGAGAGAACTGAAGCGATAAAGACAAAAGTGAGCTATGAAGAGGCACTGTAGTGGCTTTGGTGCCTCTTCGACATACATATACCTCTTGGGAGGTGCATCCACGACCTAAGAAGGATTATTGAGAGTCATTATTGAGTATTTTAGTGAGGAGATGATGTACTATTGATATATATATATATATATATATAGAGAGAGAGAGAGAGAGAGAGCGCTAGACATAGTCAATTCTATCAAAACTATGTATTTGTATATGAGAGATTGAAAGAGAAAACTATGAAGACATTGAAGATGAATACTATGTGATTGATTTCCATTCAAAAATGGTGTATTCTTTTGTGTTCATTGTTCTATTGATGGATTTTATGAAGATGTTGAAGATTATGGTTGATTCTATCAAATCCGTGGGAGATATATACTATGATGCTGCATGAAGATTTGTTGTTTTCCTTGTTTTGGTCATCAAAAGAATGAAATAAAATCTTGTTGATGTTACAAGATAGATTTTCTTGCAGTAGAATCCCCTTTTTCTTGGTGTTCCTCTTCGGGCTCCATGTTTTTGGTGTGCAACCGGGGAAAACTTGCCATCAACAAGCATCAGAAGAGGCTGAAAATGAAGGAAATGGCATTGCCAAGAAGAAGTGAATTCAATGGATGCTTGCAAAGTTTCTTCTTCCACTGAAGGGTTGGAGATTCTCATTATCAAATCCACTTTCCACAAGACACTCATTCCACAATGGTGGAAACATATTACCATCATGATGCAAGCTCTATGCGGTGGACTGTTTCCTCTTCCTATTGAAGCAACAAAAACTTGCATCTTGGTTGCAAATTCTTTGGGAACTAACTAAAGAGCAGAAGCAAAAAGAATGACTATCCATGGAAGATTTGGTATTCATTGAGAAGTTTTCAGACATTATCAAGTGGGAGATTTTGAAGAAGCTTCAGGAGTCGTGGTCTATGGAGGTTCATGAAAACAAGAAGGAAAAGAGTTGGAATTTGTTCGTGGATGCTCAACAGCAAGATACGTGGGATGCTTGGTGTTTTGATAATCTTCTCTTTGTCCAATTAGCAACCCACTGGAAGTTGATATACAGAGTGTTTTTCACAGCATACACTATTGAAACCATCAGAATATGGCATTATTATAATGGCACAACAATGATCCTAAGAAGAATGAGTTTTGATACTTTCAAAACGGAATATCTCCCCCTCTGAAGTGGTTTGAAAGCTGAATTCAGAGATGTTGAAAAGAAGAAAGTAGAAGAGATGTTGGCTAGAGAATCCCCCAGAGACTGAAGTCCCTCTCTGATTCTATTATGTTGAGTATTGAACAAATGGTTGGAGCTAAGCCCCTGATGAATGACACAATCAAGAGGCAAGTTTTAGAACAAGTCTAGAGGTACATGAGAAGAGAGATGGCAAGAATCAAAGCTAAGAATGAGCTCGCAGTAGAAGCCTCCTTTAAGGCCCTAAAAGCACTCTTTACAGAAGTCCCCATGGCAACTCAAGGTCCTATTCCTAGTGAGATTCATCCTAGAAATATTGATGACAGGCTAGCAAATGTAGTCCCATTGCCAATTTTTAAGGGAGAGTACAATGAAGACCCTAATCTTCATGTAGCAAAATTTATGTAACATGTGTGGTTAACAATGCCAGAACCTCTGAGCATTGGTTAGCGATATTCCCCGCCACTTTTAAGGGCGCAGCGTTTCAATGGTATGAGAGACAAGGAGTAGGAACTTTTGGCACATGGGACGAACTGAAGTTGGCCTTCCTCACTAAATTCGGGCGTGAAGGTTTTGAAGAGTGGATGGGAGAGGAGTTCATGAACCTAAGTCAGTCCTCTAGAGAAAGAGTAGAAGCTTATGTCTCGCGAATGGAATCCATCATGAAGAGATAGACTAACCATCATTTGGACAAAGGTATCCAGAAAGGAGTGTTTCTCAGAGGCCTACAACCAAAAGTTTGCAAGTTCATGGAATTGAGAAGACCAGTCAATCTGCAAGCTGCAATGGAAGGTGCAAGATTGTATGACAAAGTTGAAGCAAGGTTGTCAATGACTCCAAGAAGAGGAGTCTTACCTCCTCCCATGCCAGGAATGGTATACCCACCAAATGCAGTCCCAGGGACACTTCCCTATTCCTATCCCCATATGTAAATAGTGCTGCAGTATAATGCACCTAATCCACTGTGATCACCACACACGACAGTGCCTCAAATGATGGTTCAACCACAACAATAGTGGCCTCAATTAGTTCCTCCAATGGTGACTCAACAACCATGGAACCCTACCAACTAGAATCAACAATCTGAAGTCTCAACAAGATCTCTGAATTAGAACCAGAATAGAGGACCCTCTAGATCGACCCAACCAGTGTATGCAGTAATTACAGAAGCTTCACAAAACCCTACTACAAGTACTTCAGGAGGTGAAAATCTGAAGGACTACTTATCCAACTCAGTTGCAAGTATTAAGAAAGAGCTTATAGATGTGATTATAGAGCACCTACAGACATTGAAGGTGAATACCCCAATATATCCACTCCTATGGGAGATGGGAGAGATGTGATGCGTTCTAATACATGGTGTGGAAAGTGTCATCAAGCGGGACTTAGCCACTGAAAGCCACTGAATGTACCTGAAAACCAACCATTCCTGGAGCCTTTTGTTAATAATGTTTGAGGAAGAACCGTAGAGAGGATATTTGCTCTCTGAAAGAGATGCATGAACGAAGACAAAAGGATGAAAATGCAAGATTCAACTTGCTAGAATCCAAAATGACAACACAAGATATTGGACCAAAGCCTAGGTAGTTTGGTCCTAATTTCGGTCCAAGGAGATTTCCCTCTCAAAGTTACAGAGGATGACAGTCTGGCAGTGGTCAAAGATTAGAGGTGGAATGTTAGAGGTGTGGAGAAAAGGGTCATATCTCCCTGAATTGTCCAATGATCTATGGATTACAAGCCCTTATGTAGCCGATGCAAAGAGAAGGCCACACTACAAAGGACTATCCAAGTCCAACCCCTGTCAAGGCCAATGCCACTGATAGCCAACAGAAGGTACAAGAGCCCGCCTCCAATTCAGTAGAGTTGGAAGTTTCCGTTATCACTTGCATCAAGAAGAAGGAACTAGTTGTCTAGAAAGAGAACAACTCCCCTGCCAAGACTGTGAAGTTCAACATGCCAACAGAGGGATAGAGCAGTACAGGACAGAGCAATGTAGCACAGAGCACTGCAGTGCCACAGAGAGTCACAGACACAGTCTCAGAAACAAGACCAGAGATCCAAGAGATAGACGATATAGAAGCACCTCCAAAAATAGAGGAAGTGCCAATGCTGCCATTGCTAGAAGAAAAATGAAAGATGAAAATGGGTGTAGCCCCATTCCCCAACAGGCTGGAGAAGCCCGTGGATCCTATCAAAGAATATGACTTGGTAAAAGACCTAAACACTTTTAAACCAAACTTAACATTTCGATAGTTTTTTATGCTGTCTCCCAGCTACCGAAAGAAATTCAAAAGCATCCTGACAAGAAGACATGGACTAAGGATTGCTCCTTCAACAGCGACCAAGACCAATAAGGCCCCGAAGCTTGTAAAGGAAATAGATGTGGCTAATGCCTTCCTAGATCCTGGAACCCCAGAGATTAGTGTATGGATAGAAGGATGCTTTATTTCAAATACATTGATTGATGGAGACTCATCAATAAACATAATGATGGATGTGACAATGAAGGACTTAGGATTGCAAGAAATTCAACCTACATAATGGCTTATCAGATTGGCAGACCAAAGCAGAATTAAACCATTGGACATCCTCCCATACGTAAAAACAACCTTTGCAGAAAAAGATTATTGGCTGACCTATCTGGTGGTTAAACCAAATTTTTATGGGACCTCATACCCTCTGATGTTGGGAAGTCCTTGGCTTTTTGAAGAAAGATCCAGGACGGACTAGTTCAAAGGAACCCTAACCCTAGGCAGAGGACCCAACAAA
The DNA here is from genome assembly GCF_053477565.2 of Lygodium microphyllum. NCBI lineage: Eukaryota > Viridiplantae > Streptophyta > Polypodiopsida > Schizaeales > Lygodiaceae > Lygodium > Lygodium microphyllum. Next base: position 101,273,552 of record NC_141143.1, read on the forward strand.
GTGGTGTTGAAATTGTATGGATTGCAAAAAGGCAATGGATCCACATCCATCAAAGTCATAACCAACTCCTCCAACGAAGTAACAGATGGTATATCAGGAGACGAAGAGGCTGCTAAATAGATCTTTCCCAAGAAAACAGAGGCACAATCTCTAACAGTGGGCACTATAAGCCAACTATCAAAGGAAGCAAAGTTTTTGTCCATGGGAGAATACCTCCTGCCTCAACTAGAATTGACCTCTGAAATCACCTTTGACAGTGAGATAGAAGCATGGATGTATTGTTCTCCCTGTTACATGTCAGTCGCAGAGAGAGTAACAGAGACAGAGCCAGAGACAGAGGTAGAAGCAGAAGCGGACACAGAGGTGGAGGATCTATTCTTCTCCTACAGAGCCTCTACAGAAGCAGAGACAGAGCCTCGAGAGGAAGAGGATGAAAATGATGAAGAAAACAAAGCAGGTATGACAATGCAGATGAAGACGATCCTCTGATAGCAGATGATCTTGTTGATGTCTCTATAGAGACCTCAGAGGCCAAAGATCTCGGGGTGTTGGATGGAATGACCATATGGTTCCATTTGGGTTGACCAATGGACCACAAAGTATGCAAAATTTGCATAAACAATGGATCAAAGGCATAAAAATTAAGTTCACCAGTGGCTCCTGTCACCATGACCATTCATTCCGGAGAAAAGATGATGATGATGCCCCTTGTCAACAGAAGCCAGAGCTATCAAAGCCACAGCTTCTGGAAGGTCTGTGCTATGTGACATTCCTAGACGCATCCTCTAAAGATGAATCCTTAAGTCTAGAAGAAATCACCACTCACATAGAAGAAAACAAAGCTCTGATACCCTTTCAACAATCTCAACAGACAAATGAGTCATCTGTTCAGAAGGAGGACACTAGTTCTAGTGGAACGTCAGATGATACCACTACTCCCTTGAAAGACTCAAACCTCTATCCAGAAGCAATCCATGGGACATTTATCCGTGAAGTGGAAGGTGAAAGGCAAGTGACATTCCTAGATACTGACGGTACTGAACGTCACCTAAAACTGGGTCTCAATCTTCCAGAAGAAGAACTACTGGTCCTGCGAGATCTACTAAAGGAGAACTTAGACGTGTTTGCTTGGTCGTACAAAGACCTAAAGGAGATTGATCCCACAGTATGCCAACATCATATTAACCTAGAGCCTGACACCAAACCTATAAGGCAAAGACAAAGGCGTATGAATCCTAATTATTCTGCTCTGGTGAAGGCTAAATTATTAAAAATTCTTGAAGCCGAGTTCATTTATCTCATGGCTAACAGTGAATGGGTTTTGCCCATTGTGGTAGTGTCAAGATTGTGGGAGAGAAGGAAGGAGTCTCACTTGTAGCTTTCTTGCTTGCACAATGGGGGAATACACATAGAGGTGGAGGCTGAAAACAGTTTTTTTCTTCTTAGTTGTGTAAGCCAAAAGAACTTTTTTTTATACAAAGAAATAGAAGAACCCTATATATGGGTCTCAAACCAAAGACAACTAACTAAGGTGGCATACTAACTGAGCCACGAACTAGAGTAGATAAGGATAGCTGTCGTCTAGCTATTATTCATGGGCGGTGTACCAACCGCATCTGCAACTGACAAGTCGGTGACATAAATACACAACGGTCACCCTGACGTATCAGGAGTGGAGCTCGATATCTCAACACTCCCCCTCGAGCTCAATCCCAATTCCTGCACACCAAGCAGGTCTCTGAACTTGCGCAGCTTCTCTGCGCCCAATGCCTTCGTGAATATGTCAGCTACCTAATCCTCTATGCTGACATAAACTAGATCAATAAGACCTAGTAAAACCCTCTCCCACACATAGTGATAATGCACCTCAATGTGCTTTGTTTTAGCATGATAGACTGGGTTATTTGCCAAGTGTATACTACTCATGTTGTCACAATAAATGACAACTGGCCCATCTGTAGGCTGATGCACATCATAAAGTAGCTTATGCAACCAAGCTACCTCACATGCAGCCATTGCTGCACCCCTGTACTCAGCCTCTGTGCTTGACAAGGCAACTGTAGGTTGTTTCTTGCTGCTCCAAGTGACTGCAGCACTCCCAAAAGAGAACACATATCCACTGGTAGATCGTCTATCAAAAATACTACCATCCCAATCAGCATCAGTGTATCCATGCAACTATATCTGAACCCCAGTCTCATAAAATAGTCCATACTGCAATGTGGACTTCACATACCTAAGTATGCGTCTAGCCGCATCCAAATGCGGTTTCCTTGGAGCCTGCATAAACTGACTTACCAATCCAACAGCATAGCTCAAATCTGGCCTGGTAATAGTCATATAAATCAAACTTCCTACTATGCGTCTGTACATAGTAGGGTCTTGCAGAAGCTCACCTGCATCTGCGCTCAGCTTCACATTCTGCTCCAAAGGAACTGAAATAGGCTTACAGCCTGTCATCCCATATTTGGACACCATGTCCAATCCATACTGCCTCTGCAAGAGCTGTATCCCACTTGGTGATCTAATCACCTCAATGCCCAAGAAATAACGCAGCTCTCCCAAATCCTTCATCTCAAACTTCTGCTTCAATAGCATTTTCACATGAAGGATATCTTCATCACTGTCACCTGTCATAATCAAATCATCAACATAAATGACAAGTAGCATAATACCTTTCTTTGTTTTTCTCACATAAAGTGAGAAATCTGCCTTGAAAATCTGAAAGCCAATAGTGACAAGATACTGTCCTATCTTGTCAGACCATGCTCTAGGTGCTTGCTTCAAGCCATACAATGCTTTCTTCAACCGGCAAACTAACTCAGGATGAACAGCATGCACATAACCTGGTGGCTGCTCCATATAGACCTCTTCTTGCAAATCACCATGCAAGAAGGCATTCTTTACATCCATCTGATGTAAAGACCATCCCTTTGATGCAGCCATAGCAATGACTGCTCTTACGGTTGCCATCCTTGCAACCGGACTGAATGTTTCTTCATAGTCAATGCCATATGTTTGTGCATACCCCTTGACTACTAATCTTGCCTTGTATCTGTTCACAGAACCATCTGCATTGTGCTTCACCTTATAAACCCACTTACAGCCAATTGCATTCTTACCTTTAGGAAAAGGTACCAATTCCCATGTAGCATTTGCTTCCAAGGCATCCATTTCTTCATCCATGGCTTTCTCCCATTTTTCTTTTCCCATGGCTTGCTCAAAAGAAGTGGGTTCTAGTTCCTGTATCACTTTGACCATATATGCATAGTGAATGGCTGTAAATCCATCATATTTCAGTCTATCCACAGGATACCTAGCTCTCATAGACCTGCGCAAAATAGGTTCACTCCCAGGTGCTCTCAAAACATCCCTGGTCTTCCTTACTCCAGGTGTAACAATAGAAGGAATACCCAACTCATCATCAATGCTCTGTTCTGAGCCACTGGATTCACCATCCACATAAGAGTGACCTGCATTCACATCAAACATGGGCTGATCAACCTTCTCTTTTCCTTTTCGTGATACCTGCATACCACTATCTGCATTACTTTGAGAAGATTCTCCTGATCTCAATCTACCTGTCCATGGCGAAGAATGTGAACCACTGCTAGAGGACGCTCCAAGTCCACTAATATTTTGTGACTGCTGCTGTGAATTCTAAGCAGCATTACCATTTTGTGCATCTACATCATCAATCACATTTACTGGTTTATACCAGCTACTCATCTAATCAAAAACAACATCTCTGCTCACTGTAAACTTACGAGTAGAAGGGTTATAGCATCTATACCCTTTTTGCTGCAGAGAGTAACCAATAAAGATGCACTTCTCAGCTTTTGGATCCAACTTGGATCTCAACTCATCTGGCACATGTACATAGGCAATGCAACAAAAAATTTTCAAATGAGAAATATCTGGTTTCCTACCAGTATACCTCTCCTCTGGAGTCATTCCATGTATTGCTGCAGTGGGAGTCCTGTTCATTATGTAGACTGCTGTAGCAACTGCTTCAGCCCAATAAAAATCTGGCAAGTCTTTTTCATTGAGCATGGCACGAGATACCTCTCCAATATGCCTGTTTTTCCTTTCTGCAATTCCATTTTGTTGTGGGGTATAACTGCATGAATATTGCTGCTTTATGCCATGCTCCTGCAGGAACCTTGCAAACTCATTTGAGAGGTACTCTCCCCCTCCATCTGACCTTAGGCATTTTACTTGCAGGCCTGTTTCTTTTTCAACCATAGCTTTAAGAGTTTTGAAATGCCCAAACACTTCACTTTTCTTCTTCATAAAATACACCCAAACTTTTCTGCTATAGTCATCAATAAAACTGACAAAATAATGACAGCCTCCAAGAGATGCAGCTTTAGTAGTCCACACATCAGAGTGGATTAATTCCAATGGCTTCTTACTCTCTTGAACATGTCTAGGAAATGGTTTCCTTGCCTGTTTTCCAAACTGACAGGCTTCACATACCTTATGCATTTCTGCAACCTTGAATTTAGACAATCCTGCAACAATGTTTTGGGCCTGCATTGATTTAAGTCGCTTTACATTAACATGACCAATGTGTTTATGCCAGATATCAATATCTGCAACTACACCGGTCCCATGTGCAAACATTGCTGCACTCAATTCAGACATGTCTGCATCCAATGTAAACATTCTGTCCTTCTTCTTTCCTTTTGCTATCAAGCGACCTTTATTTTTCATATCCTCAACAAAGCATCCATGAGGATTAAATCTGACCTGCAAGCCCTGCTCAACCATTTGACCAACAGAGACCAGATTCTTGGTGATATTCGGGACATGAAATACATCGGACAGGTATTTCTTTTTCCCATCCTGCATAGACAAAGGAATTTTTCCAATATGCACAATAGGATGTGCAGTATCATCACCAGTCTCCACAAATCCTGGTTTTTCCATTTTCCTTGCATCCTCCATCCATTCTGCATGACCTGTCATGTGGTTTGACGCACCTGAGTCAACATACCATACATCGTTGCTTTCTTCTGCACTTGTCACAGAATTGTTCATGTGCTGCACCATGAACAAATGCTCATTTCTGTCATCACCCTGTCTACTAGAAGATGCATAATTTCCTTATTGCAGTTTTCCATTCATGATGTCATTCTGCTTTTTGTAGCAGTCTTTAGCCATATGTCCCATTTTACCACAATAGTAGCATTCAACATTACTTTTTGCATTTTGGCCTCTTTGCCATCCACCACGACCTCCTTGGCTCCCCCTGCCTCTAGAGTTACCACGTCCTCCTCCATAGGACTGGTTTTCTTGAGTTTGCTGCATATTCTGATTTCTACCACGGCCTCCAAATCGGCCTCCTTTACCTCTGCCTCTACCTCTTCCAGCATTTGAGTAGAAGACAGCTTCCTTTGAAGTTCCTCCTGAAGAAGATGCACCACCATTTCTCTGCTCCTCAGAAATTAGAAGAGCAATCAACTCCTCAAAGTCAGGAAATCTTTCACGAACGGAAATGGATGTTCGAAACTGTGCATAATCCTTTCCTAGACCATTCAAGGTCACGGAAACTAAATCATCATCTTCCACTGGCGACCCAATGGAAGCAAGTGCATCTGCAATCTTCTTCACCTTCATGTGGTAGTCATTGATGCTCATATTTTCTCTTTGCACATTATGCAACTCTTGCTTGAGCTGCATTTTCCTGGCTTGCGTATTTGTGCTATACATTTTTGACAAAGTATCCCATGCCTCCTTTGGCGTACTTGCATCCTGAATATGCACAATCATAGAGTCTGAAGTACTGATAGACAGCCAGTACATAACTTTCCTGGCTCTCTCATGCCATGCTTTGAATGCCTGCATTTGCTGTTGATTGGGAACATTAGGAAGAACTGGTTCTTCTTCATTTCCTGCAACAAATTCCCAATATCCTTTTCCCATAAGGAAATTCGTCATTCTAAACTTCCATGCTTGGAAGTTGTTCTTGTCAAGCTTTTCAGTTACAATCTGTGAAAGAGAATCAGACGCCATTACAGAATCCTGCAAAAAATTCTGTCACTGCAGAGAACACAGCTTCAGCCTCACAAGGGCAAATCTGCAAAACTGACGAAAGTGGTATTTAACCACACAGTCACTTCCTAGTGATGATTTTGCATATACATGAACCAAGGATGATTCTGTAACTCCCAATGTCTCTGCACACGAGCATACGATGCAATATCTGTGGTAACTTTTCACCGACCTGTAGAACAGTGGTCGCACAGCATAAAACAGGGCTTTTTCTTGAGTGCGTGCAGAAAACTTCCGCCTCCAAAACAGGCCCCGAAATGGCCTCAAATCAAAAAAACAAGGTCGCCGAGGGCTAAAGCCTGTTCCCGCAGCATATATTGCCCTTATGCTTCACCGCGAAGGGCGTCTCAACCTGAGACAATGCACTCCTGCACTTTCCGGCTGTGCTACCTGCAGAGATCTGCTCCCAAAGCAGAAAATGAAAGCAACATTGCTCCTCTTACCAGACCACCGCGAGCTTGGCTTGCTTTCTTGAGCTCCTTACCACGAACAAGGCTCTGATACCATGTCAAGATTGTGGGAGAGAAGGAAGGAGTCTCACTTGTAGCTTTCTTGCTTGCACAATGGGGGAATACACACAAGGGTGGAGGCTGAAAACAGTTTTCCTCTTCTTAGTTGTGTAAGCCAAAAGAACTCAATTACAAAGAAATAGAAGAACCCTATATATGGGTCTCAAACCAAACTCAAATAACTAAGGTGGCATACTAACTGAGCCACGAACTAGAGTAGATAAGGATAGCTATCATGTAGCTATTATTCATGGGCGGTGTACCAACCGCGTCTGGAACTGACAAGTCGGTGACATAAATACACAACGGTCACCCTGGCGTATCACGAGTGGAGCTCGATATCTCAACAGTGACAACTAGCAAAACAGATTGAATCAGCAATTTGGCGATATGCAGGTTTCAGGAGGTCATGGTAACTTTAGAGGCAAGGGGAGCTTTAGAGGAAGAGGTGGATGGCAGAACAGAGGTTCTAACAACTTTGGTATTGTGTGTCACTATTTTGGCAAAACAGGTCATATTGCAGCCCAATGTTATGCTAAGAAAGATGATATTCACAGTGGTAAGTTGCAGCAAGGAAACTATGCATCGTCTTCACGACATAATGAAGACAAAAATGAACGTCTGTTTGTTATGCAGCATACACTGAATGCTGTTACAGGAAAGGGAACACATGATGGTGTTTGGTATGTTGATTCAGGTGCATCCAATCATATGACCAGCCATGCAAAATGGTTTGGAGAGATGCAAGATTTGCAAAATACAGGTTATGTGCAGACGGGTGATGATTCATGCCACCCAATCTCACACATTGGAAAAGTTCCCTTATCCTTGCATGATGGTAAGACAAAAAGTCTTTTAGATGTATTACATGTGCCATCTATTACAAAGAACTTGGTGTCAGTCGGTCAGATGGTAGAGCAAGGGCTACAAGTCAAATTTAATGCAAATGGCTGCTTTGTAGAAGACTTCAATGACAAGTGCAGGTTGGTTGCAAAGGGAAGTAGAGTTGGACGTATGTTTACTCTGGATGCTGGAATTCCTACTATGAATGCTCCTATGTATACTAAAGGAAAAGGTGTTGTTGCAGATATTGAAATTGGCACAAATGTATTGGACATGCAAATGTACAAAGGCTGAAATTAATGCAATCCAAAGGGTTGGCAGGTTTGCCTACATTTAGAATTGTAGAATTTCATAAGGTATGCGAAGCATGTCAGTTTGGTAAGCAGGCAAGACAACCCTTTTCACATGACACAGATGTAAGTAGAAATATCCTTGATGTTGTGTATACAGATATTTGGAGGCCTACACAAAATGTATCTCTTGGAGGCAATTCATACTTTGTCACATTCATTGATGATTGTTCTAGAAAGCTGTGGGTATATTTTATGAAGGAAAAGAGTGAAGCATTTGAGCACTTTAGAACTTTCAAGGCTGCAGTTGAAAGAGAAACATGCTTGAAAGCAAAGTGCTTAAGGTTAGATGGAGGGGGAGAGTACCTCTCGAATGAGTTCAATGATTTTCTGAGGTCTCATGGGATAAAGAGACAGTTCACATGCAGATATACCCCACAGCAAAATGGTGTTCCAGAAAGAAAAAACAGGCATATTGCAGAAGTTGCACGGGCATTAATGGCTGAAAAGAATATGCCCAACCATTTTTGGTCTGAGGCTATCCATACTGCTGTCTACATTATGAATAGAACTCCCACAGCTACAGTTCATAGGATGACTCCTGAAGAATGCTTTACTGGCAAGAAGCCTGATGTATCGCACTTGAAGGTATTTGGTTGTGTTGCATATGTTCATGTGCCAGATGAGCTACGAAAGAAGCTTGATCCAAAGGCAAAAAAATGTGTCTTTATTGGATACTCTTTAGAGCAGAAAGGGTATCGTTGTTATAACCCTGTCACATGTAAGTTCAGAGTGAGCAGGGATGTCATCTTTGATGAAATGAGCAGTTGGTATGCATCTAGTGGTGATGCATTGGATGATGATGATGATCATGACACTCATGTGTAGGCTGAAAAGCAAGAATCACTGACTCTTAGTGGACCAGAGACATCATCTGGTAGTCCTTGGCCTGGGAGACTAAGGAGTAGCTCTACTTCTTCAAGTGCATCTGGTAGCACTACAGGTAAAGACAAAGGAAAGAATAAAGTGTCAGATAGCATTGATGCAGTTCTTGATGGAGACTTCAGTGGCTCAGAGAGCTTGGATGATGAGCTTGGTATTCCTTCTGTCAGGACACTAGATGTACAGAGAGCTCATAGTAATGTAAAGGCTCCATTGAGTGATGCGATGGTACGTAGATCTAGCAGGGTTAGATACCATGTTAAAAAATTTGGTTTTGAAGGTTATGCAGCTCATCACACCAGTTGAGGATGTTGAGCCCACTTGTTTTGAGGATGTTGTTGGTCATACTCATTGGGATGCATCAATGGATGAGGAGATGGCTGCATTAGAGGCCAATAAGACTTGGGATCTAGTATCATTGCCGAAGGGCAAGAAATCTATTGGGTGTAAGTGGGTTTATAAGATTAAGCACAATGCAAATGGTTCTATTAGTAGGTACAAAGCTAGGCTAGTTGCAAAAGACTATGCCTAGATATATGGCATAGATTATGAAGAAACCTTCAGTCCAGTTGCTAGGATGACAACTGTCAGATGTGTAATTGCTTTGGTAGCAGCCAAAGGTTGGAGGTTATAGAAAATGGATGTGAAGAATGCCTTCTTACAAGGTGATTTGCATGAAGAAGTGTATATGGATCAGCCAGTAGGTTATGAAGATTTAGAGCATCCCACGTATATGTGCAGGTTGAAGACGCTCTATGGGCTCAAGCAAGCACCTAGAGCATGGTCTGACAAGATCAGAGAGTATCTTGTCAATATTAGCTTTTATGTTTTTGATGCTGATCACTCACTTTATGTGAGAAAGGGACATGCAAGTTTGGTCATCATAGTCATCTATGTGGATGACTTGATTATTACAGGTGATAGTGATAGTGGAATTGTTGAAAGTCAAGGAATTTTTGAAGAAGAAGTTTGAGATAAAGGATTTAGGTGAGCTAAGGTACTTCCTTAGCATTGAGGTGATCAGATGTGATGATGGTATATGGCTGTCCCAAAGACAGTATGGCTTGGATATGTTGTCCAAGTATGGTATAACAGCATGCAAACCACTTTCAGTCCCGTTGGAGCAGAATGTAAAGTTGACTGATGATGTTGGGGATGAGATAGAATACCCTACTATGTTCAGGAGGATAGTAGGGAGTTTAATCTACATAACCATTACAAGGCCAGACTTGAGCTACACTGTTGGTCTTGTGAGTCAGTTTATGCAAGTACCTAGAAAGCCACATTTGGATGCAGTCAGACACATATTGAGATATGTGAAGTCCACATTACATTATGGACTTTTCTATGAGGCGTGTACATATGTACAGGTGTTTGGATACACAGATGCAGATTGGGCTAGTAGTATGTCTGATAGAAGATCTACCAGCGGATACATGTTCTCTCTTGGTAGTGCAGCAGTTACTTGGAGCAGCAAAAAGCAATCTTTAGTTGCTTTGTCGAGTACAGAGGTTGAGTATAGAGGTGTTGTTGTTGCAACATGTGAGATAGTATGGCTGCAAAAGTTATTGGTTGATTTAGATGTGCAGGTGGAAGGTCCAGTTGTCATTTATTGCGACAACATGAGCAATATATACAGTTGGCTAGGAACCATGTGTTCCATGCCAAGACAAAACATATTGAGGTACACTACCACTTTGTGAGAGAGAAGGTACTAGCAGGTGAGATTGACTTGGTGTATGTCAGCACACAGGATCAGATAGCTGACATCTTCACGAAGGCATTGGGTACAGAGAAGCTTCAAAATTTTCAAAGCTTACTTGGAGTTGCAAAGATGCAGTTGAGCTTGAGGGGGAGTGTTGAAATGACAAGCTCAACACATGCGGACATTAATGATGGACCTCCTGGTTAGATGGGTCCACACATCTACACTTAGCACGTCGGTGTCATTATGACTCTCACATGGCTACTGACTCATTACTTATTATATTCAGATTGTTACACCTATTTACAGCTGGTATAGTTATAGCATCAGTCGACTAGTGTAGTCCGTTATGCATTGTTTGACTTAGCAGGCCACTTTCCTTTATGTTGTATCTTATCTATACTTTGTGTACATTGTAAAGTGTGTGGAAGAAGAAGAAGAAACCAGCAAGAAAACGTTTTGTCCTCCATCTCTCTTCTTGTCTCTTGAGTGAGCTTCTCCTTGTGCATTTCTGTGTGTGTTCGGCGCAGCATCTTGAGCAAGTCTCCCCACCCCACGATTCTTGACAATCTCCAACTCTTCAGTGGAAGAAGGGACTTTGCAAGCATCCATTGAATTCTCATCTTCTTGGCAATGCCATTTCCTTCATTTTCAGCCTCTTCTGATGCTTGTTGATGGCTTGTTTCCCCAATTGCGCACCAAAAAAATGGAGCCCCAAGAGGAACACCAAGGAAAAAAGTGTTTCTGCTGCAAGAAAATCTATCTTGTAACATCAACAAGCTTTTGTTTCATTCTTTTGAGAACCACAACAAAGAAAAGAACAAATCTTTACACACATCATAGTAGATACCTCCCACGGATTCAATAGAATCAATCATAATCTTCAACATCTTCATAGAATCCATCAATAGAACAAGAAACACAAAAGAAAGATGCCACTTTTGAATGGAAATAATCACATAGTATTCATCTTCATTGTCTTCATGGTTCTTTCTCTCAATCTCTCATAGATAGATACATTGTTTTGATAGAATTGACTATCTCTGACTCTCTCTTTCTCTCTCAATCAATAGTACATTATCTTCTCTCTACAACAATCAATAATCTCTCTCAATAATCCTTCTTAGGTCGTGGATAAACCTCTCAAAAGGTGTGTCAAATGCGAAGAGACACTAGAGACATCATAGTGTCCTATGAGATCTGGCCTCTGTCAATGTTCTTCTGTTACCTTCTGTGAATCTTCGTCAGCTACTTCTTCACTTTAATTAGCTTGAATAGAGTTTCCATTCATCCTTTTCTAAGACAAGAACACTTCCCAAAATATCCATACATCCAAGATAACACTTAACAAAAACAAACATCACAAACCACTAAAAAACAAGACAACAAAAGAGCAGAACTATATAAGCTACATAACCTTACAGAAGATCAACAAAGACCATAAAAACCACAAAAACCAAACCAAAACCAATTCAATATTTCATAAACCTTTTAACACAACCTCAACCATATATCAAAACATCCATTCAACCATCTCAACTACCAAAACAGAAACACAACAGAACAAAACAGAAGAAAATCAAACCTTACATAACCAAACAGAGAGAATCACAGAACCCTTTAAAACAACATATCCTCATCAAAAACCAATATAAACCCTTCAAATATACTCAAACCATTCCAAACACTTCAAAACTATTCAATAAGATTTCAAAAGATCTCAACCTTCAAAAGATCTCAACCTTCTTTCACTGACCACTACTGCTGAATAAGGGAAGGTTGGTCACACATTGTCAGTATTGAAGTTTCCACATCTTGTATCTCTTTCTCTTGCTCTCATGCTCCATCCTCCATAACTTGTATCTCTCTTGCTTCCTCTTACTTGTGATTCTACTCAAGCTTCTCCCTTCAACTAGGATTAGAGCCAACCATTTGAGGAGCTTCTTCGTAATTTACTTTAGCCCATGAAAAAGCTTCTGCTTGAAGGTTCCATGGAAATTCAGCCCTCTTCTTTGCTTGTACATCTATATATTGATGTTGGGATGCTTGGTATATGTCTTGAGATGCTTGTTGGAATGGTTTGAGCTTTCTTAGCTCAATTTTAAGTAGGGTTCTTTGCTATATATACAGTGGGAAACAAACATTTAACTTGGAAAGACTTATGTATTCAAGGCTTACATGCTTATCGGGTATGACATATGCTTATACGAATACTTGGCACTAATGTATGGGTCTGTGGTGGCATTTGAGGCTCCACTTTGAGCTTGATTGGATGCTTTGGCACTTTGGCTTTATGGTTTGATTCCTTTAGTGATTTCCATAATGGGCTTGAAGATTAATTGAGGTTTTTGCCTCCTAGCTATACAATGGATGTATCTTGGATTCTAGATGGTCATGTACTTGATGTATTGACCTTACATTGCTCATTTGGCATTCGGATTTACTTCAATGGCAGATACTTGCTATTGGCATTAGAGATTTGGATTCTTTATGCAGTTGAGCTTCTTTCATTGAGACAATGGGACTCATTGAGCTATGTACATGCTCTCTTGATGCTTCTTGGATGTAATTACTCTTAAGTGGCCTGATTTGATTACATGCTTTGTACCCAACACTTATCTCTATCAACATGATATTAGTTATGTATACATACATATTGGTTATGTATTGAGCTTCATTACTCTCTGCTTAGTCTATTGTGCTTTTAGCATCTCTCTTCTCTTATCCCTAAGATCTACTACATTCATGACATTATGCCTATTGGATGTATGGTTTACTAACACATTGAGGCTAGTGACATATCTTGGTACCAATAGTATACCTATTCACTATTGGTTGATTTCACATATCTTGATAAACTCCCTCCCTTGTTCTTTTTTGTGACACTTTTTGAGTCATGGGACACTTTTTGTATTGCAATGTGTACTCATATGCGTAGAGATGGTTTGAAACTCTAGGATGTTAAAGGTGCCTTACTCATAGAGAAGATAACTAGGAAGAATGTGGATGCAGCCCCTGTACTTCTCAAACATTGATTTTTAAGGTAGACATGATGATAAGAGTGATAATGACTTCCATATTAGAGACTCACAGAGGTCCCAATCTCGTGGGTAGTCTTGCAGACAGTAAGTCCTGTGGTTGTAAGGCCTCTCTTACATATCATTACTATAGAAAGCAGGGCCATATTCAACCATAGTGCCATAAGATGCATGATGATAAGCAAAAAGAGAAAGGCAGGGGAAAAGTGCAAGAAAAGTGTGATGATCATGGCATTGTTCCTAGTAAGTCTAGTGTAAAGATTGAGGAGATAAATGTCATGTAGCCTGAGTCTGATGATGAGTACATCTTGGTAGCTTCTTCTCTATGCCACTCAGTTGGTTGATTCATCATCCATATTTTCTCAGTGTTGGTTGCTTGATTTAGGGGATTCTTTTCATGTTACCCTACATAGGGATCGGTTGCATTCCTATCATATCATGATAGGTTTGGTTAGACTGGGAAATTACTAGGTATTGGATATCATTGGCATTGGAGATGTATAGCTATAGTTTTCTTTAGGCAACTCTTTTGTTTTGCATGATGTACACCATGTTCTAGCTTTGACCAAAAGCCTACTCTCTGCTGGACAATTTGATAATGCAAGCTATCATGTGTCTCTTACTGATTCTGCGTTGAAGATTACCCATTGAAATCTTGTCTTTGGTCGAGGTGCCAAGGCTGGTAGCTTCTATCCCTTGCATCTATCTAAATCTATTGACCATATTTTGGCTATGGCTTACATACCACATATATCTTTATGACATCATTGCCTTGGGCACATGTCCTTTTAAAGGGAATGAAAATGCTTACTTGTTTGTAGCATCTTCTGCCTCTTGATTACAAATATTTTGATTCTTGTGACCATTTTCTCTATGGCTAGCAAACATGTAGTTCTCATAATAAGTTTAGCATTACATGCATGGGTGAGCCTCTAGCTCTTTTTCATTTTGATGTATGTGGCCCCATGCCCTATCAGTCACTCACTAGGTGGCATGAAGTATTTTGTGACTTTAATTCATGATTATTTGCATAAGGTTTGTTGAGATGGCAAGCTCAACATGTGCAGACATTGATGATGGACCACTTGGCTAGATGAATCCGCACGTCTACACTTAGCACATTGGTGGTCATTATGATACTCACATGGCCACTAACTTATCACTTTTTATATTTAGTTTGTTGCACCTACCTATAGCTTAGCAAAGATGTAACGCTAGTCGATTAGTGTAGTCAGTTATGCATTGTTTGACTTAGAAGGCTACTTTCCTTTATGTTGTATCTTATCTATACTTTGTGTACATTGTATAGTGTGTGGAAGAAGAAGAAGAAACTAGCAAGAAAACGTTTTAGCCTCCATCTCTCTACTTGTGTTCTTGAGTGAGCTTCCTCTTGTGTATACAGTGTGTGTTTGGCGCAGCAGCTCAAGCAAAGTCCCCCACCATGCGATTCTTGACATGGTATAAGAGCCGCGCCACTAAGAGAGGCTGAAGTGAAGGAGAAGAAGCAATTTTCGAGCAAGCAAGCAACAGGTAAGAAGCTCTCTCATTCTTCTACTCTCTCTCTTGGATAATGCCTGTGGAGGCACCGGAAGCAAGGTCGAGCAAAAATCTCAGATTGCTATGAGATTTGGTATGCGAGTAGAGCACTGTATATTCTGCAAATTAGTCCTTTAGGGCTGGCCCGTAGTTATTTTGGGCATCCGAGGCCGTTTCAGGCCCCGTTTTAGAGCCGCAACGTTGCAGACAACAGTTTCAGGGTACACTGTGATTTCGGTTGTATTAACCGAAAGTGGATGTACAGGTTACAAATTGTGAATCTGTAATTTTTGAGGTGTTTGCAGGAAGCAAACATAAGGTTTATCTACAAATAGGTTGCAGATTACATGTACTATTAAGCAATCAGTGAAAAAGGTTGCTTGGTGTAGTGATATGCACGTGTTGTGAAAGATTGTAGAAGACTAGTTTGCTGTGTTGCATCCTTGTTTGTGATAATGGCAGAGAACAGTGGAAATCTCACTATTGAGAAGCTCGACAAGAACAACTACCCTTCATGGAAGTTCCGTGTGACGAACTTCCTCATTGGAAAGGGCCTTTATGAATTTGTTTTAGGTGAAGAAAAGGAGCCAGAGCTGAGTATCCCTCCGACTGCAGATGAGTTAAAAGCATGGAAAGAATGGAATGTGAAAGACAAAAAGGTAGTATACTAGTTATCTGCAGTAATTGATAATACTATGCTGGGACATATCAGGAATGCAGAAACTTCACATGCATCTTGGACAATTTTTGAGAGTATGTTTTCAGTAAATACAAAGGCACGAAAGATTCAACTCAAGCAAGAGTTGAATGCCTTGAAGAAAGGAAAAATGTATGTCAGTGAGTATGTGTTGAAGGTGAGGAGCATTGAAGATGCTTTAGCAGTGATTGATGCAATGCCGGATGATGATGATTTGGTTTCACCCACTCTGAGTGGCCTTAACAATGAGAAGGCATGGAAATCATTTGTTACTTCAGTATATGTACAGAAGCCATTTCCAGATTTTGATGAGCTGATCTCTTTCATGATTACTAAAGAGATCAATATGCAGGGTGATTCATCTGAAAGAAATGGTGAACAGGTCGAAGCATTTTACTCGAGTTTAGGAAGGGGACGTGGTAGATCCTCTTTGAGAGGCCATGGTATGGGACGTGCTAGTGATAACCAGTAAAACAGGTTCAATCAACAGTTTGGTGAACTGCAGGTTTCTGGAGGCAGAGGAAACTTTAGAGGCAGGGGGAGCTCTAGAGGAAGAGGTGGATGGCAGAATAGAGGTTCTAGAAATTATGCTATTGTTTGCCAATATTGTGGAAAAATAGGCCATATTGCAACCCATTGCTATGCAAAGAAGGATGATATTCAGAGTGGTAAATTGCAGGAAGGAAACTATGCATCGTCTTCACGACAGAATGAAGACAAAAATAAGCGTCTATTTGTTATACAATATATGATGAATGCAATTACAGGAAAGGGGACACATGATGATGTATGGTATGTCAATTCAGGTGCATCTAATCATATGACCAGTCATGTTGAATGGTTTGGAGAGATGCAGGACTTACAAAACCCAGGTTATGTGCAGGTGGGTGATGATTCATGCCACCCAATTTCGCACATTGGAAAGATTCCCTTGTCCTTATATGATGGCCAGACAAAGAGTCTCACAGATGTATTGCATGTGCCATCAATTACAAAGAATCTAGTATTTGTTGGCCAAATGGTAGAGCAGGGGTTGCAGGTCCGATTCAATGCAAAAGGTTGTTTTGTAGAAGACTTTAATGATAAGTGCAGGTTGGTCACAAAAGGAAGTAGAGTTGGCCAAATGTTCACTTTAGATGATGGAATCCGTGCAATGGATGCTGCTATGTATGCTAAAGGAAAAGGAGTAGTTGTAGATATTGAAATATGGCATAAACGTATTGGACATGCAAATGTGCAAAGGCTGAAATTAATGTAGTCCAGAGGATTGGTTACAGGGTTGCCTTCTTTTAGAGTTGCAGAATTGCATAAAGTTTGTGAAGCATGCCAGTTTGGTAAGCAGTCAAGGCAACCCTTCTCGCATGATAGAGAAGTGAGTAGAAAATACTTGATGTAATGCATACAGATGTTTGGGGGCCTACACAGAATGTTTCTCTTGGTGGCAGCAATACTTTGTCACATTTATTGATGATTGTTCAAGGAAGTTATGGGTATACTTCATGAAGGAAAAAAGTGATGTGTTTGAGCACTTCAAATCTTTTAAGGCAACTGTTGAAACAGAAACAGACTTAAAATTAAAGTGCTTGAGATCAGATGGAGGTGGAGAGTACCTCTCTAATGAGTTCAGTGGCTTCTTGAGGACTCATGGGATAAAGAGGCAATTTACACCCCATAGCAAAATGGTGTTGCAGAAAGAAAAAACAGGCATATTGCAGAAGTTGCACGGGCATTAATGGTTGAAATTAATATGCCCAAACATTTTTGGTTTGAGGCTGTCCATACTGCTGTTTACATTATGAACAAAACTCCCACAACTGTAGTTCATGGGATGACTCTTGAAGAATTCTTTACTGGCAAGAAGCCTGATGTATCGCACTTGAAGATATTTGGCTATGTTGCATACATTCATGTGCCAGATGAGCTACGGAAGAAGCTTGATCCAAAGGCAGAAAAGTGTATTTTTATTGGATACTCTTTAGAGCAGAAAGGGTATTGTTGTTATAACCCTATCAAACAGGTGAGTTCAGAGTGAGCAAGGATATTATCTTTGATGAGATGGGAAGTTGGTATACACCTGCTGGTGATGTTTTGGATGATGATAATGATCAAGATAGCTATGTGCAGAAAGATAAACAAGAACCACGGAGTCTTAGTGGACCAGAAACATCATCCGGTACTACACCTACAGTGAGCCCTTGGTCTGGGAGACTAAGGCGTAGCCCCACATCTTTAGGTGGATCTATAAGTGTTGCAGGAAAGGACAAAGGAAAGAAGAAAGTGATGGATGGTAATGATGCATCTACCAGTCATTTGGGATTGGATGGAGATTCTAGTGGTTCGGAGAGTTTGGATGATGAGCTTGGCATTCCTTCAGTCAAGACGCCAGGTGTACAGAGAGCTCATAGTAATGTAAAGGCTCCATTGAGTGACCCGGTGGTATGCAGATCTAGTAGGGTCAGATATCCTGTTAAAAGATTTGATTTTGAAGGTTATGCATCTCACCATTATGCTTATATGGTGAAACTAGTTGAGGATGTTGAGCCCACTTGTTTTGAGGATGCTGTTGGTCATGCTCATTGGGATGCAGCAATGGATGAGGAGATGGCTGCATTAGAAGCCAATAAGACTTGGGATTTGGTACCCTTACCTAAAGGTAAGACAACTATTGGCTGTAAGTGGGTTTACAAAGTCAAGCATAATGCAGATGGTTCAATTAGCACGTATAAGGATAGGCTGGTTGCAAAAAGCTATGCTCAAACATATGGCATCGATTATGATGAGACATTCAGTCCAGTTGCTAGGATGGCATTTGTTAGGTGTATGATTACCTTTGTAGCGGCCAAAGGTTGGAGTTTGCAGCAAATAGATGTTAAGAATGCCTTCTTACATGGTGAATTGCAAGAAGAAGTGTATATGGAGCAGCCAGCAGGTTATGAGGATTTAGAGCATCCTACATATGTGTGCAGGTTAAAGAAGGCGCTCTATGGGCTCAAGCAAGCACCTAGAGCATGGTCTGACAAGATTGGAGAGTATCTTGTCAATATTGGATTTTGTATTTCTGAATACTGATCACTCACTTTATGTGAGAAAGGGAGATGCAGGTTTGGTCATCACAGTCATCTATGTGGATGACTTGATTATTACAGGTGACAGTGACAATGGGATTGCTGAAGTTAAGGACTTCTTGAAGAAGAAGTTTGAGATGAAAGATTTGGGTGAGATGAGATACTTTCTTGGTATTGAGGTGATCAGATGTGATGATGGTATATGGCTATCCCAAAGGCAGTATGGCTTGGATATGTTATCCAAGTATGGTATGACAGCATGCAAGCCTCTTTCAGTACCATTGGAGCAAAATGTGAAGTTGAGTGTTGACATTGTGGATGACATAGAAGACCCTAGTATGTTCACGAGGATAGTAGGGAGTTTGATTTACATGACTATGACAAGGCCAGCTTGAGCTATGATGTTGGCCTTGTCAGTTAGTTTATGTAGATTCCTAGAAAACATCATTTGGATGCAGTTAGACGTATATTGAGGTATGTGGAGTCCACTTTACATTATGGACTTTTTTATGAGGCAAGTAAGGACATACAGGTCTTTGGATACACAGATGCAGATTGTGCTGGTAGCATGTCAGACAGAAGATCTACAAGTGGATTCATGTTTTCCCTTAGTAGTGCAGTAGTTACATGGAGCAACAAAAAGCAACCTACAGTTGCTTTATCGAGTACATAGGCTGAGTATAGAGGTGTTGCTATGGCAGCATGTGAGGTGGTATGGCTGCAAAAGTTATTAGGTGATTTGGACATGCAGGGAGATAGTCCATTTGTCATTCATTGTGACAACATGAGCAGCATACAGCTAGCTAGGAATCAAGTGTTCCATGCTAGGACAAAACACATTGAGGTGCACTACCATTTGTGAGAGAGAAGGTACTTGAAGGAGAGATTGACTTGGTATATGTCAACACACAGGATCAGATAGTTGACATTTTCACAAAGGCATTGGGTGCAGAGGAGCTTCGAAAGTTCCAAAGCTTACTTGGAGTTGCAGAGATAGAGTTGAGCTTGAGGGGGAGTGTTGAGATGGCAAGCTCAACACGTGCGGACATTGATGATGGACCGCCTGGCTAGATGAGTCTGCACGTCTACACTTAGCACGTTGGTGGTCATTATGATACTAACATGACCACTAACTTATCACTTATTATATTTAGTTTGTTACACCTACATACAGCTAGCAAAGATGTAATGGCAGTCAATTAGTGTAGTTAGTTATGCACTGTTTGACTTAGAAGGCCACTTTCCTTTATGTTGTATCTTATCTATACATTTTGTACATTGTATAGTGTGTGGAAGAAGAAGAAGAAACCAGCAAGAAAACATTTTAGCCTCCATCTCTCTTCTTGTGTTCTTGAGTGAGCTTCCTCTTGTGTGTACAGTGTGTGTTTGGTGCAGCATCTCAAGCAAAGTCCCCCACCACGCGATTCTTGACAAGGTCTAGGCATATCCTATTAAGTAGACATCAAAATTCTTATCTACATTTCATTATTGGCTTGATCTTGTTGAGAACCAGTATAGGTATGCCTAAGGTCTTACAATGGAGATGAATATGTCTCTAGGACATTTGAGTAGTTTTGCAATGAGAGAGATATTAAGCGTTAGTTGATCACTCCCAATACACCACCCCAAAAGGTTTACTGGAGTATTTCTGGATTGAGGGAGTTACTACTGTCGTTCACTTTATGGTCTAGAAAACTTCTATCATATGCTCATTTGCATATTTTTAGATGTGAGGCTTTTTTCCATGTTCAAAAAGAAAAACACAATAATCTAGATCCTAAGTTAGTAAAATGCATCTTTCTTGGCTATGGATATACATCTAAGGTAGACTATCACCTATGGAATCCTCAAGCTTGGAAGGTCATCCATAGCCACATGATGTTATTTTCCTTGAGGTAACGATGCATAAGCAGCCTGAGCAAGTAGTTGAGGTTCCTAGGGTGATCTTTTAGGAGGATTCTCTTGTTACCATACAACCAATTAGATATCCTACAGTTGATGCTCTAATGGCCTATGACCATGATGTTAGAGAAGATATCTAGGCACCACAACTTGCATGTCTTGCAATGGTCTACTAGAGATAGACATCAACTTGACTGGTTTACACCCTTCATGGACTATATCATGGTGACAGATTTTGGTGAGCCTCTTGCTTACTAGGAGGCTATGCACTCTTGAGGGCTGAAATGACTATATTTTTAGCTATTTTTTATTGAATTTTGGGCGATTTTTCATTGATTTAAGGTATCATTGATTTCTTTTTTAGTGGTTTGAAAGTGTTTTGGAGTATTATGATATTATGTAAGGCTTTTTGGTGTGTCTCTTTGGTTTGGATAGGTCTATTTTGCCTCTATTTTGATATGTTTTCTTTCTATTTGAGAGGTCATGATTGTGGATAAGTGGTTTGAAGAATGATTGAGAGTATGTTGGATGATTTTTTATGGATGGTTTGGTCTTGGTTTTGAGCTATATGGTTTTTATACCTTTTGTAGACCTTTTGTAGTATACTGTTGAGCTTCTATATGCCTTCTATTATCTTCTGTATGCTTCTATGATTGTTTTGTTTGATGAATGTTTAGCTTGGGAATGTTTTCCAATCTTGAAAAGAGAATAATGGAAGCTCTTAATAGCTCAAAGAAGTAGTGGTTGAAGACTTGAAGTGAAGATTAAAGTGATAGTGATATTAATGGGCTCTCAAAGGACATTGTAGTGGCTTTGGTAACTCTTCATATTAGACATATCCCTTGGGAGGTATATCTACGACCAAGAGAGAACTATTGAGAGTTATTCTTTGTTATTATAATGTACTATTGAGAGAGAGAATATATGAGAGAAATAGTGTATGAGAGATAGCAAAATTTTATGAAGAAACATTATATCTACATGAGAGGGATTGAGAGAAAGACTATGAAGATAATGAAATATGAATACTATGTGATGAATTCCATTCAAAATTGAGCATTGTTTTGTATTCTTTTCATTCTTTCATGGTTTCTATGAAGAATATAAGGAATATGATAAATTTTTATTTTGATGAAGCTATGGGAAGCTCATTCTATGATACTGAGTGAAGATTTATTATTTCTGGTGTCCCTTTTCTTATTATGGTTGATTGAAGTATGAAGAATGTGCTTGTTGATGCTACAATATAGATTTTCTTGCAGTAGTTTTTCACTTTCTTTCTCTTGGGTCTCCATGTTTTTGGTGCACAGCCAAGGAAAAGTACCATCAACAAGCACCAACAGAGACTAAAAATGGAAGCAGTGGTATTGTTGAAGAGAAAGAAAAGCAATGGAAGAGTGTAGAATTTCTACAATTGTTGAAGAATTGAAGATTTTCATTGCCAAAGCCACTTTCTATAATAAGTTCATTCCTCAATGGCGGAAGTATATTACTATCTTAATGCAGGCTCTCTATGACACATTGATCCCATTGTCTCTTGAAGTTACAAAAAGTTGCATCACTATAGCCAACTATTTCCCACAAAGTAAAGAGAAAAATAGAAAGAATAAGTAACAATGGAAGATTTATACTTCTTTGAATAATTTCAGGACATCAAGTGGGAGATTGTGAAGAAGCTTCAATAGTCATGGTTAGTGGAGGCTCATAAGAATAAGAAGAAAAAGAGTTGGGACTTGTTTAGGGATGCACAATAGTAAGATATGTGGGACACTTGGTGCACACATAATCTTCTATTTTTCCAATTGCAAACCCACTGGAACTTGGTAGACATAGTGTTCATTACAACATACACCATTGAGACCCTTTGCAGTTGGTACTATCAGAATGATGGTACTATGGAAATCCTTAGAAGAATAATTTTGATACCTTCACACCTTAATATCTTCCCCTCTGTAGTGGCATAAAATAGGAATTTAGAGACCTTGAAAAGAAAGAAGTAGAAGAAATGTTGGAGAGGAGTCCTACCTCCTCCAATGCCAAGAATGGTGTATCCATCAAATGTAGTCCTAAGGATTGTTCCCTACACCTACCCTAAAATGCAAATAGTCTTGCAGTACAATACACCGAATCCATAGTGGCCATAGACAATGCCTCAAATTATGGTTCAACAATAACAACAGTGGCCTCAAACAATTTCTTTAATGGCAAGTCAACAACAATAGTGGAACCTTACCAACTGGAATTAGTATAAGCCACTTGTAATGGTGATTCCATCTCTTCTACTCGTGTAATAGCCATATTAATGTCAACAAGAGCAACATTGCTCAACTACACTTGAATATTAAAATCTAGCCCATTCAAAAAATGTTGCAACTAAGCAGCAGCTAGAATAGGAATATAGGTTTGCAACTTACAAAATACCTCCTTCAATTTCTTGGCATACCCGCTGATATTCTTGTGAGCTTCTTGACATGTAACATTGAGGACGCGTAGCCAATACTAACCTCCCCTTTCAAGGGCAAACTCTCTTTGAAAGGCCACAAAGAATAAGTCAATTGCAGTTATGGTTCCAGCCTCTAGGCTATGATACCACATTGCAACTCATCCTTTCAAAGTCATGTTGAAAAACATCATCGTGTCCTTCATCTTGAATTTGAGAGTTAAACATTAACTTTTGGAATTCACTGATATGCAGTTCAACATCTTTCTCTGCTAACCCATTAAAAATGGGTAGAGGAAACCCTAAGGCTGGCAAGTCTGACATCCCTGCTATGATTGCAATGGATTGCACCACCATGGTAACAATCAGATTCGCTAAAGGAGTTTGAACAATTGAAACTATCACTCCACTCAAAGTGTACGCTGACTTATCGGAAGGGGGGAAGTACTAGAGCTTCCTCCCCCTAACAAACTATGCGTCGAGCTAGGGTTACTAAGACCCTGCCCTTGTAAGGATATTGGATGACTCCTTTGCAGAGAATATCTTCTAATTATTTCAACTCGCCGTCTTGCTCCACCAAGTTGAATGTTGGCTCCTCCTGAGCTTTCTACTGGCTATCAATGGTATTAGCCTTTACAAGGGTTGGGGACTAGGCCAATCTTTTACAGTATGGCCTTCTCCTTTGTATCGACTACATAAGGGCTTGTAGTCCATGAACCTTCTAGGGTTTGGACAATTTGGGAAGATATAACCCTTTTCTCCACATCTATAGCATTTTATTTTTTATCTTTGGCCACCACCAAATTGTCATCCTCTATAACTTTGGGTGAGGAATCTCTTTGGACAAAAATTAGGGCCAAACTTTCTAGGCTTTTGTCCAATGTCCTGAGTTTTCATCTTGGATTCCAATAAGTTGAACCTTGCTTCCTCGTCTTTCTTTCTCCTTTCATGCATCTCCTTTAGAGAGTAGATGTCTTTTGTATGGTTCTTTCTTAGGTAGTAAGAATAGAAAGCTCCTAGTATGGTGGGTTTACTCCTATAGTGTTGGATATGCTAGCAATATTCACTTTTAGTATATGCAGTTTTTTTGTGATCACATCCATGAGCTCTTTCTTAGTGCTTGCAATTGGATTGGACAAGTAGTCCTTCAAATTTTCTCCTCTGGGACCACTCGGAGTAGGATTTTGGCAAGTCTTTGCAATCATCACATAGATTGGTTGGTTTGATGTAGAGGATCCTTTGTTCTCACTCTAGTTTATAGCTTCTGTTTGGGACTACTGGTTGCATTAGAGGTAGCTATAGTTATGCATGCCAAGAAAAGAGAACCAATAGTTTCAAAAGAGAATGTTTAACCTACAAAAATGGTAAAGTTCAAGCTCCCTACAGAGCCACAAAGTAGTATAGTACGAGACAATACACTATATAGCACTTCAGTGCGGCCAGAGAAGGATACAAAATCAATCGAGGATGCAAAACTTGAGGTCCAGGAGATAGAAGAGGTGGATGTACCTCCAGTGATAGATGAATTGGTGATATAGCCCTTGCTTGAAGAAAGAGGAAAAATAAATTTGGGTATTTCCCTATTCCCTAGCCAGCCAGAGAAGCTCGTGGACCATATTAAGGAGTATGACTTGGTCAAAGACTTGGATAGCTTTCACCCAAACCTAACATTCTAACAGTTGCTAATGTTATTCCCTAGTTGCTGCAAAAGGTTCAAAAGTATTCTCATGCATCCATGTGGTCTAATTGCCAACCCCCAACTGCAACTAAGTCCAATAAGGCCCAGAGCTTGTAAAAGAAGTAGATGTGGAAAATGGCTTCCTAGATCCTAGCACTCTAGAGACTGGCATTTGGATAGAAGGCCATCTCATTGCAAGTGCATTGCCTGATGGAGATTCCTCATTGAACATAATGACTGATGAAACAATGAAAGATCCAGGCTTGCAAGGCATACAACCTACTCAGTGGCTCATCAGACTGGTTGATCAAAGTAGAATCAAGCCTTTAGGAAACCTTCCTTACATAAAAACCATAGTCACTAGAAGGGATTACTAGATGACATACTTAGTGTTAAAGCCCAACTTTTATGGAACATCTTACCCTCTATTGCTCAGAAGAACATGGTTGTTTAAAGCTAGAGCAAGGACTAATTGGTTCTAGGGAACCCTAATCCTAGGCAGGGAACCAAATAAAGTGGTATTGAAGATGTATAGTATTCAAAAAGGGCCTGGATCCACCTCCATAGATATCTCATCTCACTCTTCCAACAAAGTTGTTGATGGAACATTGGTAGAGAAAGATATTGTTAAGCAAATATTCTCAAAGAAACCAAAAGCACAATCACTAATAGTGGCCAGTGTAAGAAATTTCCCAAAAGAAGCAAAGTCATTATTAATGGGTGAATACCTCCTTCTTGAACCTGAAGTAATCTCAAAAATCAGTTCTGACATTGAAATCAAAGCATGGATGTATTGTCCACATGCTACATGGCCATTGCTGAGTTCAAGGTAGAAGCACAGGCCATTACAAAAGTAGAAGTAGAAGCAAAAGACGCAACATAAAGTTTGTTCTTCTCATACAATGCCCCTTCCAATGTAGAAATAGGGATAGAGGGGAATATGATGAAAGTGAATATCAATATTTGAATAGTGAAGAGGAAGAAGATGTTTGATTAAAAGTGGATATAAATGATGATGAAGTCCCAAAAACCTTAGAAACTGAAGAGCCCCTCTTGTTGGATGGCATGATGATTGTCCCTTTTGGTCTGCTCAATGATTCTCAGAGTACAAAGTGGCTCTTTCTACTCTAACCATTTATTTTCAAGAAAAGATGATGATAATGCTATCAAGAATTACATGGTGGGGGGACTTGCCCCTCTTGTTGGATGGCATGATGATTGTCCCTTTTGGTCTGCTCAATGATTCTCAGAGTACAAAGTGGCTCTTTCTACTCTAACCATTTATTTTCAAGAGAAGATGATGATAATGCTATCAAGAATTACATGGTGGGGGGACTTGCTGAAGTTGTTGCACCAACACACACTATACACATAAGAGGAAGCTCACTCAAGAACACAAGAAGAGAGATGGAGGCTAAAATGTTTTCTTGTTGTTTTTTCTTCTTCTTCTTCCATATACAATACAATGTACACAAAGTATAGATAAGATACAACACAAAGGAAAGTGGCCTACTAAGTCAAACAGCGCATAACCAACTATGCTAATTGATTGGCACTATAACTGTGCTATTTATAGGTAGGTGCAATAAACTAAATATAATAAGTGATAAGTCAGTGGGTCATATGAGAATCATAATGACTGCTGATGTGCTAAGTGTAGAAGTGTGGACCCATCTAGCTAGGTGGTCCATCATTAATGTCTGCATGTATTGATCTTGCCATCTCAACACTCCCTCTCAAGATCAACTATATCTCTGCAACTCCAAGTAAGCTTCAAAACTTTTAAAGCTTCTCTACACCCAATGCCTTTGTGAAAATGTCAACTATCTGATCCTGTGTGCTAACATATACCACGTCGATCTCTCTTGCAAGTATCTTCTCTCTCACAAAGTGGTAGTGCATCTTAATGTGTTTTGTCCTAGCATAGAATACTAGGTTTCTAGCTAGCTATATACTGCTCATGTTGTCACAGTGAATGACAACTGGACCATCTCCATGCACATCCAAATCAACCAATAAATTTGTAGCCATACCATCTCACCTACTACCATAGCGGCACCTCTATACTCATCCTCTATATTCAATAAAGCAATTGTAGGTTGCTTTTTGCTTCTCCATGTAACTATTGCACTACCAAGGGAAAACATGAATCCGCTAGTAGATATTCTATCTAACATGCTACCGGCCCAATCCGCATCTATGTATCCAAACACCTATACATCCTTACTTGCCTCATAAAAAAGTCCATAATGTAAAGTGGACTTCACATCAATATGCATCTGACTATATCCAAATGAGGCTTTCTAGACATCTTCATAAATTGACTAACAAGGCCTTATGATAGTCATATCTCTTCCACACACAATACAATTTTTTAGGGTGCCTGTAATTTTTCATATCACAAAGCTTTCAATCCCATGAGTGGGTAGGTCATGTCAAAATTTTTGTACGTTGTGGGTTACTTGGGGTGGCCACCAGTGGTCCTGTGTATGAGCTAATACTTTGTCCATCTCTTCTCTATTATTATTCTGCTATTTTGCATGTATTTTTTTGTTTGTGTGGTGTGTGTATTTTATTATCATTTGAATGGCACCTCAAATAGTCTAACATGTTTCTTTGGTCTATAGAGATTATTCTCCATTGTTGAAATCATACCTTATTATTAAGGCTAGCCTTTCCAATTTTATGACTTTTTCATTACCATTGATTCAAGATGATCTTGCTCTATGTGATGAGTTATTATCCTCTGTAGCAAGTGAGATGGTTCTGTTCAAGATACCATTGATGCGATGAGACCCTTAGGCTTAGGGAAGGCTTTGTCTATTCCTTACATGGAGAGGTTTTTCTAGTAGGTCGTAAGC
Source organism: Lygodium microphyllum (assembly GCF_053477565.2). Lineage (NCBI taxonomy): Eukaryota > Viridiplantae > Streptophyta > Polypodiopsida > Schizaeales > Lygodiaceae > Lygodium > Lygodium microphyllum. Next base: position 101,301,115 of record NC_141143.1, read on the forward strand.
CGTTAGCTAATGAGGAAATTCTTAAAGTGCTACAGAAACAAACTCATACCATCTTGGATCCTATGAAAGTTCTTACCACCTTAAGTGTCTCGTAGCAATGATCTCTAATCCATTTGGGAAGCTGTTGTGTCAATTTCTTTAGGACACATTCATGCCTACCAAGACTCCATCCAATTACTTGTCCATGGAGTTGTTCATTGCCTTGAGAATGGTGCTTAAAGGCATAGTCATTAATTGGACTTCATATCTTTGTACAAAAATGGATCAATATTTTATCAATGTCACTAGGGTAGTGTGACTAATGTCACCTATGGATCATACTTGTATGCCTTTTTGACAGACTTTGTCTCTACTAGGAAATTCCACCCCCTCCTAAAAACCCTCAAATGGTTACTCCTTCTATGGAAGATCCTGCACCCATCCATGTCGATATTGATTTTCCTCCTCCTCTGGTGATTCAAAGAAAGTACTTAAAGTGCATGGCTAAAACTATTCTAGTTCACAATGCCAATCCCTACTACATCAAGAAGTGCTCTTCCTACATATTTAACATCTACAAATTTGTTTTGAGCACACAAAGATGGTAATATAGAGATATAAGTTTGTTCTCTACACTGCCTAGTAGCAGGAGATGCCATTCCTTTCTTATGTAATGATATTCAAAGTTTCATACAGATATCAGTTATTGTTTATATTTAGTAGTTATATTCTTCTTTTTATGAGGAGATGTAGCAGTCCACAGAGGAGTTATGCAAGGGCACTAAACAAACCCTGTCTATTCAAACAAATGGAGCAATAGACTCAATTTTTAGAGCCCCAAAAACTGGAGATATCCTCTTTGCAAGCCTAATTAACTGAAGCAAAAACTCAGGTAGCTACTATTACTGAGAAAAGAGATCATCTTTCTAATGAAGACCAGGAGTTCAAAGCTTTAATTGTTTCCTAGATAGTAGAGTTATAGTCAGCAAACTCCACAATTGATCGTCATGATACCAGGATCCAAGAGTTGAAAGAATAGTTGGCTCGATCACGCTCTCTATTCCAACAAATCCTAGTGTAGCCCCAATGCCTTCTTTGTCAAATTGAGACTTGGTTGCTCTCCAATGTAGTGCAATGCTATGCCCGCTATTTCAAGTCAAGGTGGAGATATTACAATCTAGAATGGAAATTTTGTGGGCCTATTTCAAGCAATTTGTCAAATATATCCCACCATGTCACTACTTTTTCTGTATTATCAACAACAAAAGCTAGCCTTTTATATAAAGCTGTCGACTACGGATTTGTATCCTCTAGAGGATGGATGGAGTGGTGATTGGTCCTTTGATATCCTTGTGGAAGTGGTTAGAATGGTATTTGAAGACTCAATTACACCTGATATCATGCTGATGTCTTACATGTATATTCAAGATGATATTGTGATTCCAAAGGATGAGAATTTGTCTTAGTATGTGGGGGATATTATTTTACAAGCTATTCTTTATGTCCAACATCTAGAGATAAGGATAGATGAGATTTTCCAAGATGATTCATCCAAAGGGGCTGACTGCTTTGAAGTTTCTTGGCATCCAATGTTAGATTTTGTTGCCTTGAATCATCGATAATTAAAAACTTATGCACATTTACAAAATGCTAACCAATGGGAGGATCTTTTAGCTTATATTTCTACATAATCTTCTTTTGATACATCCTTCTTTGAAGCTTACAATCATTGATCTATTTTAGGTCCATCACTACCTTCACACTTATTTATTAATAATAGATGGCCCATAGATTTGATTTTTATTTATTCATACTTCAATTGACTCTTTAGATTATTCCTTCTCTTCTTTTTTAACCTCAAGAAGATCCCTAGATTCCAGTTTTTATGCATTGCTCGCTCATTGTAGATTGTGTTTTCTCACCTTTTCCTCCTCATCCTCCACCATCTACTACACTCCTTTCTACTTTTCCAAGATACTTTTTAACTCTTTTCTTATCAAGCTCTATTAAATTTCCTAAATCTTCATCTTTAAATCTCTCTTTTTTAAATGATTTTGAATATCTATCACTTCATCCTTTAATGCTTGTTTCTCTTTCTTCTTCCATATCCTTCATTTTTTATTCCCCACAATTGGTTAGTCGCTACTCAGCTTTTGATTTGGAGATACCTAGATGCACAAGATGGAGTCAAATAGATTCATTGATGGGTCCCCAAATTAAATGGTCCATAATTCTAGGGAAATAGAAAACTCCTATATAACTTTATCAGAGTTATTTGCAGTTTGCTCAAATATATTATCAATCTATTCATCCTTTAGTTAGATTGGCTCCTCATTTTTCTTAGTACTTAGTGTATATGCACCGTCATTCTCATAATGATCACAAGCGCCTCATCAATTGGACATATTGTATTTCCATACTCTTTGTCTCTCTTGAGCAGATATCTTATACTTGTGGAGAGAATGTGTTGTTTGCAGTTCTTTCAAAATTCTCCTGAGATATTTGTTAATGAATCCCTCTCCCTAGAGAGATTTAGAAACCATAAAGCTTTTAAGAGTGATACACTCTATTGAATCTTGATATATTCTTGCTAAGGTATAATGATATATTTTATTTTTTGGAGGTATCATTTAGGTTACTGTTATATGTCTAGTTTGTGTATGTGGTGTATGAGTTGTACTATATAAAGAGGATGTAATTTTCTAAAGCTAATCAAGTTGTTAGTCCTTGTTGGTGATAACTAGTTCTGTTTGGATGGAAGAAAGAAGAAGAAAACTCTTATATCCTTTACTAGTTTGTTATGCTTTTATCTTTTAAGGATGAGTTAATGAATAATGATATTTTCCTTTTGTTAGAATTATTTAACAAATGACGATTCTTGGTTGGAGTGGTGGATTTTTTTAAGTTAGAGTTGATAATTGAATATGGTTATTTTAGAGCTTTTATTCTCTTTTTCCAAGGTCATGAGGATGCTCCCTTAACTAAGTGTGGGGATATGTTAAGGGCTGAAACTATACATTTAGCTATTTTTTGTTAGATTTTGGGTGATTTTGTATTGATCTGAGATATAACTGATTGGTTTTTAGATGGTTTGTAATTGTTTTGGAGTGTTTTGGGTTATGTTGAATATTTTTTAGAAGCTCATGATGGCTTTTGATTGAGTTATGATATTTTATTAGGTTTTGTTATGTGTTTGTCTAGTTCTGATCGGTCTATTTTGCCTTTGTTTTCTTTCTATTTGAAAGGTTATGATTGTGGATGAGTGGTTTGAAGAATTATTAAGACTATGTTGTATGATTTTTGATGGGTTGATTTGATCTTGGTTTTGAGCTATATGATTTTTATGCCTTCTGTAGAGCTTATGTTGTACTATTGAGCATTTGTATACCTTTTATTGTCTTCTATATGTTTCTGTGATTGTTCTGTTTGATGAATGTTTAACTTGGGGATGTTTTGCAATCTTGGAAAGAGAAGAATTGAAGATCTTAATGGTTTAAAGAAGTAGAAAAAGTAGTAGTTGAGGACTTGAAGTGAAGACTGAAGTGATAGTGACACTGATGAGCGATCAAAGGACAATGTAGTGGCTCGAGTGACTCTTCATATCAAACATACCTTCCTCCATGACCAAGAGAGGATTATTGAGAGCGACTCTTTATTATTCTCATGTATTATTGAGAAGAGTATATGTGAGAGAGATAGTGTATATGAGATAGCCAATTTTTATGAAGAAACATTGTATCTACATGAGAGAGATTAAGAGAAAGACTATGAAGACTATGAAGATGATGATATATGAATACTATGTGATGAATTTCATTCAAAGTTGAGAATTATTTTGTATTTCTTTAGTTATTTTTTTGTTTCTATGAAGAATATGTTGAATTTTTATTGTGATAAAGCCATGGAAGATTTATTCTATGATGGTATGTGAAGATTTGTTATTTCTAGTGTTCTTTTTCTTCTTATGGTTGATCGAAGTATAAAGAACATGTGTGTTGGTGTTACAATATATATTTTCTTGTAGTAGTTTCTTCTTTTTCTTAGTGTTCCTCTTAGGGATCCATGTGCAGAGGTGATAGTCATTTTGAGGAGAAGGCCATCCAACGAGAGTTTGATCCACTGCAAAAAAACCTTACATAGGATTTGGTTACTTTGCTTAGTGAAAAATATGCATTCCCATAGAAGTGGATGTACGAGTTGAAGAGTATCCTTGGATGCTCCAAGTCAATGTATAAGGCTAGGTTGGTTATTGAGGATTTCAAGTAGAAGCATAGTGTTGACTTTGATGAAATCTTATCTCTAGTCAAGATGAATACCCTACAATTGGTTTTGGCCTTGGTTGTGAAATTATATCTAGATCTTTATGAAATGGATGTGAAAACGACTTTTCTACATGGGAACTTGCATGAGGATATATATATATGCAATAGCCTAAGGGCTTTATGGAAAAGGGCAAGAAACACCTAGTTTGCAAGTTGAGAAAGAGCCTTTATAGCCTTAAGCAAAAACCTACTAAGAAAATGGTACAATAAATTTGATGCTTTCATGCATTCGTAGGGATATACTCGCAATGATATGGATCCATGTTTATACATGAAGAAGGCCCACGATGGTAGCCTTATTATCTTGATACTTTATATTGATGATATGTTGATTGTTGGGAGAGCTTGTGATGAGTTGGGGATACTTTGAAGACTCTGCTCAAGAAGAGCTTTAAGATGAAAAACATGGGTTGTGAGTCAGTTTATGCAAGTACCTAGAAAGCCACATTTGGATGCAGTCAGACGCATATTGAGATATGTGAAGTCCACATTACATTATGGACTTTTCTATGAGGCAGGTACAGATATACAAGTGTTTGGATACACAGATGTAGATTGGGCTGGTAGTATGTCTGATAGAAGATCTACCAATGGATACATGTTCTCTCTTGGTAGTGCAGCAGTTGCTTGGAGCAGCAAAAAACAATCTACAGTTGCTTTGTTGAGTACAGAGGCTGAGTATAGAGGTGCTAGTGTTGCAGCATGTAAGGTAGTATGGCTACAAAAGTTAATGGCTGATTTGGATGTGCAGGTGGAAGGTCCAGTTGTCATTTATTGTGACAACATGAGCAGTATACAGTTGGCTAGGAACCCTATGTTCCATGCCAGGACAAAAAATATTGAGGTATACTACCACTTTGTGAGAGAGAAGGTACTAGCAGGTGAGATTGACTTGGTGTATATCAGCACACAGGATCAGATAGCTGACATCTTCACGAAGGCATTGGGTACAGAGAAGCTTCAAAAGTTTCAAAGCTTACTTGGAGTTGCAGAGATGTAGTTGAGCTTGAGGGGGAGTGTTGAGATGGCAAGCTCAACACATGCGGATGTTGATGATGGACCACCTAGTTAGATGAGTCCACACGTCTACACTTAGCACGTCGGTGGTCATTATGACTCTCACATGGCTACTGACTCATTACTTATTATATTCAGGTTGTTTGATGCCCGGAGGCATATTCCACGGTGGATTCCGTGAGGTTTTACGGTGGATTCCGTAAACTTAGATGACTGGGGCTCATACACAAAGAGGATTCTTTGTGCGAAAAGTTGATGGGGATGCCTGTCCTTTTCGGGCGTTTCATTAATTTAGTGTGTACATGGGTGATTCCATAGCGAGTGATTCCGCAAAATGCATATTAAATTAATAAACGTTTATGAGTTTAGAGTGCGCACTCGTAATAAATTAAGGTTAGGATTTATTTCTAACCAGTTGATTTATTTATGTAGCTGAAGACTGCTAGGTATTCACTTTTGTCGGTTTAATTGTATTATTTTACTAACAATTGTGAATGCTTCAGTTGATGTGTAGAGATAGCAGCAGTGGCGGAGGAAAGCATTGGAGTTTAGCGAGTATTCGACCTTTGGATTATATTTTGATAGGCGCCACGCCTATATTTTGTTATGTCTATTGGGACATTGATTATTGATTATTATTTTGTATGCGCCTATGCGCCCGGATATGTTATTTCTATTTGGACATTGAGATTGGGCGTGCCAGACTCTATGGGCACTGTCCATTAGCTTTATTTTCCTATTTTTGTAGAAAGCAAACTCAAAAGCTAAAAGCTTGTCATATTTTTGTAAATTGGGCTATTATTGAGCATGAAGATTGAAATATACATAAAATACATGCTTTGTGAAGCGCTCACACAAGGCATGGGGGAGATTGAACCCAATTTGTCTCTTGCTTCTTGTCGTACATGCTTTTACATTGTTTTTTGTGCAAAAAGGTAGAGTTCATTGTTCTTGGGGACCTTCCGGGATCCACTACGTAAGCATACTGCGACCGATCTACGCACCAGTGGTATCAGAGCGGAGCAGAGATCAAGAGCTTCCAATCGCTACCAATCTTGGGCGAAGGCGGAGCTCCAGGAACTATCGGGCTCTACAGTCAATCTCGTCGCGAACCGTCGATATAGGCAGACTTCTGGCGATCAAGAACCCCTGTTTCTACTGTCAGATCGTGAAGGACCAGGCTCTGCAGGCGGAGGACCACTCATCCATCTCCTTTATCAAGTCGTGGATAAACAGAGAAAAGAGTAATTCTCATATCTTTCATTAAGCTTCAAAGCTTAAAGTTATAAGTTAATAAGCCTAGTTAGAAGCTTAAAGAAGCTTCAACCAACAATTCGTCAATCGGCGGCAAGAGGATGTGTCTGGCGGCGTCAAACTCGGTGTCAACATATCGACGTCCTAAATTCAAAAAAATCATAAGCTTTAGTTACTAAAGCTACTAAGCCAACTAATTTCCTAAATCTTCCAAGTTCAGCAAGTCACAACTAACTCCAGGTCACACCCAAACAGTCAAGTTCAGCAAGTATCTTCAGGTCAAGTTCTGCAAGTTCTGTAAAGCGCCTAAGTTCTGCAAGTCTGCAACTCTGCAAGTCGGCTAAGTCTGCAACTCTGCAAGTCAGACTAGTCAACTGGAATCATAACTGACTAGTGCTTAAAACTCCTAGAAGACTTGTTTCCATGCAAAAACTCTGAACTGGAAAGTTGTTCATGGCAAGGTGTTCTACCTATCTACAAGTTCGTTGAAGTACTTTCAGCAAACGAAAACGGAAATATTGCAGATTTTCTGAAAATTGAAAAAAAAAATACCCAAAAATACATAGCCTTGTAACCCCGAATTTGAGCTACGCTCATCCCGCTAACCTGATTTTGAGTGAGAAAGGTTTATTGAGTTTTACAGGATGACTACCCCACATATGGATGATCCTATGACTGAAGACGACTTACCTGAACCTACCATGGAACAAAAGCTGGATCTAATCATGCTGCAATTGGAAGAAGAGCGAAGGGCTAGGCAAGCATTGCAAGCGCAATTGACAAAATTACAAAGAGCGTCCACTGATAAAGAAGAACCACAAGCTGAAGATTTGATTCGACGTACCATTGACACCACTCTTGAAGCACAAACCATTCGCAAGGAATCCAAGATAAGTAAACGAAGTTTCAAATTTCACACTTTCAATGGCATACGAGAAGGAAAGACTGTTTTATCATTCATTAGCCAGTTTGATGACTATTTCCATGAGGAAACTTATCCAGAAAAAGATAAAATCAAGTGTGTTACTAATCATCTGATAGACAGAGCATCACTATGGTGGATTATAGTACGCAAGAGCATAGAATGTCCTGTTACTTGGGAAGATTTCAAGAAGAAGTTCATGCAGAATTTCCTTCCACCGCAATTTCATGAGAAGGCTATCAAGCAATGGGATTTACTTCAACAACGGGATCGTGAGCCTATTCCACAGTATACAGAGCGTTTTTGGAATGCACTCCTACAGCTACGCATGCTTGAAGACGTACCAGAGATGATGCATAAGCGGAAGTATATGTCTGGACTTCTTGGACATTACTATGCTGAAGTGAATATGTTCAAGCCTGCTACCCTTGAAGACGCCATCTCCTTAGCTCACGACACTGAAGATAAGTTACGCGGAAGAGACAGACGACCACAGCAATTCCAAGCCAACGGTAATTATGGATCTAAACAATTCAATTCCAATTTTAGAAGGTTTAATCCAGGTCGTTTCTCATCACCATCTTTCCGCAAGAATTGGCCTAAACCACTTGCATTACCCTCCAATGTCAATCCAAATCCTAAGCCTATTCCACAAGCAAATCCAAATGTACCCAGACTTCCAGCCATTGCAAATAATGTAACCAAAGCCAAGCCAATAGTATGCTATAAGTGTCACCAGCCGGGGCATCTCGCAGCAAATTGTCATTCAAAGAAGCCACCAGCACATATCAACTATCTTGGAGCCATGGATGAAGACGAGCATGAGGATATGCCAGATTTCACTGAAGATGAGGATGATCCTACTACTACTTCCGACACTTTACCAGGTATGCCTACTCCACATTCATTGTTGACTATGAAATGTATGGTGCATGGAAAGGAAAGAACTATCTTGCATGATGACAGTAGTACCCATGACTTTATTTCAGCAAAATTGGTAAAGGAATTGAAATTACAGACTGTACCTACGCATTATCGCATAAAAGCTACATTTTTAGGCACTAGGTACAATGGCACACAAGAAGTACAAGATTTAGAAATTCAAATTGGTCCATACATTGAAAGAAGAAATTTCTTAGTTGTTCCATTACAGTCAAGCGACATTATTTTAGGAATACCTTGGAGACACCAGCATAATCCAAATATAGATTATTCCACACACACAATGAATATTAATTTTCAAGGAAAATCTATTACATTATATGATATGCATGCATCTAGTATTTTTCCATTGCTTTCGCATACTCAAGCAAAACGTGCATTACGCAAGAGTACTAAATCATATCTCATTTGGGTCAATGAATTGCACGCAAAGGAAAATCATATGCACCCTAGGCATAAGGAATTTCTTGCATATTTTAAGGACTGTTTTGCAGAAGACCTACCACCAGGTTTACCTCCTTCACGTCCAGAAGACCATAAGATTGATTTAATACCTGGCACACAACCACCTTGCAAAGCACCATATAGGCACAATCAAATAGAGCAAAAAGAAATCTAGAGCCAAATTGAAGAATTACTAAATAGAGGCTTAATTCGACCTAGCACTTCTCCATTCGGTGCACCTGTACTCTTAGTCAAGAAAACGAATAATACCTATCGTATGTGTATTGACTACCGAGCATTAAATAAGATCATTGTAAAGAATAGGTATCCTATACCTAGAGTTGATGACCTTATGGACAAACTGCAAGGATCTTCTATATTTAGTAAAATTGACCTTAAGTCTGGATATCATGAGGTGAGGCTAGATAGATCCGACATATTTAAGACCGCATTCAGGACACAGTTTGGCCATTACGAATTCTTAGTCATGCCATTCGGATTAACTAATGCACCTGCTACTTTCAGTAGAATGATGAACCATATCTTTCTGAAATATCAGTATTGTGTGATTGTTTTCTTTGATGATATTTTGGTGTTTAGTCAAAGTGAAAAAGAGCATTATGAGCATTTATCATTAGTTTTTCAATTACTGAAAGAAAATCAATTGTTTGCAAATCTTGAAAAGAGTGAATTCTTTAAGACAGAAATAGAATATTTAGGTCATATTGTATCAAAAGAAGGAATTAAAGTTGATCCTAAGAAAATTGATGCAATATTGCATTGGCCTGTTCCTAAAAATGTACATGAATTACGCTCATTCCTTGGTCTTGCTAGTTTCTATAGGAAGTTTGTACGTAATTTTTCATTACTTGCTTTACCATTAACCAAACTTCTTAAGAAATGAATTGTTTATCAATGGACTGAAACTCAGCAGAAATCCTTTGATTTATTGAAACGTGCATTAACTAATGCCCCTGTTTTACAATTGCTTGACTTTAACAGACCATTCTTTCTAGTTGTGACCGATGCTAGCGGATCAGGAATAGGAGCCGTACTAATGCAAGACAACCATCCAATAGCATATTCTAGTTCTAAGCTGAAACCCTCTGAGCTCAAATATTCCACTTATGACAAAGAACTATTAGTAGTTGTACAAGCATTAAAACAGTGGAAGCATTATTTAATGGGTTCAGAATTCATGATAAAGACTGACCAGCAAAGCATTAGACATCTACTTAGCCAACCCCAAATTTCTGACCGTCATATCGAATGGGCTTCCTTCATTCAAAGTTTTCATCCTATCATTCAATACCAACCTGGAAAAGAGAATGTAGTTGCTGATGCATTGAGTAGAGGACCTACAATTCATAATATTTCTGTCATATCTTTTGATTCTTTGATTGCTATGAAAGATACATATCACCAGGATATTACTTTTCATTCTGATTGGCAAAAATTAGTTCAAAATAATTTCATTCCTGTTGATTCATTATCATATAATGATGGATTTATGTTTTTTGAAAAGAGACTGTGTGTTACTATTCCATTCCGATCTTTTGTTTTGAATGAAATTCATTGTCCCCCATATCAAGGTCATAGAGGTATCATATCTACATTACGCATGTTAACTGAAGATTTTTATTGGCTGCATATGGATGCAGATGTATCTAATTTCGTTTCTGAATGTTTGATTTGTCAGAGAATAAAGAGACATCATGGTAAACAGTATGGATTACTAATGCCTTTGTCTATTCCATCTAAACCTTGGGAACATATTTCTATGGATTTCATTACTGGTTTACCAAATACTAAATCTAACCATGACATGATTTGGACAATTGTAGATAGATTTAGTAAGCAAGCATATTTCATTGCATGTAAGAAAACTTTAACAGCATCACAAGCAGCACAGTTATTTTTGAAAACTGTTTTTACTAACCATGGATTGCCAAATGTGATTATTTCAGATCGTGATTCTAGATTTTGTAACAATTTTTGGATAACACTGTTTGCAAATCTAGGCACAAAGATTGATTTCTCATCTACATTTCATCTAGAAACAAATGGACAAACAGAAGCCACCAATAGTACCATTCTAGATCTTTTACGTGCATATACTATCTCTAAACCTCAGACATGGGATACTCATTTGCATTTATTACAGTTTGCATATAACAATACACCGCACACATCTACAAAGAAAGCACCTTTTGAAGTCATTTATGGATATAGATTATCTACACCTGTTGCATCTTTGTCTAATAGAATTCAGAGTGCTGATGATATTGCTACTATGCATAATAGTATTTTTGATGAGGTTAAGGATATGATTGCTAAAGCCCAACAATCATATACCAAACAAGCTAACAAGAAAAGACAAGCCATGAATTTCAAAGTTGATGATTATGTTTGGCTTAGAATAGACAAGCGTAGACTGCAAAGTGTAGATAGACATCCAGTTGTTAAATTAGCTCCTAGATTCTATGGACCATTTAGAATCATTCATAAGATTAATGATAATGCATTCAAGTTAGAATTACCATCTCATTGGAAAATTCACAATACATTTCACATTAGTTTATTGAGACCATTTAGAGGCTAATTACCTATCCACCCTGTTTATGAAAATCCACCTTTATTAGAGGAAGAGACTGAAATACTTGAACCAAAAGCCATCATAGACACTGACTACATGACCAGTAGAACTGGTCGAAGGTATTCTAGATATCTAGTCAAATTTAAGAACCATCCTGTAGAGGAAGCACAATGGATGCACGCTAGAGACTTAAATGCTTTCCCCACTCTGTTAGCTCCACATTGAGCTAATAGCAATTGAGGTCAATTGCTATCCCACCCCGGGGGTATGATGCCAGGAGGCATATTCCACGGTGGATTCCGTGAGGTTTTACGGTGGATTCCATAAACTTAGATGACCGGGGCTCATACACAAAGAGGATTCTTTGTGCGAAAAGTTGATGGGGACGCCTGTCCTTTTCGGGCGTTTCATTAATTTAGTGTGTACATGGGTGATTCCATAGCGGGTGATTCCGCAAAATGCATATTAAATTAATAAACGTTTATGAGTTTAGAGTGCGCACTCGTAATAAATTAAGGTTAGGATTTATTTCTAACCAGTTGATTTATTTATGTAGCTGAAGACTGCTAGGTATTCACTTTTGTCGGTTTAATTGTATTATTTTACTAACAATTGTGAATGCTTCAGTTGATGTGTAGAGATAGCAGCAGTGGCGGAGGAAAGCATTGGAGTTTAGCGAGTATTCGACCTTTGGATTATATTTTGATAGGCGCCACGCCTATATTTTGTTATGTCTATTGAGACATTGATTATTGATTATTATTTTGTATGCGCCTATGCGCCCGGATATGTTATTTCTATTTGGACATTGAGATTGGGCGTGCCAGACTCTATGGGCACCGTCCATTAGCTTTATTTTCCTATTTTTGTAGAAAGCAAACTCAAAAGCTAAAAGCTTGTCATATTTTTGTAAATTGGGCTATTATTGAGCATGAAGATTGAAATATACATAAAATACATGCTTTGTGAAGCGCTCACACAAGGCATGGGGGAGATTGAACCCAATTTGTCTCTTGCTTCTTATCGTGCATGCTTTTACATTGTTTTTTGTGCAAAAAGGTAGAGTTCATTGTTCTTGGGGACCTTCCGGGATCCACTACGTAAGCATACTGCGACCGATCTGCGCACCATTGTTACATCTATTTACAGCTAGCATAGTTATAGCGCCAGTCGATTAGTGTAGTCGGTTATGCATTGTTTGACTTAGTAGGCCACTTTCCTTTATGTTGTATCTTATCTATACTTTGTGTACATTGTAAAGTGTGTGGAAGAAGAAGAAGAAACCAGCAAGAAAACGTTTTGGCCTCCATCTCTCTTCTTGTCTCTTGAGTGAGCTTCTCCTTGTGCATTCTGTGTGTGTTCGGTACAGCATCTTGAGCAAGTCCTCCCACCGCGCGATTCTTGACAGTAGGCAAAATCATAAAAGGAGGAATAAGCTAAAGAAGGAGTGGCTGAAAATTTAAGTGAATCTGTTAGGAAAGGTGTCAATTGATAAACAGGAAAAGTAGAAGGCATATGGATAGATAGTGAAGGGCATGGTGGAGAAGGGGAAAAGACTCGATCTCCGATGAAAGAACAATAGGTAAATATAAGAATTTTAGGAAAACCTTGAGGTTGAAAAAGAAGAGGTAAGATAGCTGTTGAGTTGGATTGATAAAGGAAAAGATAAGTATCATAGTGATGGGCCATTTGTTGGTAGTACAATAGGCTAGGAATAGAGGGGCCTAAAACAGATCTTCTCTGGTAAGCATAAAAAAAGGATGAATCAAATGGATGGTTTTCGGAAAGATAGGCTAGGAGATCCACCCTCAGTTGGTTAGTGCTCTGCACATAAGTAGAAGCTGTATTCTGAAGTTGATTCAGGACCACATAATCAATCATTGAATGCCATGAATTGTTAGGGCAAGTAGCCACTTTTGAAGAATAACACTAGAACATGTCATCTATCTGCAACTCCAAATAGTTGACATACAAAAGAGCTTGCAAAACCACATCCCCCACATACCAGGCCATATCTATATCATCTGAAATCAATAGATCACCTCGTAGATACATGTAAGATAGCAACATGATATCCGTCATCACAGATTCTTCAAATACCATACGGATCACTTATGTCAGCAAATCAGGAGACCAAGCCCCACTCCAACCATCCTCTGGAACAGAAAGATCCATCGTTGAAAGCTTCATATAGAAGGCCAACTTCTGCAACTGATAGTGGACAAAGAAAGAATGGTCCGGAGGAACATACTCCTGGAAGTGCTTAAATGTAGACCATAACAAATCCATCCTGGACTGCAATCTTTCCACTTTATCTTGAAACAATGGACATAATGTGGCCTGTCTCTGGAGAACTACCAAGTCCTGCTTAGAGATAGAAGGAATAATAGGAACATTGGGGCTTGGAGGAAGGGACCGTGACTGCGTCATTTGGTCTTGCAACTGCTTAATTTGGGAAGCTTGTGATTCCACTGTATTATGAGCAGTCTGTAAAGCTGACAGTTTTGCATCTAAAAGAGTTTGAAACTCTTGAGCTTCTTTGGACGTTCTCTCTTTCTCCTCTGAGACTCTAGTGACCTCTGACTAAGCTTCTGTTAACTGAATCTTCAAAGAAGATATTTCTTCTCTCTGGATCTCAATCATTTGGGTCTGTTACTCCATCTGCTTAAATAGATCTGCAAGTGTGTCTTTAGCAGAGGCTAACTTTGTGGTTGCCTTATGCAACTGGTCTTTGGACTGCATCAGTTCTTCATAGAAAGAAGCATACAGCTATTGAACACAAGCTGTCACTGAGAGTTCAATAGAACTCTGGATGTCATTACAAAGGAATGGAATAGCATCTCCTAATACTAAACTGTTCAGTGAAGGGACTGATATTTCCAAAGAACCCTCTCTATGTGCCCTGAATAAATTGTTACATGTAAGGTAGGCAGGGAGGTCACTGCCAGAAGTAGCAGGAATTATGACTGAAGGAGTTTTATCTACCACACGCTTCAAGCGCTTCCACTGAATGACCAATGGAGGAGGGGAATCAAGATCCTCTATGTCAATAGGTTCTGACTCTTCTGAAGGTGGAGGGGGAGGTACTGGATCAGATGGAGGAGGTGGTAGCACACCCTTCTTAAGGCCTGAGTATGTCAAGAAAGCATATAAGTAGGAACCATAAGTGACATTTGTGACATTTTCTCTAGTTACTTTGACAAAATGTTGGTCCATCTTTGTAAGCAGGTAAGTACTCCAATCAATGGCCACCCCTTTTAACACCATCCTGGAAGCTCTGAAGAGTTCCTTAGATAAATAATGGGATGGTGTTTTGGCAGGCATAAACCTGTCTTGGAGGAACTGGCAAACTAACTTCCAAAGAGGATCAATGATCATGGAAAAATATACTCCTTAAGTGTTTATCACTTTCTTGACATCCAGAATCTCTTTGGTCTGCTTCTGTAACAGCTTGATAATCTCATCGTTAGAGAATAATTATCTGGCTGTAACAAAGGACTCTCCTTTGTAGGGAAGAGACAAAGCCTTTCTCAACCCTTGCGGTGTCAACACCATGGAAGCACCATGAAACATGCCTGACTTCTAACTGTATGATGCAAGAAACTCATCACACAGGAATGGATCATCTAGAATCAATGGAAATGAAGCAGCCACGAAAGTCACAAGTCTTGCTTTCGCTATAAGCTTAAAAGCCAGTAGGGAAGAATAATCCCTACTAATCAACGGGACATACTGGATAGGAGGAGGAGCGTAAGGTGCCATTCAGATGGAAAACACACACACCACAAACACAGACAATCACAAAGAATGCCTGCAAAACAACCAAAATAGCTATAAAAAAGAAATCAATCAAAAGAAGGACACACACATATGTAGCTAACCAATTTACCACCCCAAACAACCCACATCCTAGAAAAAATTCGGCATGACCTCTACACATATGCGACCGAAAACTTCATGCAATGCAACAAGCAGGCACCAAAACCCCGTATCAGGCAAAAAAAGAGGAAAAAAACTACAAACCGCACCCATAATCGTAGCACATAAGCAAACCATAATACCATAAAAATCTAATCATGACCTGACCATAACCTTGACCAATAATTTCATCTAAGAGGACTTTACATGCCCATCCCACAAAGCGTGTTTATTAAAAATGCGAAAAAAGTGTAGTGAGGGGAAATGGTTTTAATGAAGGGTTCATTTTAAGAAATTATTAACAATGGGTGACATTTTATTAGGTGATAAACCTTAATAAGAAAACGGCAGTTCCTTCTTAAAATTTTAATTACAATTTATTAGGGTGAAATAGTGCTTTAACGAAACCCGAACTACAATTTCCAGATTGGGGTCTCTAAATGCAAATTCATTAATTAAAAATTAATAGTGATGTGGAGCGTTTTTTTGCCATCGCGTGCTTTTTTATGACGACTGGTTCATTTTTAATAAAAATTAAGGTGCCTCTTAAGCGCACGTAGCACATGCAAAGTGAATGGCTGGTTGATTTTAAAATTATTAGAAAATTGTGTGTTTAGCGCGAGTACGCATGAAAAATTGGGTGAATATAGTTCATTTTAGCAATTAATTGTGGTTAAGGGATGATGAAAATGAATAAAGCTCAAAAAATAAATACCTGGTAGGGGTGTGTATACAATAGACTGAAGGCGTACTGACTAGTCCCAAATGCAAGGAATCTAGTCAAAAAAACAAACACCATTGTGACTAGAAAAAATAAAGCACCTTGGTGTGTTTGTGCTAGTTTTATTTTATTTTATTTTATTTTTTGTTTTTTTTTAAATTGTGTTTTAGGTATGTTTGTATTTTGTATATGGTGTGGATTTTTTCTTCTCTTTTTTTTTGTTGTTTTTTTTAATATTTTTAATGATTAAAACGTAATATATGACACATGAATATGTTGTAAAGTGTAAGGGTGGAATTTTAGCAATCCAGCAAGTGTTAACAATGTGTTTGAATTTATCCATGATTTTTTAGCTGATTTTTGGAATTTAAAAGTACTTTTCATGAGATAAAGTATTAAATTTAGGATTTTGGCTTCAAATAATACTTTGGCCATTTATGGAATTTTCAATTGAGAAATATTATTGGTAAAAGGGGCAAGGGGATTTGTGGAA
Source organism: Lygodium microphyllum (assembly GCF_053477565.2). Taxonomy (NCBI): domain Eukaryota; kingdom Viridiplantae; phylum Streptophyta; class Polypodiopsida; order Schizaeales; family Lygodiaceae; genus Lygodium; species Lygodium microphyllum. Next base: position 101,317,723 of record NC_141143.1, read on the forward strand.
TATTTTGGAAATTTTCCAAAAATATTTCTGAATTGTTACCAATTTTTAATGAATTTTACTCATTTTGCATGTATTTTTAAAGGAATTTTGAAGTTTTGAATTTTTTGCAATTTATTTTCTTGAATTTTCACTTTTAAAAAGTATTTCAAATGATTTTAGCAATGTTTTTAAAAATTAGAAAAAACAATTGCAATTTTTTTGAATTTTAAATGAATTTTAATAAATTTTTAGATTTTTTTGTGTTTTAGGTGTATTTTTATGTGTTTTTATATATTTTTTGGGTTTAGAAATTAAAAGGCGGTACCCGAGCTACGTGTGAACAACGGAGGATGACTGCGTGTGAACGGCTGACTGCAACACTCCACCGCACGGACGAATCGAAAGTGTGTCCTCGCGCGTGACCACCCCGCTAGCACACGAACACATACGCACACCGCAGGGTTCACACGGTGTGGGAACAAGGGAGGGAGAAGGGATGCGGGTTGCGGGTGAAGAGGGGGGTTGGGTGGGAAGGGGAGCTAGGGGAACGGTAACTGAGGTTAGTGGGGGTGGGATTAAGGTGGGAACAATGGTTAGGTAAGGGTAACTAGGGTGGGGTTAGTGGGAACCAGGGTTAGGTAAGGGTAACCAGGGTGGGGTTAGTGGGAACCATGGTGGGGTCAATTTGGAGGGGGCCCAGAAGTAGAGGTGGGCCGGGCACGAGGGTGGGGGGAAGGAGGAGGAGGGTGAAGAGGTGGTGGGGGAGGGGGAGGCGACGATGGAGAAAAGAGGAGATGGGCGAGAGAGGAGGAGAGGGCGGAGATGAAGGAGGAGGGGAATAGAGGAGATGGGCGAGAGAGGGGGAGAGGGCGGAGATGTGGGGGGCGGCGAAGGGCGGGAGTGGCGGAGAAGGCGCGTGGGGAGATGGAGGAGGGTGGGGCAGCCTTGGCGGAGGTTGATGGAGGAGAGGTCGATGGAGGAGAGGGAGGAGAGGTCGATGAAGCAAAGGGAGATGGAGGAGAGGGCGATGGAGGAGAGGGAGATGAAGGAGGTCACGGCACGACGCAGGTAAGCAGTTGTATTTCCAATCGGAAGCGCATCCTCGCGCGTGACCACCCCACTAGCATACAAACACATACGCACACCGCAGGGTTCACACGGCGTGGGAACAAGGGAGGGAGAAGGGATTGGGGTTGCGGGTGAAGAGGGGGGTGGGTGGGAAGGGGAGCTAGGGGAAGGGTAACTGAGGTTAGTGGGGGGTGGGATTAAGGTGGGAACAATGGTTTGGTAAGGGTAACCAGGGTGGGGTTAGTGGGAACCATGGTGGGGTCAATTTGGAGGGGGCCCAAAAGTAGAGGTGGGCCGGGCACGAGGGTGGGGGGAAGGAGGAGGAGGGTGAAGAGGTGGTGGGGGAGGAGGAGGCGGAGAGGTGGTGGGGGAGGAGGACGCGACGATGGAGAAAAGAGGAGATGGGCGAGAGAGGAGGAGAGGGCAGAGATGAAGGAGGAGGGGAATAGAGGAGATGGGCGAGAGAGGAGGAGAGGGCGGAGATGTGGGGGGCGGTGAAGGGTGGGAGTGGCGGAGAAGGCGCGGGGGGAGATGGAGGAGGGTGGGGCGGCCTTGGCAGAGGGAGAGGGAGGAGAGGGAGGAGAGGTCGATGGAGGAGAGGGAGGAGAGGTCGATGAAGCGAAGGGAGATGGAGAAGGTCACGGCACAACGCAGGTAAGCAGTTGTGTTTTTTTTTCTTTTTTTTAGTTATTTGTTTTTTTTTTGTCGTTTGATTTTTTTGTGTGTTTTTTTTTCTTTTTTTTTCTTTCTTTGGTGTTTTTCTTTCTTGAGTTTGTCTTTTTTTCTTTGTTTTTTTTAAAGTTTTTTTTTTGTGTTGTTTTGTGAAAATTTATTGGTATGGTTTGTGTTTTGTTTTGGTTATTTTTTTTAAAATTTAGTTGTTTTTGTTTTTGTTTTCGTTTTTTTTTGGTTTTGTGTATTTGTTTTGGTGTTTTTTTCCCTTTTTTTCCTAAAAAAAATAAATTGGGTCGGGGTGTGAAAAAGGAACGCACCCTTGTCCCGCGCGCTTGCGTGGGGCGGGGGTTTTTAAAAAAAAGAAAAAAAATTGCAATGATGGGATCAAACGGGGCAAGGACGGCAATGCACGAACCACAAACGCCACGGGGGCGTCTCGAGGTGTGTAAAACCAAAAACAGGCGCGGTCACGCACGACACAAGAAACGCGGCCACTCGGCAAAAAGAAATAAAAATTAATAAAACCGAAACCGCACGTCGGATCAAAATTTCGTAAAAAGGAAAAAGGTGCCAAGAGACGAGTGAAAAATAATGGAAAACTGCAACACCGAGTCCAGGGCAAAATCAGGGTGTTCACATGGGAAAAACGCAAGAAACACACCCGAAAACACATACGAGTATTAATATAGGAAAATACATGCATCGAAATGAAGTGTAGAAAGAAGGAAAAATGTGCAGAACAATGTATCCAACAATCTACCATGACAAAACACAATTCCGATCAAGATAAGATACGTTCACATGGGAAAAACCCAAAAAATGGACCTGAAAATAGACTCAGAAATTAATACGGGAAGAACCGTGCACCGGAATAGAGGACAGTAAAAAGGAAAAATGTCAAGAAGAAAGGGATTCATAGGGCTGATGCATCAAAACTCAATTTGGGGGAAAGTAGGAAGGGTTCACATGGGAAAAACACAAAAAACACACCCAAAAACAGTCGAAAAAATTAATAACTAAAAATCTGGAAGTCAGAAGAGGGGGAGAAAAAAGGAAAAAGTGGGGGAAAGGCTGGCAAGACACGGCTGTCAAAATTAAACTGGAATTCCGGTGCAAAAAGGGCAGGTTTACATGGAAAAATTTAAACAATGGGTACGAAAAAGGGTCTGAAAACCCGTAAAAATTTAATAACGAATCAACTGTGCATCCGAATGATATGAAGTAAAATGGAAAAATATCAGGGGGAAGGGGTAGGACAGGGCTAGCACATCAGATCAGGGTTCCGAAGCAATAAATACACGTTCACATGGAAAATCGTCCAAGTTACGGGAATTGCTTTAAAGATTAATAACTTTAGAACCGTCTGTCGTAATAGGGATTGGTAAAAAGGAAAAATGGGTAGTTCGAAGGGACGAACATGGCTGTAAGGTTAGATATAATTCTCAGTGAACGTAGGGTGCGTTCGCATGGAAAAAGCACAAAACAAAGAATAAAGGCAAAGGGTCAAGAAACAGCTCCGAGGACAGGGTGAAATAGAATGGAGGAGTGGGGAAGGGACCCCATCAGGGTAAAAGAAAGTCATGGCATAAATGCATGATCATAGTAGGATATATGCATGGGGGTATGCAACATAGACGCGCAGGGACGCGTCCCCACACTTAAAACCTTAGCAGGAAGGGTAAACAGAACAACAAGGACCGAGTACTACACATCAGACCAACCAGGAACGTCCTTACACTTAAGACATGACCGTCACTGAGAAACAAAAGGTGTAGGGTTAGAAAAACTTGGCCCATATTACCGAGGAGGAATGTCGACTATCAAGGTTGCGTCTTGTATCATTGTCGGGGCAGGAGGTAACATGCGTCTTCACAATACACGTTCTTCGTGGCATGAACTATGTGGTAGCTCCCAGGGAGGTAGCTGGTTGAAGGAATCGCAAGAAAGTCGTCGATGACGAAGGATATTGCACTCAACTCACGATTACTCAAATGGAATGAAAGAGTAGTCACTCGCCCCATTACTAACATCACTTGAGAAAATAATGATGGAAACCCAGATCTCACACCCAATTTAGGAATCGACAAGGGAATGGTCTTGAGAGAGTATGCCAGGGTGCACAATTGATGGTGCATTAGTGCGTCCAACCCGTATGGCATAGGTGCAAGGAGGAAGGCCAAGGAGCCTTGCAGTGCAATGTACAGAACAGAGTGACGTATCATGTGCTGATGGCAAAGACCCATCCCCATGGGTGCATAGGGAAACATAAATGTACCTGACTCCAATGGTCGTAACGTCCCTCAATCCTCACCTCTCGATAATTGATCGAAGAAACGCCAGTCACACTCAGCCCACCCTCTGTCTCATGCTCTGTTGATAGATACAAAGGGCAGCCCATTCCTGAAACCCATTGATGTAATCCTCACTGTCACTTGTGCAGAGGTTGCATGCCTTGTGCGCTTTGATAGTGCAACTGTGCATCCCGCCCTGTGCCGTCATACAGTGCAAGAAGGAAGGCCGAGAACCTTATGGTGCAGTGCACAGGAAAAAATCGTGCATTGTGCGTTGAGAGGCCCATCCCGTGCGTGCAACACTCCGTTCACACATCTCACCTCTCATTTGATTGGAAGGGAAAGACTGGTCACTCACCCCACCCTCTGGCTTACTCTCTGATAGATACAGAGGGCAGCCCATACTCACATCCCCAAATTGTTAGGATGAAAGCTCGCATCACTCAAGGGGTTGGTAGATAAAGATCATGTCGGCTATTGTTATCATCAGGATCTTGAGGAGGAGGCATACCCAGGGAGGCAGCCTACAAATCTCATACTTCAATGATTTGTAAAAAAAGGTCGTCTGTTAGAAGGACAGACAGACTGATATTGCAGAGACAGCACACCTAGGGAGGTAGCTTCAAATTACTTACTAGAAAGGTTCTATTGGTGAGTCAGCTATTCTGAATTGTGGGGTGTTACCACCTTTTCCACAGTCAGCTTCTCTCCCAAGGATGTTTCCACCTTTTCTCGGAACGAGGCTTGTTATGACAGGGAATTTCTTCCTTTTCTCCCATAACAATTTCTTTTTGGTTTTTTTCTTTCTTTCTTTTTCTTTTCTTTCTTTTTTCGTGAAGAAAGAGAATGGTAGAAATACCATGTGTCAGGACCAACCTCGCCACCGTCATTGGATCAGATAAGAAGAGAACAAGGTCAGGTGGAGATGTATCTGCGAGGGGTTAGCAAAACAAGTCCGCCTCATGAGGAGAATCATAAGGTCTATTAGAAGCACGACGAGAAGGACAGTGCGACACCCAAAAGGGAAAGGGTAGGTCGACTGTGATTGTCAAGATCCCTAAGGAGGGAAGTACATCTTCAGGCGATAGCCATTGATCAGGAAGGGATCATCAGAGGCATCGATGGTCTGCACCTGAACAGAGCCGTTAGGATTGACAGCAAGTACCTTGTATGGGCCCATCCACCATTGTTGAAGCTTGCCAGGAAACTTGCCAAATCTCGAATCATAGACCAGGACAAGATCACTTTCTTTGAACTCCTTATGCTTGATGAAACTGTCCTGATAGGCCTTAGTGGTTTCCATGCACTGTAGGGCCATCCATCGTATCTCATCCAAGCATTCCAAGTGCAGGAGATGGCGTTGCAGTGACTCATCATCTCCCAAGCGTTCTTTAACTGCCACTCGCAAAGAGGGCAATTCCAATTCAACAGGGAGGACGGCTTCTGTACCATACACCAACTGGAAAGGGGTCTATCCTGTAGCTGCCTTATGAGAGGTTTTGTATGCCTAGAGGGCCTTTGTAAGTCGATCGTCCCAGTCGTGATGATGTGCGGCAATTGTTCTTGTCAGAATCGAGCAAAGGATGCAATTAGTGACTTCAACTTGGCCGTTGGCTCTGGGGTAATAAGGAGTGGACTTGTGATGGCGGATCTTATACAGCTTTGTCAGCTCCTCCATGATTTTGTTAAGGAAATAAGTACCTCTGTCACTTACCAGCTCAAGGGGACTACCAAAACGGGTGATAATATTCTCATACATGAACAGGACTACGCTATTACCATCGTCCCGTTTCAGAGCTTTAGCTTCACACCACTTTGTGACATAATCCGTACATACTAAGATGTATTTGTTCTGCTTTTGTCTGGTGGAGAGTGGATCAATGGGACCCACAAAATCAATCTCCCACATCTCCAATGGCTTTAGAGAAAGAATGGGTTGCAATGGCATGGCACTTTTTTTGGTGGGCTTCCCCATTCACTGACAAGCTTCACATCTCTTGCAGTAATCATATGCATCCTTGTGGAGGGTCGACCACCAATATCCCGCCAACAGAGCCTTCATGGCTATTGCTTCTCCTGCGAAGTGTCCACCACATGGTTCTTCATGTCATGCTTTCAATACTATGCCAATTTCATCCCCTGCAATACATCTTCAAAGCACTTCATCTTTGCCTCTCTTATACAGTGCACCGCCTAGCAAGGTGTAGGGGGCTGATTCTAACAGAAGCTTTTTCTTCTCACGGCTTGAGATGCCAGGAGTATACTATTGAGTTGCCAAGAGATTGGCTATGTCTACATACCAAGGAGTAATTGTTTCAACTAGAAACAAGGAAGCATCAGGAATGTCTAGATCCTCTTGTTCCTCTTCTTCTGTTTGAGGGATCCGTGACAGATAATCGACTAGGACATGGGAACGGCCAGGCTTAGTGACCACTTCAAAATCGAACTCCTGGAGTAGGATTAACCATCTCATCAATCGTCCTTTAACATCTGCTTTGTTCATCAGGAAGAACAGAGCTTCGTGATCCACATAGAACTTGAAATGTGTTGACAATAGATAGTGTCAAAACTTCTCCAGTGCAAACACCATTGCTAAGCACTCAAGCTCTGACTGTGTAGTTCCATTCCCTATCAGTGACCTTTCGGCTTGCATGATAAATTGATTGATCTAATTTAGAGGTACCCTTTTGACATAGGACAGCACCTAGCCCTTTAACTGATGCATCTGTGTGCATATTATATATCTATATATATATATATATATATATATCTATAACTCCTTCGTCCAATCAGGAGGTTGTAAGATAGGTACTTGTATAAGGCCCTATTTTAGGGTATTAAAGGCTTCTTCACAATCATCAGTCCAAAGGAAATCTGCATCTTTACTTAGGAGCTTGTGCAGAGGGGCTGCCTTGGTTGTAAAATGTGCAATAAATCTTCTGGTAGTAGCCCACATGGCCAAGAAATCCTCTCAATTGCTTGAGGTTTGTTGGTGCTATTAAAGCGGCAATCTTTTCAATCTTTGCAAGGTCTATTGCAATCCCTTGTGCAGAGACAATATGACCCAAAAGAACTCCCCAAGAGATGCCAAAGACACATTTGTCGGGGTTGAGAGAAATCCCATACTCTCGACATCTGTCAAAACATTGCTCTAGGTGTCCCCAATGCTCACGGATTAAGCTATAGACACAAAAGTCATCAAGATACACCTCAATGAAATCATGAAGATGATTCTGGAAAGCATCCATCATTACTTGTTGGAAGGTGGCAGGAGCATTACAGAGCCCAAATGGCATCACTCTGTAGGCATAGGTCCCCCATTCTGTGGTGAAGGTTGTTTTGGATTGGTCCTCTTCTGCAATTTGGACTTGACTATATCCATTGAATCCATCCAACAGGGAATACAGCTCATGGCCTGCCACTGTGTCCAACAGTTGGCCTGTAAAAGGGATAGGAAAATGATCCTTCTTTGTCTTCGAATTGAGCTTCTGAAAGTCCACACATATTTGAAGTTTCCCGTTCTCTTGGATACTACCACAATGGGAGAAACCCATTCACTGTTAGCCACGGGATAAATGAACTCTGCTTCAAGAAGTTTCAATAATTTAGCCTTCACCAGAGTAGAATAATTAGGATTCATACGTCTTTGTCTTTGCCTTACAGGTTTGGCATCAGTCTCTAGATCAATGTGATGTTGGCATACCATGGGATCAATCCCCTTTAGATCTTTATATGACCAAGCAAACACGTCTAAGTTCTCTTTGAGTAGGTCTCACAAGACTACTAGTTCTCCTTTTGGAAGATTGAGGCCCACTTTCAGGTAACGTTCAGTACCCTCAGTATCCAAGAATGTTACTTACCTTTCATCTTCCACTTCACAGATAAATGTCCCAGGATTGCTTCTGGATAGAGGTCTGACTCTTTCAAGAGAGTAGTATCATCGTCTGATGTTCCATTAGAACTAGTGTCCTCCTTCTGAACACATGACTCATTAGTCTGTTGAGGTTGCTAGAAGGGTATCAGAGCTTTGTCTGCTTCTGTTTGAGTGGTAATTGCTTCTGGACTTGGAGATTCATCTTTAGAGGATGCGTCCAAGAATGTCACATAGCACGTACCTTCTAGAAGCCGAGACTTTGATAGCTATGGCTTCTATTGGCAGGGGGCATCATCATCATCTTTTCTCTGCACTGAACGGTCAGGGCGACAGGAGCCACTGGTAAACTTAATTTTTATGCCTTTAATCCATTTCTTATACAGATTCTGCATACTTTGTAGTCCATTGATCAACCCAAATGGAACCATGGTCATTTCATCCAGCACCCTGAGATCTTCGACTTCTGAGGTCTCTATAGGGACATCAACAAGATCATCCACTATCAGAGAAAATTATTTATCTGCACTCTCATAACCTACTTCGTTTTCTTCCTCAACATTTTCATCCTCTTCCTCTGGAGGCTCTGTCTTTGCTTCTGTAGAGGCTCTGTAGGAGAAGAATATATCTTCTGTCTCTGTATCTGCTTCTGCTTCTGTTTTTGTTACAGTCTCTGGTTCTATCTCTGACTCCGCTTCTGTCTCTGTCTCTGGCTCTGCGTTTGCTATTGTCTCAGTGACTGTCTCTGTATCCGCTCTGTCTCTATTCTGCATTTGCTCTGTCTCTGTATCTGTTATTGCTCTGTATCTGTTCTGCCTCTACTCTGTCTCTGCAACTGTCATGTAACAGGGAGAACAATACATCCATGCTTCTATTTCAATGTCAGGGGTGATTTCAGAAGTTAATTCTAGTTGAGGCAGGAGGTATTCTCCCATGGACAAGAACTTTGCTTCCCTTGGTAGTTGGCTTATAGTGCCCACTGTTAAGGACTGTGCCTCTGTTTTCTTGGAAAAAATCTGTTTAACGGCCTCTTCATCTCCTGATGTACCATCTGTTACCTTGTTGAAGGAGTCAGTTATGACTTCAATGGATGTGAATCCATTGCCTTTTTGCGATCCATACAACTTCAACACCACTTTATTGGGTCCTCTGCCTAGGGTTAGGGTTCCTTTGAACTAGTCCATCCTGGCTCTTGCTTCAAAAAGCCAAGGTCTTCCCAACAGTAGAGGGTATGAGGTCCCATAACAATTTGGTTTGACCACCAGATATGTCAGCCAATCTCTTCCTACAAGGATTGTTTTTACATATGGGAGGATGCCCAACGGTTTGATTCTGCTTTGGTCCGCCAATCTGATAAGCCACTGTGTAGGTTGAATTCCTTGCAACCCTAAGTCCTTCATTGTCACATTTGTCATTCTGTTTACTGATGAACCTCCATCAATCAATGCATTTGAAATAAAGCATTCTTCAATCCATACACTAATCTCTAGGGTTCCAGGATCTAGGAAGGCATTAGCCACATCTACTTCCTTTACAGGCTCCGGGGCCTTATTGGTCTTAGTCATTGTTGAAGGAACAATCCTTAGTCCTTGTCTTCTTGTCAAGATGCTTTTGAATTTCTTTCGGTAGTTAGGAGACAACATTAGCAACTGTCGGAATGTTAAGTTTGGTTTAAAAGTGTCTAGGTCTTTTACCAAGTCATAATCTTTGATAGGATCCACAGGCTTCTCCAGCCTGCTGGGGAATGGGGCTACACCCATTTTCATCTTTTCTTTTTCTTCTAGTAATTGCAACATCGGCACTTCTTCTATTTTTGGAAGTGCTTCTATCTCATCTATCTCCTGGACCTCTGGTCCTGTTTCGGGGATTGTCTCTGTAACTCTGTATGGCACTACAGTGCTCTGTACTGCACTGTTCTGTTATGTACTGCTCTGTCTCTCTGTTGGTAGATTGAACTTCACAGTCTTGGTAGGAGAATTATTTTTGTTCTAAACAACTGGTTCCTTCTTCTTGGTGCACATGATAGCGGCAACTTCCAACTCTACCAAATTGGAGGTAGGCTCTTGTGCCTTCTATTGGCTATCAGTGCGATTAGCCTTTACAGGGGTGGGACTGGACTCGGACAGTCCTTTGCAGTGTGGTCTTCTCCTTTGCACCAGCTGCATAAGGGCTTGTAATCCACAGATCGTCTAGGGTTTGGACAATTTTGGGAGATATAACCCTTTTCTTCACACTTGTAACATTCCACCTTTGATCTCTGACCACCGCTAGCATGTCGTCCTCTATAACTTTGAGAGGAAAACCTCCATGAACCGAAATTAGGACCAAATTCTCTAGGCTTTGGTCCAATATCCTGTGTTGTCATTTTGGATTCCAACAAGTTAAATCTAGCATTTTCATCCTTCTGTCTTCATTCATGCATCTCTTTCAAAGAGCAAACATCCTCTGTATGGTTCTTCCACAAACAGTAGGAACAGAAGGCTCCAGGAATGGTTGGTTTTCGGGTACATTCAGTGGCTAAATGTCCCGCTTGATGGCACTTTCCACATCATGTATTAGAGCGCATCACATCTCTACCAGCTCCCACAAAAGTGGATATATTGGCAGTATTCACCTTCAGCGCTGTAGCTGCTCTAAAATCACATCCAGAAGCTCTTTCTTAATACTTGCAACTGAGTTGGATAAATAGTCCTTCAGATTTTCACCTCCTAAAGTACTTGTAGTGGGATTTTGGGAAGCTTCTATAATTACTGCATAAATTGGTTGGGTTGATCCAAAAGGTCCTCTGTTTTGGTTCTGATTCAGACTTGGGGTTGTTGATTCCAGTTGGTAGGGTTCCACTGTTGTTGAGTCGCCATTGGAGGAACTGTTTGAGGCCACTGTTATTGTGGTTGAACTATCATTTGAGGCACTGTCGTCTGTGGTGACCACAGTGGATTAGGTGCATTATACTGCGGCACTGTTTGCATCTGGGGATAGGGGTAGGAAACTATCCCTAGGACTACATTTGGTGGGTATACCATTCTTGGCATGGGAGGAGGTAAGACTCCTCTTCTTGGAGTCATTCACAGCCTTGCTTCAACTTCGTCATACAATCTTGCACCTTCCACTGCAGCTTGCAGATTAATTGGTCTTCTCAATTCCACAAACTTGCAAACTTCTGGTTGTAGGCCTCTGAGAAACACTCATTTTTGGATACCTTCGTCCAAATGATGGTTAGTCCATCTCTTCAGGATGGATTCCATTCGCGAGACATAAGCTTCTACTCTTTCTCTAGAGGACTGACTTAGAATCATGAACTCCTCTCGCATCCACTCTTCAAAACCTTCACGCCTGAATTTAGTGAGGAATGCCAACTTTAGATCGTCCCATGTGCCAAAAGTTCCTGCTGCTTGTCTCTCATACCACTGAAACGCCGCGCCCTTGAAAGTGGCAGGGAATATCGCTAACCAATGCTCAGGGGTTCTGGCATTGTTAACCACACATGCTACCATAAATTCTGCTACATGAAGGTCAGGGTCTTCATTGTACTCTCCCTTAAAAACTGGCAATGGGACTATATTTGCTGGCCTGTCGTCAATATTTCTAGGACGAATCTGACTAGGAAGGGGACCTTGAGTTACCATGGGGACTTCTGTAAAGAGTGCTTTCAGGAAATCAAAGGAAGCTTCTGCTGCAAGCTCGTTCTCAGCTTTGATTTTTGCCTTCTCTCTTTTTACGTACCTCTGGACTCGTTCTAATGCTTGCCTCTTGATTGTGTCATTCATCAGGGGGTTGGCTCCAACCAGTTGGTATGTAGTCAAAGGATAGAATCAGAGAGAGCTTCAGTCTCTGGGGGATTCTCTGGCCAACATCTCTTCTACTTCCTTCTTTTCAACATCTCTGGATTTGGCTTTCAAACCACTACAGAAGGGGAGATATTCCGTTATGAAAGTATCAAAACTCATTCTTCTTAGGACCGTTGTTGTGTCATTATAATAATGCCAGCTTCTGAGGGTTTCAATAGTGTATGTTGTGAAAAAAACACTCTATCTACCAACTTCCAGTGGGTTGCTAATTGGACAAACAGGATATTGTCAGTACACCAAGCATCCCACGTATCTTGCTATTGAGCATCCACGAACAAATTCCAACTCTTTTCCTTCTTGTTTTCATGAACCTCCACAGACCACGACTCCTGAAGCTTCTTCACAATCTCCCACTTGATGATGTCTGGAAACTTCTCAATGAATGCCAAATCTTCCATGGATGGTCATTCTCTCTGCTTCTGCTCTTCAGTTTGTTCCCAAACAGTTTGCCACCAAGATGTAAGTTTCTGCTGCTTCAACAGGAAGAGGAAATAGTCCACCACATAGAGCATGCATCATGATGGTAATATATTTCCACCATTATGGGATGAAATTCTTGTGAAAAGTGGCTTTGATAATAAGAATCTCCAACTCTTCAATGGAAGAAAGAACTTTGCAAGCATCCATTGAATTTTTATCTTCTTGGCAATGTCATTTCCTTCATTTTTAGCCTCTTTTAATGCTTGTTGATGGCAAGTTTACCCGCCTGCGCACCAAAAACATGGAGCCCCAAGAGGAACACCAAGGAAAAGGGGATTCTACTGCAAAAAAATCTATCTTGTAATATCAACAAGCTTTTATTTCATTCTTTTAATGACCAAAACAAAGAAAACAGCAATTCTTCACGTAGCATCATAGTAGATATCTCCCACGGATTTGATAGAATCAACCATAATCTTCAACATCTTCATAGAATCCTTCAATAGAACAATGAACATAGAAGAATACACCATCTTTGAATGGAAATCAATCACATAGTATTCATCTTCAATGTCTTCATGGTTCTCTCTCTCAATCTCTCATATACAGTTATACTGTTTTGATAGAATTGACTATCTCTGACTCTCTCTCTCTCTCTCTCTCTCTCTCTCTCTCTCTCTCTCTCTCTCTCTCTCTCTCTCAATAGTACATCATATCCTCACTACAACACTCTCATAATGACTCTCAATAATCCTTCTTAGGTCGTGGATGCACCTCCCAAGAGGTATGTCTAATGTGAAGAGGCACCATAGCCACTACAGTGTCCCTTCACAGCTCACTACTATCACTGTCACTCAGTCTTCAACAGCTGCTTCTTCCATTTGTTTTAGCTCTTTTGAACTTAGATTCATCCTTTCCAAAAGGTAGAAAACTTTTCCAAAGTCACACATACTTTCTACAGAATACTTACAGAATATGTACAAAATAGTACAGTATAGGACCAGAGCAGATACAAAACAATTACAGAGCAGATACAGAGCAGAGACAAAGGCTCTATAGAAGGTTCATAAAGGGTTACAAAAGGTCATCAAAACCTCATAACTCATACTAAAACCATTCCAAACTATCAAAAACTATTCAATAGGCTTCCAAAAGATCTCAATCTTCATCAATCATCAATCCATGCTTCATACAGAAGAAAATCAGAACAAAATAGAAGCTATACAGAAGGTATACAGAACCAATCAGAACCTCAACAGAACCTATCAGAACATCACAGAGTTTCATATCTCTACTGAGAATCATCATGAACTTCCAAAACATAATCAATATCATCCAAAACACTCTCAAACACTTTCTTTAACAACCATACATCACTCTAAATCCATCAAAAATCAATTATTCAGTCCTCAAAAGTAACAAAAATCAATTGAAAATTCAGTCTTTTTTCACTCTCAACACACATCTTGTGTCACATATGTATACTGTAAGCACCCATCAATGTCACTTTATTCTTTATTCTTTCAACGACTGTTGAATAAAGGAAGGTTGATCACATATTGTGATTGTTGGAGATCCCATATCTTGTGTCTCTTTCTTTTACTCTCTTGCTCCATTCTCCATAGCTTGCATCTCTTTTACTTCTGCTTGCTCGTACTTCCACTCAAGCTTCTCCCTTCAAGTTTAGAATGCACATTTGTCAATATTTACAATCAATGATGATTAAAACTCACCACATATGCACTTATAATAAATTATGATATAATATCTTTAAATTATTTTAAAATACATAATAGAATATCCACTCATGTATCATATATATATGTGTGTGTGTGTGTGTGTGTGTGTGTGTGTGTGTGTGTGTATATGTATATATATGTATATATATATGTGTGTGTATGTATATATATATATATATATATATATATATATGTATATATATATATATATATGTATATATATATATATATATGTATATATATATATATATATGTATATATATATGTATATGTATATGTATATATATATATATATACATACACACACACATATACATATATATATATACATATACATATATATATAATATCAATTACTATTATATTAAGAAATGCACATTCATTTTTTATATCATCCTAGAGTTTTAAACTAACTTTTTATGTTAACATATTATAATAGGGTAAATCAAACTAATATTTCATAAATTTTAACATTATACATATACTTATAAAAAACAAAAATGTTATTTTTATTTTTATTTTTATTTTTCCTTGAGAAAGCTTGAAATTAGAAATATGCCTTATGGTTATACCCAATGTTTGAGCTCACAAACCCATATATACAACCACACGCTCAAATCACTTGGGGAGTACTTGGGCTATTATCTGAGTTTTAAACTAAGTTTTTGTATTAAAAATATCATATTAAAGTGAAAAATAGTTTTTGTATTATAACCATACATCACTCTAAATCCATCAAAAATCAATCATTCAGTCCTCAAAAACAACAAAAATCAGTCAAAAATTCAGTCTTTTTCCACTCTCAACACACATCTTGTGTCACATATGTACACTGTAAGCACCCATCAATGTTACTTTATTCTTTATTCTTTCAGCGGCTCTTAAATAAAAGAAGGTTGATCACATATTGTGATTGTTGGAGATCCTATATCTTGTGTCTCTTTCTTTTACTCTCTTGCTCCATTCTCCATAGCTCTCATCCCTTTTACTTCTGCTTGCTCGTACTTTCACTCGAACTTCTCCCTTCAAGTTTAAAATGCAGATTTGTCAATATTTACAATCAATGATGATTAAAAGTCTACCACATATGCACTTGTAATAAAATATGATATAATATCTTCAAATTATTTTAAAATACATAATAGAATATCCACTCATGTATCACACACACACACACACACACACACACACACATATATATATATATAAAATATCAATTACTATTATATTAAGAAAGGCACATTTATTTTTTATATCATCCTAGAGTTTTAAACTAACTTTTTATGTTAACATATTATAATAGGGTAAATCAAATTAATATTTCATAAATTTTAACATTATACATATACTTATAAAAAAATGTCTTTTTATTTTTATTTTTATTTTTCCTTGAGAAGGCTTGAAATTAGAAATATGCCTCATGGTTATACCCAATGTTTGAGCTCACAGACCCATATATACAACCACACACTCAAATCACTTGGGGAGTACTTGGGCTATTATCTGAGTTTTAAACTAAGTTTTTGTATTAAAAATATCATAATAAAGTAAAAAAGAGTTGTAAAGTTTTGAACATTATGCTTGTACTTAGATATGTAAATTAAAATTCTGTTGATATCCTTATAATTTGTTCTTTTCATTGAGAAGTTGAAATTTGAAAGATATTCCCAAGGTTTGAACTCACACACCCATACATTCAAACCACTTGGACTATGAGCTCTCTCTTTTTTTAATTGTTTTATACACACACATAGAGAAAGAGAAAATATTATAAAAAATACATACCAAAGGATTAGTTTTGTTAAATGAAGCTTGTTCCCTCTCATCTCAATCTATCTCCACTCTTCTACCTCTCTCATCTCAATCTATCTCAGCTCCCCTACAAAAGACATTAGTATTTTAGGTTTCTGATTTTCACTTTAAAAAAACTGTATTGACTTCTTGTTGCCTTGCAAACTAATGTCCTAATTCTAGGAACAGAAAGAAATATGCTAGGAATCTTTATTGGGGGTGATCGATAATTGACAAGAAGGTATGGAATTACTCGGTCATCGTTGATAGACACAAAGAAACATTGGCGAAGGCAGGCAAAACCCCCCCCGGTGGTGACGGAGCTCCCATAGAGGTTCCCGTAGGTCGTGACGGTCGGATAGAGGTAGCCCTAGGTCGCATCGACAGAGCTCGCTTGAAGGAAGGACTAGGAGTCATTGGGTGTGCGTGTACGAGAGAGAGAGAGATGTGGCAGCAGGTGCTGTACGATGCAGGTACTTGTGTGTGCGGTACGTAGAGTATAATACGGATAGATACTGCGGAAGCTTCTCTTCGAAAGGGTGATACAAAAGGGCTGTAAAGCGCGCGCACACTGCATACTCTCTCACTCGCTCACACACACACACACACACTCTCTCTCTCTCTCTCTCTCTCTCTCTCTCTCTCTCTGTCTCTCTCTCACACTCACTCACTCACTCACTTACTCTCTCTCTCTCTCTCTCTCTCTCTCTCGAACACACACTCTCTCGTTAGTATAATGTATCCGCCAGCCATGGCCACGCCAGAGGAGAGATTAAAGCCGTTCTCCCACTTATATTACAGTGCCCAACACCCCTCCACCTGCAACTCCGCCACCTTCTCTTTTGGAAAAAGAAACCGAGTGAAGAAAGCCATAAATATAAGTGCCCAACACCCCTCCACCTGCAACTCCGCCACCTTCTCTTTTGGAAAAAGAAACCGAGTGAAGAAAGCCATATTTCAGTCTCTGCTTCTCATGCTCGCTTCCCTCTCCTCCCGTGCCCTCTCTGCCTCTCGGCGCCTCATCTGGTCGTTTTTGAAGCGCATGCGCATCAAACTCCCATGCTCCACCTGCTTCCTGCACTCCACGTCCAGGTTTCTTCTTTAGCGCGCCGCGCGCCCCCCCCCCGCCCCCCCCGGGGTAAAAAAAAAAGGAAAGCAAAAAACCTTCTCTTTTTCTCCTTTTTATCTAATTTAAAAAATGCGGTGAGTTGATATTATAAAGCAAGTAAAGAAATATTTGCATCATGGGAAAGAATTCTACAAGAGTTTATGACTATGATCCCACTTAGACAAGAGAAAGGCCCAAGGACTTGAACATCAAAATGACTATTATTATTGTTTCTCCCGAACATGTGAGCTAAGACAAAATGACCATTTTCTCCCAAACAAAAGGTCATCTCGGAATAACCAAAGCTCTCTAGTGGGATTAGAGCCCTCAAAATATCCCAAACTTTCCTTGATTCTTCATTGAAGTTCCCTTTATCACTAATGATGGCTTGTTTCCAAGTAATAGCATAATGCAAGTTAGCTTTCTTTCATATAGTTCATAATCTCCCTCCAAAGTTGTTGCACCTTTCTACATCCGCAAAGCATATGAATAAGGTCTTCATCCTCCCTATGGCAAGAAACACACCATGGAAAAATACTCTTGAAGCTCTTCAAAGCATCCTTAGTGAGCAAACAAAGAAGTTGCCACATAGAAAATTTAATCTAGATGTTTTTGTGGCATTCCTAGCATATTTTAGCCTTTTCTTATAGACCTTTGAGATACATCTAGGGTCCTCCATCTTTTATGATTCTTTAGTCTTTAAAATCCACATGCAAGTTTGTTATTGGAAATCACTTCTGCTCTTCAATTGCCTCAATAGGTCATCTTAGCTATTAGTCCATTACTTTAGAAAATTCTTGGCATACACTTGAAGGTGAGGTGACAAGAGTCCTTTTTACCAAAAGTTATCTTCAACCATAACTTCTCCCTTTCGTTGAGGTTATATTGGGGCCAACAACATCAGCTAATAGAGCTATTTGTCTTTCGTCATCCCGCATGTCATACCATCTTTGCACATCCTTGTTTCACAAAGCATTGGCAAGCTCACCATGATTTGAAATAGGTGAAAGAACATCCATAAACACCTCAATTTGTAGGCACATGACTTGACCAAGAGAGCCATCGCCTCTATGATCAAAATCCAATGACCAGTAAAAGTTTTCACATAGATATCTCTAAGAAAGTTTTAAAACATGTATTTAACCTCGAAGTCCTTTGTAAGGAAGATGTCGAAGGATATGTAATGTCTCATAATTATAACCAAAGGCTATTTCATCTCAATCTTTTTGAATAAATTAGAGCTAGCTCTTACTTCCTTTAGTTAAAGGAACTCCAAACCAACTTGACCTTCATTCTTAATTTCTCCCAAGGTATAGCATGCTAGAATATGGAGTGCTTATCATAGGTCCAATATAGGAGCTTTCTAAAAAAATTCTCTAGTTGATTCCAGCATGTTTTAGAGAAAGGGAAAAGAAATTCAACAAAGATCATCATAGGGATAATAGTTCACTTAAGGGAAACCAAGAAACCAACCAAATTAGTCAAGAAACCCATCTCCAACTACATCTTAATTTCAAAATTTTCATAATGCCTCCACTATACCACTTGAATCTAAAGAGAGATCCCTTGCAATAACCTGAAATCCAAGGCTCTCAAATCACTGAGGGTATTAGCCCATCCCAAACTTTTTTGCCTTGTGAGAGTTGATTTGAGATCCAAACACATAGGCAAATTCATCATAAATAGAAAGTAAATTCACTATAATAGATGGTGGGTACCAACAAGATTTCATGGCAAAAATCATGCAAAAACATCAAGTTCCACACTTTAAAAAGTTGAGGATAATCAGTATATGTACATTGGTGTAGAGGTTAGTAAGAGAGTTGGAATATGTGACAAAATATGCATTTAAAAATAGCAATGGTTATACCATTGTGTATTCTAATGTGTGCAGGAAATAGTACCAATGGACATACCCACAGTTGGCAGAGAAACTAAAAACTATACAAAGTTCCGAATCTTTATTCTCCATTATGGTATCTTGTCAAATATGCAAACAACGTCTAAAACCTATATAAACCTGATGTATAGAATCCCATAAAATTATGGTTATAAATGTGGTACTTATTGTAACAAATCTAAACGAGATACTTAGATTGTGTATAAAACCATGAACATAATATTGAGTATCCAATGAATGCATTTTAAAATTAGAAATGCCATGAGACTAGAAAATGAATAAATTCAAATACATTTGAAATACAAGGGATATAAGAAGAAAGTGTGTAGCTTCAAAAACAACAAATTTGAGTACAATTGGATGTTTACGTATATATAAAGTAAGAATGTGATGAGCCATCTGCTCCTTTTGTGATCCTTCCTTTGCTCAACGCTACAATAAATAAGAGGTGTACATTACATGAAATCATCAATGGAACATAAAATGAAAGAATATTAGAATATAAAATCCAACTTATTATACCTTTACTCATCGTGCCAAACATGTCCAGGAGCTATGACATCCCATGGTACGTGCATACTCCATTGAACGACTAGTTTCTCCATACTAGAAAAACAATACACTTAAAATCAATATTAGAGGAGATTGATTGGATATTGAAATGAACTAATACTTATTTTACAACACAAAAAATTTGAAGAATATATAACACTTACAAATTTCATGTTCAAGAAAACCTTACCATTGCTTCTCAAATTCGATGCAATTGCAATGTGTGCACATGTTACCTCCTTTTGCTACCACCATTTGTTGATACTTTTCTTTTATTTCCTTCTTTATCATCTCCCATTTCTCATGTTCAAGTAATCACACCCCATTGTTATAGCCATCACATGCCTCTGAATGAAGGTGGGAGAGGTGTTTCACAATACATATCTGCATGTAATCATTAAAAAATCATTATTTGGCAAACAACTATGGAAACATCTCATGGAGAGTGCTTATGAAAATTTTATTTTTGTAGATTCTTGATTCTCCATCTATTTGCAATGCTTTGTTGAGTTACACAACAAGCTCATGTAGTCTAGCAATGACTCTATTGTGCTCCGAGACCCCAACGATAGGACTAGACACCCTCTTATTTAGCTATGAAGTACAATGACCATCTCTCACCTAGCCTCTCACATATATCACAAATACCAAGATCCACTTGTAGTGAGCTTACATGGCCTTTCTTCAGTCATGAAGGATGCCCTTACAAAGCTCCATGATCTGGGAGTGCACTCCTTTCATTCTCAACCCTCTATGGCCTTAACATGCAAGGAAGAAATATGAGTGTAGGCATGAGAGAATCCTCAAAAGAAAGAAGAAGGAGGCTTCATGCACATAGTCTCTCACCCTCATTTCCTTACTCTCTCTTTCAGCTCTTCCACACTCTCTCTCGCTCACTCACTCTCTTTCTCAACTCTCTCCCTCTCTCATAAATGAAAGGCAATAAGGAAAGAGCTCAAAATTTGCACACATATGAATATATTATTCTAATATTCTTTCTCATCCTTAAAATACAATAAAATTCAGGTTAAGGTTTTTTAATCCCCCTTAGGCATCCTCCCCCTTTTGTGTTCCTTTCAATCAATCATGGCTCTCTTTACATGCAACCAAACTTTACTCTTGATGAAAAACAAATAAACACTCAATGCTAGCTACTAAATACAGTTTGCATGAGAGAGATCCTAAATCTCATATAAATAATGGCAACAAGTGTCATGAAAATTACTACTCTTCCAAAGTTTGTAGGCCCTTTTCTTCACCTTCATCTTACAATTAACATTTATCTTCCCTCCTAGAGGAGTGTTAATCCCATGGCACTTTCATCAAATGGATGGTGCTCCTATAAGTGAAAGGCCCTAGGATATCTCATGTGAGGGAAATGTCAAGCACGGATGGTACTTGGGGAGTCCACCTTATAGAACATGTAAGATACCACATGAGTTCAAAAGAAATGCTATTATATTTAGTAAAATTTATAGGATTATATTTATAGGATTATATTTATAGAATAGGTTTTCTAATTATAATTTGAAAAAAATCTATAATCTTAGTAGAGTAAAAGGGATTATTTTAAGGTCTTATAGCATGTAAAGAAAGGGTATTTCTTAATATCCTTTGAACACATGTTATATAGATGATTACTTATAGGTGGGACCCCCAAGGGATGGTATGGTGTAGCATAAGTGATGTAGATGATGGGGTGACAAGGAATGAGAAACTCAAAGTGTGTTAGGTTAGTTTGAAGAGGGAAGAAGAGGTGATGGTTGATGCTAAAGGGGTCATAATAGGTGCGGGCCAACAATGTTGATGGGACTTGAGGAGATCCATTGTATCTATTTGCTACTTGTGCACAACTTAAGGTACTCATCTAGTGGTTATGTGCTCACACATGTGCAACTCTTGAGTTGGGTCATATTCCAAGTAAACTTGAAATATTATTCCACACTTAAGGACCAAGTTGGTAAAAGAATGTTGTGTGATGCTATCCTTAAGGTGAGAGGTCATCTGAGCAAGCCTATGATGTCCTAACCTTGATGTGACTTGAGATTGTAATGTGGGGGAGATGTTAGGTTGTTGCGCTAAGTGTAGTGAATGTGCATGTGCTTTTCTATTTTGCTATTTTTTATTTTTAGATACACAATATATGACAAGGTGCAAGAGAGGAAATAAATCATTCAAGAAGTGACATGAGTGTATACTAAGAATATACTCCCATAGCTATAGTGATGCCTCTAGTAAAAAGGGTGCTTACATATAGCAAACTTGCTATCCATCATGTACTCTAGTAAACAAAGTGTAATAGATCAACAATAGTAGGGTATAAAGGTGAAGGAAAACTATCATGACTCAATCAATGTCCACATTGCCATAAAAGAAAAGGGGGGGTTAACATGCCTTCATATAAGGGGTTACTAGTTCTTGGAGGAGCTTGATGAGGAGGCAAAGATAGTTGCAGGTGATGATAAAGGAGGGGTTTGGGCAGCTAGCAGATTCTCTTGTGAAATAAGTACAGGAAATAACAAAGTCAATAGGTTGGAACAAGTAGGTTTTGTTGGCACGGGTCCCTTTGAAATTGGGGATTTTTGGAAAATTGTACTTACCATGCTTATTTTCCTGATACTCTTGGCCATATCTTCTTGGGTAGGGACAAAAGAGTGAATCTTCCTACTCTTCCTTTCAAGAGTAGATGAAGGCTTCTTAGGCCATCTTGTTGCCTTCCAGAATGGGGTAACACTATTCAAGTAGTCCTAGCCATACTTCTTTGGGCTTTAGTTTCAAGTATCATCCCTTGATTCCTTAAACTCTGCATGGATTGATAAGATTCCATATCCAAAGGATCTATCCACTTTGTAGCAACATTTTCAACTCTTTATATGAGTGTTTACTGCAACACAGAGGAGCGGGAAATGGAAAAAAGGAAATAGCAAAAGGCGTAGGACAAAAGGAAGAAAAAGGCGCCTTAACCAGTAACCAGACCCTAAAAAAATTAAAAGCACGGGAACGACCCTCAGGAAGAAAAAGGTGCCTTAACCGGTAACCAGACCCTGAAAAAATTAAAAGCACGGACACGACCCTCAGGAAGTCTTAGAGTCGCCCAAGGAAAGTAAAAGAGTAAAAAGCGCACCATTAAGTGTGAAAGCGCTCCCAAATCCTTGTAAAAGAGCACCAGGCTCACTCCTGTGCAAATTCTATGCATTAGTTGGGAATAGGATAGATTAGAATGGTGGGAAATGAGAAATGGAACTAGGCTAATGGCCAGCCATGTAAAAAAGGGGATGACCACCCATGAAAAGTAGGGCATGTATATAAAGTTCAAAAAGTAAATGAGAAGATCATTCTTGTGTGTGGCCAAAGCTTCTTCTTCTTCTTCTCTTGTTTCTTGCCTTCTTGCTTGTGCTTGAGAGAGGGATTGAGATGTCACGAATCGCGTGGTGGGGGGAGTTGCTCAAGATGCAGCTCCGATCACACACAGAATGTACAAGGAGAAGCTCACTCAAGAGATAAGAAGAGAGATGGAGGCCAAAACGTTTTCTTGTTGGTTTCTTCTTCTTCTTCCACACTCTTTACAATGTACACAAAGTATAGATAAGATGCAACATAAAGGAAAGTGGCCTACTAAGTCAAACAATGCATAATCGACTACACTAGTTGACTGGCGCTATAACTATGCCAGCTCTAAATAGGTGTAACAACCTGAATATAATAAGTAATGAGTCAGTGGCCATGTGTGAGTCATAATGACCACCGATGTGCTAAGTGTAGACGTGTGGACCCATCTAACCAGGCGGTCCATCATCAATGTCCGCATGTGTTGAGCTTGTCATCTCAATACTCCCCCTCAAGCTCAACTGCATCTCTGCAACTCCAAGTAAGCTTCGAAACTTTTGAAGCTTCTCTGTACCCAATGCCTTCGTGAAGATGTCAGCTATCTGATCCTGTGTGCTGACATACACCAAGTCAATCTCACCTGCTAGTACCTTCTCTCTCATAAAGTGGTAGTGTACCTCAATATGTTTTGTCTTGGCATGGAACACAGGGTTTCTAGCCAACTGTATACTGCTCATGTTGTCACAATGAATGAAAACTGGACCTTCCACCTGCACATCCAAATCAGCCAATAACTTTTGCAGCCATACTACCTCACATGCTGTAACAGCAGCACCTCTATACTCAGCCTCTATACTCGACAAAGCAACTGTAGATTGCTTTTTGCTGCTCCAAGCAACTGCTCCACTACCAAGAGAGAACATGTATCCGCTGGTAGATCTTCTATCAGACATACTACCAGCCCAATCTGCATCTGTGTATCCAAACACCTATACATATGTACCTGCCTCATAGAAAAGTCCATAATGTAATGTGGACTTCACATATCTCAATATGTGTCTGACTGCATCCAAATGTGGCTTTCTAGGTACTTGCATAAACTGACTCACAAGACCAACAGCGTAGCTCAAGTCTGGCCTTGTAATGGTCATGTAGATCAAACTCCTCACTATCCTCCTGAACATAGTAGGGTCTTCTATCTCATCCCCAACATCAGCACTCAACTTTACATTTTGCTCCAACGGAACTGAAAGTGGTTTGCATGCTGTCATGCCATACTTGGACAACATATCCAAGCCATACTGTCTTTGGGACATCCATATACCATCATCACATCTGATCACCTCAATGCCAAGGAAGTATCCTAGCTCACCTAAATCCTTCATCTCAAACTTCTTCTTCAAAGAATCCTTGACTTCAGCAATCCCACTATCACTATCACCTGTAATAATCAAGTCATCCACATAGATGACTATGATGACCAAACCTGCATCTCCCTTTCTCACATAAAGTGAGTGATCAGCATCAGAAACATAAAAGCCAATATTGACAAGATACTCTCTGATCTTGTCAGACCATGCTTTAGGTGCTTGCTTGAGCCCATAGAGTGCCTTCTTCAACCTGCACACATACGTGGGATGCTCTAAATCTTCATAACCTGCTGGTTGATCCAAGTACACTTCTTCCTGCAGATCACCATGCAAGAAGGCATTCTTCACATCCATTTGCTGCAACCTCCAACCTTTGGCTGCTGCCAAAGCAATCACACATCTGACAATTGCCATCCTAGCAACTGGACTGAAGGTTTTATCATAATCTATGCCATATGTCTAGGCATAGCCTTTTGCAACCAGCCTAGCTTTGTACCTGCTAATAGAACCATCTTGTAAACGCCCCGAACAACGTAGTATGCTTAAGAATTATGATATTCGCTTGTTTTCGAGATTTAATATAAAAGAGAATGAACACTTAAAGCTGAAAATGAAAATTACTCATAAAATTACAGCCACGAAAATCTAAAAGTAATGGAGACAAGATTAAGGGTTGAAGATGGGCAACCCCCCCAAAGGAATGTATTTCTGCTCAACCCAAGTCCCTTAGGGAAGAGCTCAGTTACAATCAACCTGAGAGTGAGAAGAAGTAATTCTCACTCTCACAAGATCATGCAAAGATGTACAAACACACATGCATTATCTATTATGCAATGATAAGAACTGATTTCTTTACAGTATGAGAGAAGAAAAAGGGGAAATCAGCCTTCTCCATCGTTGAACAGTAGTACATGGATAGGGCTTGCTTCTTGTTGCTAAAATGGAAGAAAGAGCTTGAGAAGGAGGTGCTGTAATGAATTTACAGGCTTGTTGTCCTGTAAAACAGCAGTGATAGAAGAGGGAATATGGAGGAATTTCATAATGGAGAAGTGGGGGATGATGATGGGGATGGATGGGGTCAGTTTCTGGCTATCTGTGGGTGCTGTACATGAGTTTACAACAAAGAAAATAGATGATGAATGAAGAAAAACGAGCTCTTATTTATAGGAGAGGGAAGAGCTAGTACAAAAGGGGAGAGTGGAGTAGCACAAGACAAGTGTCCAGCCACATGTCATGAGATGTGACAAGTGGTGGGACACTTGGAAACTTGTGTGAGAAGTGTCTTGACACTTGTCTCTTCTCTATGGCCTTCCCTTTTGGGTTGAATACTATCAAGAATAGAAACAACCAAATTCAGTAAAAGCACAGTCAGAGTACAGAACTTACTATTTTTAGAATGACATCCCCATTTTTTAGTACTAGCATTTTCAGGCTAATTCGAGGCTCCTAAAATTTAGGGACCTCCTAAAATTTAGGGATCTCCTAAACTTTAGGAACCCCCCCAAGATGGGTGTCATATGAAAGCTTTTTCCGTGTACATCGCAAAAACGGTATCCGAATCTTCATGTGACTTTCCTATGCAAAGAAATGTGCATTTCAAGCTTTCAGCCCACACATGCACATTATAAAAGCATTTCATGATCATGCCATCTTGTTGATTGTAACTGTCTGTTCTGGTGGATCTAGCCCACACTTCAAGGCATCAATCTTTTCTGTGTGCGAGTCTAACCCTGATATGCGTGAGTTCTGGTCACAGGCGCCCAATCGGGCCATATAGGTGGAAGTGTGAACTATCTTTTCTCTAACCCACCGCGTGGGTCCACCATAACCTGTGACCACTCATCAGTTGGCCAGCTCCAATGCACTTTTCTTTATATCTAATTAGTGCAAAGGAAATAAATTTAATAAATCATTATATAGACAAATTAATGAAAAAGGATACAAATTCTGTTTCTATAGAGTTGTGATAGCCCTCTGGCTTTTATTCAGCTATCCTCAGCTGAAAAGCTTCTTGATATGGCTGAAGAATATTTGGGTAATCCTTCATGAATTTTTCATCTACCCACTGTGCATCTGTTGTGGGTAGATTCTTGAATTTTAGTAAGAATTTTCGTGTCACAAGGCCACTTCTCGTGGTTCGATCCTTGACAAACAAAATCTCTTCAGGTTCCAAGAGTTGCTCTGTTTCTTCAACTTCTGGGGGATCTTCAGTAATGGGTTCCTTTGGTTTTGGTCCTATGTAAGGTTTTAGCAAACTTACATGAAAAGCATTGTGTATTTTCCAATGAGTAGGAAGCTCAAGTCGATAAGAAACTTCATTTATTTTCTCAATCTCTTTGAAGGGTCCAAAGTATCTACTGGAGAGCTTTGGAAAAGATGAATTTTGACCAGAACCTTGTTTGAGCCTGCTTTTATCAAACTTTAGCAAGACATATTGACCTTTTTCAAAAGCCAAAGGTCTTCTTCGTTTATCTGTTTGCTTCTTTTGTCGCTCTTGGGCAACTTTGATAGTGGCTCGAACTTGATCCATTGCCATTTTTAAATCTGAAGCAAACTCATCAGCAGCAAAAATCTTATCTTTAGTGCGAATAATTGGAGGAGGAATCACTTTACCCTGTACTATTTCATTTGGAGCTTTCCCTGTGGATGAGTGCACTGTATTGTTGTAAGCAAACTCCAATAATGGAAGATATTTCTCCCATTGTGACTTATGTTCACTAACATAAGCTTTTAACATATCCAAAAGAGTGAGATTCATCACCTCTGTTTGGCCGTCAGTTTGAGGATGAAAAGCTGAGGAGAACTTTAAAGTGGTTCCCAAATTCTCAAATAAAGCATGCCAAAAGTTACTTGTGAATTTGGAGTCTCTATCTGAAATGATCTCAGAAGGCATACCATGTAATCTGAAGATATGTTGAATGAAAAGTCTTGCAGCTTGTGCGGATTTCAATGTTTTATGACATGGAATAAAATGTGATTGTTTGTTGAATCTATCAATTATGACCCAAATCATATCATGACCTTGAGGTGTTCTTGGAATACCTGAGATGAAATCCATTGTGATAGATTTCCATGGATCTTTGGGCACTGGAAGAGGTTGCAACAATCCTGGAATCTTCTGCCTATCATATTTGGATTTTTGGCATACCAGACAAGCCTCAATGAAGTTATGTGTATCTCTTCGTAATGTTGGCCAATAAAAGTAGCGCTCAATTGCACTTAGAGTGGCTGCCCTCCCTCTATGCCCTGCATAAGGGGGTTCATGACTTTCTTTAAGCACCTTTTGTCGAACAGGAAGAGTGACACAAAGGCGATTGTTCATGAGAAGGTAACCGTCTTTGATGGAATAATCTGGATGAGAACCTCCTTGCTGTAAATTTAACCAAATTGCTACAAAATCAGTATTTTCATCATAAGTATTCTTCATCATTTGAAAATCTTCATGATGAGCCACTGTAATAGTTGCAATGCGAGGCACTCTAGAAAGTGCATCAGCAACTACATTTTGTTTCCCTGGAGTGTACATAATTTGAAAATGAAACATAGACAAGAAATTTTCCCATCTTGCATGTTTCTCCTGCAAATGCTTTTGAGTCTTGAAATACTTCAAGCTTTGATGATCGGTTTTAATAAGGAATTCATTGCCTAAAAGATAATGTTTCCATATCTTTAAAGCATGAACCACTGCTAAGAGCTCCTTTTCATAAATGTCATACCTTTTCTCCACATCATTTAGACGGCGGCTTTCAAAGGCTACGGCATGGCCTTCTTGCTTTAGCACTGCACCAATACAATCACCACAAGCATCTGCTTCCACCATAAATGGTTTTATCAGATCTGGAATGATAAGAACAGGTCCAGAAGTAAGAGGTGTTTTTAGCCTTGTGAAGGCTGTCTTCTCTTTTTCCTTCCATTGGAAAGAGATCTTCTTCTTTGTAAGGTCATGAAGTGGAGAAGCCATATGTGCAAAATGCTTGATGAAGCGGCGATAATAAGAGCATAAGCCAAGAAACAATCGCACCTCATGCACATCATGAAGATGAGGCCATTCTTGGATTATCCTCATCTTTTCAGGATCCATCTGAATCCCTTCAGAAGAGATGACATGTCCAAGGTAATTTATTTTATGCATGAAAAATTCACTCTTTTTACCATTTACCAAGAGTTGATTTTGTTGAAGTAATTGTAGAACAATTTCAAAGTGTTGATGATGCTCCTCTTCATTCTTGCTAAAGACAAGAATATCATCAAAGAAAGTACCGACATATTGTCGATGCTCTCTAAAGATGCGCTCCATCATTCGATTAAAGGTGGCTGGTGCATTGGTTAATCCGAAAGGAACCACCAAGAATTCATAAAGACCGTATGAAGTGCGGAAAGCAGTTTTGTATACATCTTGTGGTATTACCCTAATTTGATGATAACCACTCTTTAGATCAATGCGGCTGAAAACCTTTGAGCCTCCTAGACGATCCAAAATGTCGTCAATTCTGGGAATAGGAAACCGATTCTTCACAGTGATTTTGTTGAGGGCTCGATAATCAGTGCACATCCTGAATGTGCCATCTTTCTTTTGAACAAGAAGAATCGGTGAACAAAATGGTGAGCTACTTGGCCTAATTAGCCCACGGTTGAGTAGGTCTTCGACTTGCTTTCTGATTTCTTCTTGTTGAGGACAGCTCACATGGTATGGTGCTATATTAGGAGGAGAACTGCCCGGAATAATATCAATATGATGGTCTCTTGGCCTTTCTGGGGGAAGCTGATAAGGAAGATCTTCCGAAAAACAATCTCTATACTTTTTCAAGAGCTGAAGTCGCTCTTGGTTTTCAGCATTCATATTATTTTTTACATCAGTGACATAAAGCAAACAACATTGAACACAATCCTTAATTGCTCTAGAGACTTGCATATGGCTTACCATAGGTATGGTGTCTCCAGAAACTCCAGCTTGGATCTCGTACTTCTTGCCTTTGTTGGTGAGTTCTACCTTCTTTTTCTGAGAGAAGATGGTTGAATCTACTCTATGATTCCAGGGCATGCCAAGAATCACATCGCAACCATCAAGATCTCCGATACAGAAGGTATCTTCGTCACGGTAGCCTTGAATTTGAAACGATTTGATGGCTTCTTTTGCCGCTGTTTTTGTCCTTCATTTGGGGCTGAATACTCCTCATCATCAGCTACTCTGTTCTTATCATTCTTTTGGAATGATTTGTTGCCATTGTGATCCATTTCCCATGTCTCAGCATGGTCAATGAGTTCCTGAGACTAGAACAATGATAATGATTAAGAGCAGTACAAAGTTTAAAATGCAAACCTCCTTGAAACTTCCTAAGCTTTTCCGAACTGCTGATCTTCTTGAAATGTTGGACCTTCAAAAGTAGCTCCCAAAATCTCTTGGTATAGTCACCAAGTGACTCATTTTTCCTTTGCCAAAGCCGATTCCATTCCATTTTTACATCTCTTTTGAAATGAACAGGAAGAAATTGGCTTTGTATCATGCGAACAAAGGATCGCCATGATTTTGGGGCAGCATGATCATATTCCAACCCCGTCCACCAAGTATGGGCTAAGTCGGTCAAATGTAAAGCTGCAAACTTAATCTTTTCTTTTTCTTTATACTTGTCACGACCATACAAAATTTGAAATTGACGAATAAACTTCAGAAGAAGATTAGGATTTCGGGAACCATCATACATACTGAACTTGATCTTCTTTTCAAGTTGAGATAGTGACTTAGTCTTCTTCTTCTTCTTATGCCTTCGTCCATGCCCGGATCTTGAGGTTGAAGATGATGAAGTGCTTGATGGGGATAAAGATGGAGACAAGGGTGAAGAATGTCGATGCCTTTGACGATGATGAGGTCTTCCACGAGAAGGATGTGACTCTTCGTTACTAGAAGAGGGTCCATCAGAGTAGGCGCCAGATGACTTTGAAGAAGAGGATGAGCTTCGACGCGATCTCTTTCTTTGTCTTGAAGTAGAATGGGACTGCCTCTTAGAAGTAGTTGGACTTCTTGATCGGCTCCTTTCATTGGTATGGCTTTGTCTCCTTAAAGCAGATGGGCTTTTTTCCTTGAATTCTTTGGGATTCTCAACTTTTTCTAGTTTGAGAAGTTGGTCACGAATTTGCTGATTCTCCTCTCTAAGACTTTGAATGGCTTGAAGGATAGCACTAGACTGATCCATTGAGACTCCTAAGAAAAAAAAAATGTTCAAGCACTCAATAGACCAAAACTATATTAGTATTGTGTTCAAACTGGGATCATAAGTTCATAGCAACACTATGGTCCTATTAAATAGCTTACAAGAATCCCATTTTGATTTACCTATGGTGTAGATGCCCATTGAGCTCCTAGTCCCTAGCTTGTGCATTGCTAACCAAGAACAGTGGAAAGGAACTGCATGGAAATATCACTTCGAAGAGCTTGAGCACTTGATCAAAATACACCTACTAGCCATTGCCCTGCTCGGTAAAAAGGCTTGACATAAGGCCTCATTTGACAAGCATGTCAAGAAACAATCCTTCCAGAATGGGGAATCTTGTGTTATTGTGCTCGATAAGAGGCCATAAGAAAAACCTGAAACTCCAAGGCCTTGAACCTTTTTGCATCTTTATGATCAATGAGACAAAGAAAGTTGAGCTAAATACCCTAGATAGCCAACTCGTCATCTTTAATAGTAGAAAAATAAAGAAATACTATCCACTTGGACACCCTTTCCATGAACCATACATGCCAAATGATGATAGTCTCCTATTGTGTATAGAACATAATAGTTTGAGTAGTAGTAGCAATACACCTCTTGCATGTTGAGATGACAAGCTCAACACATGCGGACATTGATGGACCGCCTGGTTAGATGGGTCCACACGTCTACACTTAGCACGTCGGTGGTCATTATGACTCTCACATGGCCACTGACTCATTACTTATTATATTCAGGTTGTTACACCTATTTACAGCTGGCATAGTTATAGTGCCAGTCGACTAGTGTAGTCGGTTATGCATTGTTTGACTTAGTAGGCCACTTTCCTTTATGTTGTATCTTATCTATACTTTATATACATTGTAAAAGTGTGTGGAAGAAGAAGAAGAAACTAGCAAGAAAACGTTTTGGCCTCCATCTCTCTTCTTGTCTCTTGAGTGAGCTTCTCCGTGTGCATTCTGTGTGTGTTCGGCGCATCATCTCGAGCAAGTCCCCCCACCACGTGACTCTTGACATGGTAATCAGAGTCGCACCACTGAGAGAGGCTGATTTCAAAGGCTGAAGCGAAGGAGAAGAAACAAGGTTCGAGCAAGCAAGCCACGGGTAAGAAGCTCTCCCATTCTTCCACTCTTTCTCTTGGATAGTGCCTGCGGAGGCACTGGAAGCAGGGTCGAGCAAAAATCTCAGATTGCAGTGAGATTTGGCGTGTGCGAAGAGCGCTGTATATTTTGCAAACAAGCCCTTTAGGGCTTACCGCTGTTATTTTGGGTATCTGAGGCCGTTTCAGGCCCTGTTTTAGAGCCGCAAGGTTGCGGACAGTAGTTTCAGGGTACACTGTGACTTCGAATGTATTGACCAAAAGTGAGTGCACAGGTTACAGATTTCAGATCTGTAAGAAATGTGTTTATCAGCGAGTAAACACAAGGTTTATCTGCAAACTGGTTGCAGATTGCATGTATTGTTGAGCAGACAGTGAAAAAAACTGTCTGGTGTATTGCTGTGCACTACAGGTCGAGGGTTGCAGAAGATTTGCTTGCTGTTGGTATTAATTCTATGATAATGGCAGAGAACAGTGGAAGCCCCATCATTGAGAAGCTCGACAAGAACAACTACCCTTCATGGAAGTTCCGTGTCACGAACTTCCTTATTGGAAAAGGCCTCTACGAGTTCGTTTTAGATGAAGAAAAGGAGCCGGAGGTGAGTGATCCTCCAGCTGCAGAAGAGACAAAGGCATGGAAGGAATGGAATGCAAAAGATAAAAAGGTCATGTATTGGTTGTCTGCAGTAATTGACAATAATATGCTGGAACACACTAGAAATGCAGAGAATTCATATGTAGCTTGGACCATACTTGAAAGTATGTTTTCTGTAAATACAAAGGCACGAAAGATTCAACTCAAGCAAGAGTTGAATACATTGAAGAAAGGGAAGATGTCTATCAATGAGTATGCACTGAAGGTAAGGAGCATTGCAGATGCCTTGGTAGCAATTGATGCAATGCCCGATGATGATGATTTGGTGTTGTCTACCTTGGGTGGACTTAACAATGAAAAGGCTTGAAAGTCTTTTGTAACTTCCGTACATGTTAAAAAGTAATTTCCAGATTTTGATGAGTTGGTCTCCCTTATGATCACTGAAGAGATCAACATGCAGAGTAAGACATCTGAAAGAAGTGGTGAACAGGTCTAAGCTTTCTACTCCAGTTCAGGAAGGGGATGTGGCAGGTTCTCTTCAAGGGGCTGTGGTACAGGACGTGGTAGTGACAACCAACAAAACAGATTGAATCAACAATTTGGCGATATGCAGGTTTCAGGAGGTCGTGGTAACTTTAGAGGCAGGGGGAGCTTTAGAGGAAGAGATGGATGGCAAAACAGAGGCTCTAACAACTCTGGTATTGTGTGTCACTACTGTGGCGAAACAGGTCATATTGTAGCCCAATGTTATGCTAAGAAAGATGATATTCGCAGTGGTAAGTTGCAGCAAGGAAACTATGCATCGTCTTCACGACAGAATGAAGACAAAAATGAATGTCTGTTTGTTATGTAGCATATGCTGAATGCTATTACAGGAAAGGGGACACATGATGATGTTTGGTATGTTGATTCAGGTACATCCAATCATATGACCAGCCATGCAGAATGGTTTGGAGAGATGCAGGATTTGCAAAATGCACATTATGTGCACACGGGTGATGATTCATGCCACCCAATTTCACACATTGGAAAAGTTCCCTTGTCCTTGCATGATGGTAAGACAAAGAGTCTTTCAGATGTATTACATGTGCCGTCTATTACAAAGAACTTGGTGTTAGTTGGTCAAATGGTAGAGCAAGGGCTGCAAGTCAGATTTAATGCAAATGGCTGCTTTGTAGAAGACTTCAATGACAAGTGCAGGTTGGTAGCAAAAGGAAGTAGAGTTGGACGTATGTTTACTCTGGATGCTGGAATTCCTACTATGAATGCTGCTATGTATGCTAAAGGAAAAGGTGTTGTTGCAGATATTGAAATTTGGCACAAACGCATTGGACATGCAAATGTACAAAGGCTGAAATTAATGCAGTCCAAAGGGATGGTTACAGGTTTGCCTACGTTTAGAGTTGTAGAATTTCATAAGGTATGCGAAGCATGTCAGTTTGGTAAGCAAGCAAGACAACCCTTTTCACATGACAGAGATGTAAGTAGAAATATCCTTGATGTTGTGCATACAGACATTTGGGGGCCTACACAAAATGTATCTCTTGGAGGCAATTCATACTTTGTCACATTCATTGATGATTGTTCTAGAAAGCTGTGGGTATATTTTATGAAGGAAAAGAGTGAAGCTTTTGAGCACTTTAGAACTTTCAAGGTTGCAGTTGAAAGAGAAACATGCTTGAAAGAAAAGTGCTTGAGGTCAGATGGAGGGGGAGAGTACCTCTCAAATGAGTTCAGTGATTTTCTGAGGTCTCATGGGATAAAGAGACAGTTCACATATAGGTATACCCCAGAGCAAAATGGGGTTGCAGAAAGGAAAAACATGCATATTGCAGAAGTTGCACGCGCCTTGATGGCTGAAAAGAATATGCCTAAGCATTTTTGGTCTGAGGCTATTCATACTGCTATTTATATTATGAACAGAACTCCCACAGCTGCAGTCCATGGGATGACTCCCAAAGAATGTTTTACAGGTAAGAAGCCTGATGTCTCACACTTGGAAATGTTTGGCTGTATTGCGTATGTTCATGTGCCAGATGAGTTGCGGAAGAAACTTGATCCAAAGGCTGAAAAGTGTGTCTTTATTGGATACTCTTGAGAGCAGAAAGGATATCGTTGTTATAACCTTGTCACATGTAAGTTCAGAGTAAGTAGGGATGCCATGTTTGATGAAATGAGCACTTGGTATGCATCTAGTGGTGATGCATTGGATGATGATGATGATGATCATGACACTCATGTGCAGGCTGAAAAGCAAGAATCACGGACTCTTAGTGGACTAGAGACATCATCTGGTAGTCCTTGGTCTGAGAGACTAAGGAGTACCTCTGCATCTTCAGGTGCATCTAGTAGCACTATAGGTAAAGACAAAGGAAAGAATAAAGTGTTAGAAAGCATTGATGCAGTTCTTGATGGAGACTCCAGTGGCTCAGAGAGCTTGGATGATGAGCTTGGTATTCCTTCTGTCAAGACACCAGGTGTACAGAGAGCTCATAGTAATGCAAAGGCTCCATTGAGTGATCCGGTGGTACGCAGATCTAGCAGGGTCAAATACCCTGTTAAAAGATTTGGTTTTGAAGGTTATGTAGCTCACCATTATGCTTATATGGTGAAGCTAGTTGAGGATGTTGAGCCCACATGTTTTGAGAAGGCTATTGGTCATGCTCATTGGGATGCAGCAATGGATGAGGAGATGGCTGCATTAGAGGCCAATAAGACTTGGGATCTAGTATCATTGCCAAAGGGAAAGAAAGCTATTGGATGTAAGTGGGTTTATAAGATTAAGCACAATGCAGATGGTTCTATTAACATGTACAAAGCTAGGTTGGTTGCAAAAGGCTATGCCCAGACATATGGCATAGATTATGATGAAACCTTCAGTCCAGTTGCTAGGATGGCAACTGTCAGATGTGTGATTGCTTTGGTAGGAGCCAAAGGTTGGAGGTTGCAGCAAATGGATGTGAAGAATGCCTTCTTGCATGGTGATTTGCAGGAATATGTGTATATGGATTAGCCAGCAGGTTATGAAGATTTAGAGCATCCCACGTATGTGTGCAGGTTGAAGAAGGCGCTCTATGGGCTCAAGCAAGCACCTAGAGCATGGTCTGACAAGATCAGAGAGTATCTTATCAATATTGGCTTTTATGTTTCTGATGCTGATCACTCACTTTATGTGAGAAAGGGAGATGCAAGTTCGGTCATCATAGTCATCTATGTGGATGACTTGATTATTACAGGCGATAGTGATAGTGGGATTGCTGAAGTCAAGGATTCTTTGAAGAAGAAGTTTGAGATGAAGGATTTAGGTGAGCTAAGGTACTTCCTTGGCATTGAGGTGATCAGATGTGATGATGGTATATGGTTGTCCCAAAGACAGTATGGCTTGGATATGTTGTCCAAGTATGGTATGACAGCATGCAAACCACTTTCAGTCCCCTTGGAGCAGAATGTAAAGTTGAGTGCTGATGTTGGGGATGAGATAGAAGACCCTACTATGTTCAGGAGGATAGTGGGCAATTTGATCTACATGACCATTACAAGACCAGACTTGAGCTACGCTGTTGGTCTTGTGAGTCAGTTTATACGAGTACCTAGAAAGCCACATTTGGATGCAGTCAGACGCATATTGAGATATGTGAAGTCCACATTGCATTATGGACTTTTCTATGAGGCAGGTACAGATGTACAGGTATTTGGATATACAGATGCAGATTGGGCTGGTAGGTAGTATGTCTGATAGAGGATCTACCAGCGGATACATGTTCTCTCTTGGTAGTGCAGCAGTTGCTTGGAGCAGCAAAAAGCAATCTACAGTTGCTTTGTCGAGTACAGAGGCTGAGTATAGAGGTGCTGCTGTTGCAACATGTGAGGTAGTATGGCTACAAAAGTTAATGGCTGATTTGGATGTGCAGGTGGAAGGTCCAGTTGTCATTTATTGTGACAACATGAGCAGTATACATGATGCCAGGAGGCATACTCCACGGTGGATTCCGTGCCACGGTGGATTCCGTAAACTTTGATGACCGGGGCTCATACACAAAGTGGATTCTTTGTGCGAGAAGTTGATGGGGATGCCTGTCCTTTTCAGGCGTTTCATTAATTTAGTGTGTACATGCGTGATTCCATAGCGGGTGATTCCGCAAAATGCATATTAAATTAATAAACGTTTATGAGTTTTGAGTTCACACTTGTAATAAATTGAGGTTAGGATTTATTTCTAACCAGTTGATTTATTTATGTAGCTGAAGACTGCTAGGTATTCACTTTTGTCGGTTTAATTGTATTATTTTACTAACGATTGTGAATGCTTCAGTTGATGTGTAGAGATAGCAGCAGTGGCGGAGGAAAGCATTGGAGGATAGCGAGTATTCGATTTATGGATTATATTCTGATAGGCGCCACGCCTATATTTTGTCATGCCTATTTATTGAGGCATCGATTATTTATTGTTATTTTGTATGCGCATGGACGTACGGTTATGTTATTTCTATTTGGACATTGTATTGGGCGTGCCAGACTCTTTGGGCACCGTCCATTAGCTTTATTCCTATTTTTGTAAAAGCAAACTCAAAAGCTAAAAGCTTGTTATATTTTTGTAAATTGGGCTATTATTGAGCATGAAGATGAAATATACATTAAATACATGCTTTGTGAAGCGCTCACACAAGGCATGGGGGGAGATTGCACCCAATTGGTCTCTTACTCTTATCGTTCATGCTTTTTACCTTGTAACTTGTGCAAAAAGTAGAGTTCATTGTTCTTGGGGACCTTTCGGCATTCACTACGCGAGCATACAGCGTCCGATCTGCGCACTAGTGGTATCAGAGCGGAGCTAAGATCAAGAGCTTCCAATCGCTACCCATCTCATGCGAAGGCGGAGCTCCTGGAACGATCGGGCTCTACGGTCAATCTCGTCGCGAACCGTCGATACAGGCAGACTTCTGGTGATCAAGAACCCCTGTTTCTGTTATTGGATCGCGAAGGATCGGGCTACAGAGGCGGAGGACCACTTCCAAATCTCCTTCATCAAGTCGTGGAAAAAAAAAACAGTGAGAAATCTCCATAGCTAATCTTTTTCATAAGCTTAATAGTAAAGCTTATAAGCTTTAAGAAGCTTAAAAGCTTCCAATTATCAACGCGAGGTCTCTGAGGACCTCCGAAATTTTCACGTCGTCAACAAAAACGGCCCCCCCCCCCCCAATGATTTGCGCCGTTTTGCTGCCAAGAAGTCTTAAGCTTAATCAACTAAGCTTAGTCACATAAAACTCTCAATCCTACAAGTCACAAATAACTCCAGGCCACACACAGTCAGTCAGATTTGGCAAGTCTATCAAGTTGAAGTACTGCAAGTTCCATAAATCGACTAAGTTCTGCAAGTCTGCAACTCTGTAAGTCACATAAGTCTGCAACTCTGCAAGTCAGACTAGTCAACTGGAGTCAGAACTGATTTGTGCTCAAAACTTCTAGAAGGACTGTTCCTGCGCAGAAACTCTGAACTGCAAAGTTGTTCATTGGAAGGTACTCTACCCATACGCAGATTTGCTGAAGCATTTTCAGCATACGAAGAAGGATAAAACACAGATTTTTCGAAGATTGAGAAAGCCATACCCAAAAACACATAAGCCTTGTATTTCCGAACTTGAGCTACGCTCATCCCGCTAACTTGATTTTGAGTGAGAAAGGTCTTTTTAGTTTTGCAGGATGACGGAACCACATATGGATAATCTTATGGCTGAAGGCGACCTACCTGAGCCTACGATGGAGCAAAAGCTAGACTTAATCATGATGCAATTGGAAGAAGAACGAAGGGCTAGGCAAACATTGCAAGCTCAACTGGCAAATTTACAAAGAGCATCTACCGACAAAGAAGAACCTCAAGCTTAAGATCTGATTCGACGTACCATCGACGCAACTCTCGAAGCTCAAACCATCCGCAAGGAATCAAAGATAAGTAAAAGAAGTTTCAAATTCCGTACTTTCAATGGCATACGAGAAGGAAAGACTGTTCTAGCATTCATTAGTCAGTTTGATGACTATTTCCATGAGGAAACCTATGCAGAAAAAGATAAAATCAAGTGTGTCACTAATCATTTAGTAGACAGAGCATCTCTTTGGTGGACTGTAGTACGCAAGAGCATAGATTGTCCTGATACTTGGGAGAATTTCAAGAAGAAGTTCATGTAGAATTTCCTTCCACCACAATTTCATGAGAAAGCTATTAAACAATGGGATCTTCTTCAGCAACGGGATCGTGAGCCTATTCCTCAGTATACAGAGCGTTTTTGGAATGCATTACTCCAGCTACGCATGCTTGAAGACGTACCAGAAGCGACACACAAGCGCAAGTATATGTCTGGACTCCTTGGGCATTACTACGCTGAAGTTAACATGTTCAAGCCTGCTACTCTTGAAGACGCCATTTCACTAGCTCACGACACTGAAGATAAGCTACGAGGTAGAGACAGACGACCACAGCAATTCCAAGCCAATGGTAATTATGGATCTAAGCAATTCAATTCCAATTTTAGAAGATTTAATCCAGGTCGTTTCTCTTCATCATCTTTCCGTAAAAATTGGGCAAAATCACTTGCATTACCATCCAATCTCAATCAAAACCCTAAGCCTATTCCACAGCCAAATCCTAATGTACCTAGACTTCCCGCCATTGCAAACAATGTAACCAAAGCCAAGCCAATAGTATGCTATAAATGCCACTAGCCTGGACATCTAGCAGCAAATTGTCATTCAAAGAAGCCATCTGCCCATATCAACTACCTTGGAGCAATGGACGAAGACGAACATGAAGATATGCCTGACTTCACTGAAGATGAGGACGACACTACTACTACTTCCGATACTGCCTACTCCACATTCATTATTGACTATGAAATGTTTGGCGCATGGAAAGGAAAAGACTATTTTGCATGATGACAGTAGTACTCATGATTTTATTTCAGCAAAATTAGTAAAAGAATTGAAGTTACAGACTGTACCTACACATTATTGCATCAAAGCTGCATTTTTAGGCACTAGGTATAATGGTACACAAGAAGTGCAAGACTTAGAGATTCAAATTGGTCAATACACTGAAAGAAGAAATTTTCTAGTTGTTCCATTACAGTTGAGTGACATTATTTTAGGTATGCCTTGGCGTTGTCACAACTCTATAGAAACAGAATTTGTATCCTTTTTCATTAATTTGTCTATATAATGATTTATTAAATTTATTTTCTTTGCACTAATTAGATATAAAGAAAAGTGCATTGGAGCTGGCCACTGATGAGTGGTCACAGGTTATGGTGGACCCACGCGGTGGGTTAGAGAAAAGATAGTTCACACTTCCACCTATATGGCCCGATTGGGCGCCTGTGACTAGAACTCACACATATCAGGGTTAGACTCACACACAAAAAGGATTGATGCCTTGAAGTGTGGGCTAGATCCACCAGAACAGACAGTTACAATCAACAAGATGGCATGATCATGAAATGCTTGTATAATGTGCATGTGTGGGCTGAAAGCTTGAAATGCACATTTCTTTGCATAGAAAAGCCACATGAAGATTCGGATATCATTTTTGCGATGTACACGGAAAAAGCTTTCATATGACACCCATATTGGGGGGGGGGTCCCTAAATTTTAGGAGATCCCTAAATTTTAGGAGGTCCCTAAATTTTAGGAGCCTCGAATTAGCCTAAAAATGCTAGTTCTAAAAAATAGGAATGTCATTCTAAAAATAGTAAGTTCTGTACTCTGAATGTGCTTACTAAATTTGGTTGTTTCTATTCTTGACAGTATTCAACCCAAAAAGGAAGGCCATAGAGAAGAGAGAAGTGTCAAGACACTTGTCACACAAGTTTCCAAGTGTCTCACCACTTGTCACATCTCATGACATGTGGCTGGACACTTGTCTTGTGCTACTCCACTTTCCCCTTTTGTACTAGCTCTTCCCTCTCCTATATATAAGAGCTCATTTTTCTTCATTCAGCATCATTTTTCTTTGCTGTAAACTCATGTACAGCACCCATAGATAGCCAGAAACTGGCCCCATCCATCCCCATCATCATCCCCCACTTCTCCATTATCAAATTCCTCCATATTCCCTCTTCTATCACTGCTGTTTTACAGGACAGCAAGCCTGTAAATTCATTACAGCACCTCCTTCTCGAGCTCTTTCTTCCATTTTAGCAACAAGAAGCAAGCCCTATCCATGTACTGCTGATCAACGATGGAGAAAGGCTGATTTCCCCTTTTTCTTCTCTCATACTGTAAAGAAATCAATTCTTATCATTGCATAATAGATAATGCATGTGTGTTTGTACATCTTTGCATGATCTTGTGAGAGTGAGAATTACTTCTTCTCACTCTCAGGTTGATTGTAACTAAGCTCTTCCCTAAGGGACTTGGGTTGAGCAGAAATACATTCCTTCGGGGGGGGGGGGGGGGGGGGGGGGGGGGGTTGCCCATCTTCAACCCTCAATCTTGTCTCCATTACTTTTACATTTTCATGGCTGTAATTTTGTGAGTAATTTTCATTTTCAGCTTTAAGTGTTCATTATCTTTTATATTAAATCTCGAAAACAAGCGAATATCATAATTGTTAAGCATACTACGTTGTTCGGGGCGTTTACAGTGGTATCAGAGCTTTGGCTCGGTCCTCACCCCCAACACTGGTAGTGCTTACAATTATAAGTTTGTTTGTTTTCAGCCCTTGCATTGAGTGCTTGAGCATATATTTTTTTCTTAAGAGTCTCAATGGATCAGTCGAGTGCTATCCTTCAAGCCATTCAAAGTCTTAGAGAGGAGAATCATCAAATTCGTGAGCAACTTCTCAAACTAGAAAAAGTTGAGAATCCCAAAGAATTCAAGGAAAGAAGCCCATCTACTTCAAGGAGACAAAGCCATACCAATGAAAGGAGCCGATCAAGAAGTCCAACTACTTCTAAGAGGCAGTCCCATTCTACTTCACGACAAAGAAAGAGATCGCGTCGAAGCTCATCCTCTTCTTCAAAGTCATCTGGCGCCTATTCTGATGGATCCTCTTCTAGTAACGAAGAGTCACACCCTTCTCGTGGAAGACCTTATCATCGTCAAAGGCGTCAACATTCTTCACCCTCGTCTCCATCTTCATCCCCATCAAGCACTTCATCATCTTCAACCTCAAGATCCGAGCATGGACGAAGGCATAAGAAGAAGAAGAAGACTAAGTCACTATCTCAACTTGAAAAGAAGATCAAGTTCAGTATGTATGATGGTTCCCAAAATCCTGATCTTCTTCTGAAGTTTATTCATCAATTTCAAATTTTGTATGGTCGTGACAAGTATAAAGAAAAAGAAAAGATTAAGTTTGCAGCTTTACATTTAACCGACTTAGCCCATACTTGGTGGACGGGGTTGGAATATGATCATGCTGCCCCAAAATCATGGCGGTCCTTTGTTCGCATGATACAAAGCCAATTTCTTCCTGCTCATTTCAAAAGAGATGTAAAAATGGAATGGGATCGGCTTTGGCAAAGGAAAAATGAGTCACTTGGTGACTATACTAAGAGATTTTGGGAGCTACTTTTGAAGGTCCAACATTTCAAGAAGATCAGTGGTTCGGAAAAGCTTAGGAAGTTTCAAGGAGGTTTGCATTTTAAACTTCGTACTGCTCTTAATCATTATCATTGTTCTAGTATCAGGGAACTCATTGACCATGCTGAGACATGGGAAATGGAGCACAATGGCAACAAATCATTCCAAAAGAATGATAACAAGAGAGTAGCTGACGATGAGGAGTATTCAGCCCCAAATGAAGGACAAAAACAACGGCAAAAGCAGCCATCAAATTAAAAGAAGATGAAGCCCTATGCACCTCCTAATGCTCCTCAATTTCGCTCCAATCTATACCCACAAGCAAAG
Source organism: Lygodium microphyllum (assembly GCF_053477565.2). Classification (NCBI taxonomy): domain Eukaryota; kingdom Viridiplantae; phylum Streptophyta; class Polypodiopsida; order Schizaeales; family Lygodiaceae; genus Lygodium; species Lygodium microphyllum. The sequence continues at coordinate 101,359,465 of NC_141143.1, forward strand.
CAACTTTCCGAAGAAGAAAAGCAATGCTTCATGAAAGAAGGGAAGTGCTTTAAATGTGGACAAACAGGCCACATAGCAAAGCAATGTCCAAACAAGGGACAAAGCAAGGTTTCTGACAACAAGCCTAAGTCGCCAGTGAAAATCAATGCTATCAGTGATGTAGTTGCAAACACAACTCACACTCCAGAGATGTGCAAATTATTAAAATCTTGGGGACAGTTGCAAGGTAAGCAAGCACTATTCTTGATAGATCTTGGGGCGAATGAAAATATCATTTCCTTGCAATTAGCTAAAGAGCTTGGATTAAAGAATGAAGAGATGGACACTCCGGCAGAAGTTCGCCAAGCTTTAAATGCTGATGAAGGTGACACAGTGACGAAGATACCTTCTGTATTGGAGACCTTGACGGTTGCGATGTGATTCTTGGCATGCCCTGGAATCATAGATTAGATTCAACCATCTTCTCTCAGAAAAAGAAGGTAGAACTCACCAACAAAGGCAAGAAGTACGAGATCCAAGCTGGAGTTTCTGGAGACACCATACCTATGGTAAGCCATATGCAAGTCTCTAGAGCAATTAAGGATTCTGTTCAATGTTGTCTACTTTATGTCACTGATGTAAAAGATAATATGAATGCTGAAAACCAAGAGCAACTTCAGCTCTTGGAAAAGTATAAAGATTGTTTTTTGGAAGATCTTCCTTATCAGCTTCCCCCAGAAAGGCCAGAAGACCATCATATTGATATTATCCTGGGCAGTTCTCCTCCTAACATAGCACCATACCGTGTGAGCCGTCCTCAACAAGAAGAAATCAGAAAGCAAGTCAAAGACCTACTCAACCTTGGGCTAATTAGGCCAAGTAGCTCACCATTTTGTTCACCAGTTCTTCTTGTTCAAAAGAAAGATGGCACATTCAGGATGTGCATTGATTATCGAGCCCTCAACAAAATCATTGTGAAGAATCGGTTTCCTATTCCCAGAATTGACGACATTTTGGATCGTCTAGGAGGCTCAAAGGTTTTCAGCCGCATTGATCTAAAGAGTGGTTATCATCAAATTAGGGTAATACCACAAGATGTACACAAAATTGCTTTCTGTACTTCATACGGTCTTTATGAATTCTTGGTGGTTCCTTTTGGATTAACCAATGCACCAGCCACCTTTAATCGAATGATGGAGCGCATCTTTAGAGAGCATCGACAATATGTCGGTACTTTCTTTGATGATATTCTTGTCTTTAGCAAGAATGAAGAGGAGCATCATCAACACTTGGAAATTGTTCTACAATTACTATAACAAAATCAACTCTTGGTAAATGGTAAAAAGAGTGATTTTTTCATGCATAAAATAAATTACCTTGGGCATGTCATCTCTTTTGAAGGGATTCAGATGGATCCTGAAAAGATCAGGATAATCCAAGAATGGCCTCATCTTCATGATGTACATGAGGTGCGATCATTTCTTGGCTTATGTTCTTATTACTGCCGCTTCATCAAGCATTTTGCACATATGGCTTCTCCACTTCATGACCTTACAAATAAGAAGATCTCTTTCCAATGGAAGGAAAAAGAGAAGGCAGCCTTCACAAGGCTGAAAACAGCTCTTACTTCTGGACCTGTTCTTATCATTCCAGATCTGGTAAAACCATTTGTGGTGGAAGCAGATGCTTGCGGTGATTGTATTGGTGCAGTGCTAAATCAAGAAGGCCATGCCGTAGCCTTTGAAAGCCGTCGTCTAAATGATGTGGAGAAAAGTATGACATTTATGAAAAGGAGCTCTTAGCAGTGGTTCATGCTTTAAAGATATGGAAACATTATCTTTTAGGCAATGAATTCCTTATTAAAACTGATCATCAAAGCTTGAAGTATTTCAAGACTCAAAAGCATTTGCAGGAGAAACATGCAAGATGGGAAAATTTCTTGTCTATGTTTCATTTTCAAATTATGTACACTCCAGGGAAACAAAATGTAGTTGCTGATGCACTTTCTAGAGTGCCTTGCATTGCAACTATTACAGTGGCTCATCATGAAGATTTTCAAACGATGAAGAATACTTATGATGAAGATACTGATTTTGCAGCAATTTGGTCAAATTTACAGCAAGGAGGTTCTCATCTAGATTATTCCATCAAAGACAGTTACCTTCTCATGAACAATCACCTTTGTGTCACTCTTCCTGTTCGACAAAAGGTGCTTAAAGAAAGTCATGAACCCCCTTATGCAGGGCATAGAGGGAGGGCAGCCACTCTAAGTACAATTGAGCGCTACTTTTATTGGCCAACATTACGAAGAGATACACATAACTTCTTTGAGGCTTGTCTGGTATGCCAAAAATCCAAATATGATAGGCAGAAGATTCCAGGATTGTTGCAACCTCTTCTAGTGCCCAAAGATCCATGGGAATCTATCACAATGGATTTCATCTCAGGTATTCCAAGAATACCTCAGGGTCATGATATGATTTGGGTCATAATTGATAGATTCAGCAAACAATCACATTTTATTCCATGTCATAAAACATTGAAATCCGCACAAGTTGCAATACTTTTCATTCAACATATCTTCAAATTACATGGTATGCCTTCTGAGATCATTTCAGATAGAGACTCCAAATTCACAAGTAACTTCTGGCGTGCTTTATTTGAGAATTTGGGAACCACTTTAAAGTTCTCCTCAGCTTTTCATCCTCAAACTGACGGCCAAACAGAGGTGATGAATCTCACTCTTTTGGATATGTTGAAAGCTTATGTTAGTGAACATAAGTCACAATGGGAGAAATATCTTCCATTATTAGAGTTTGCTTACAACAATACAGTGCACTCATCCATAGGGGAAGCTCCAAATGAAATAGTACAGGGTAAAGTGATTCCTCCTCCAATTATTCGCACTAAAGATAAGATTTTTGCTGCTGATGAGTTTGCTTCAGATTTAAAAATGGCAATGGATCAAGTTCGAGCCACTATCAAAGTTGCCCAAGAGCGACAAAAGAAGCAAGCAGATAAACGAAGAAGACCTTTGGCTTTTGAAAAAGGTCAATATGTCTTGATAAAGTTTGATAAAAGCAGGCTCAAACAAGGTTCTGGTCAAAATTCATCTTTTCCAAAGCTCTCCAGTAGATACTTTGGACCCTTCAAAGTGATTGAGAAAATAAATGAAGTTTCTTATCGACTTGAGCTTCCTGCTCATTGGAAAATACACAATGATTTTCATGTAAGTTTGCTAAAACCTTACATAGAACCAGAACCAAAGGAACCCATTACTGAAGATCCCCCAGAAGTTGAAGAAACAGAGCAACTCTTGGAACCTGAAAAGATTTTGTTTCTCAAGGATCGAACCACGAGAAGTGGCCTTGTGACACAAAAATTCTTACTAAAATTCAAGAATCTACCCACAACAGATGCATAGTGGGTAGATGAAAAATTCATGAAGGATTACCCAAATATTCTACAACAATATCAAGAAGCTTTTCAGCTGAGGACAGCTGAATAAAAGCCAGAGGGCTGTCACAACTCTATAGAAACAGAATTTGTATCCTTTTTCATTAATTTGTCTATATAATGATTTATTAAATTTATTTCCTTTGTACTAATTAGATATAAAGAAAAGTGCATTGGAGCTGGCCACCACTGATGAGTGGTCACAGGTTATGGTGGACCCACGCGGTGGGTTAGAGAAAAGATAGTTTACACTTTCACCTATATGGCCCGATTGGGCGCCTGTGACTAGAACTCACGCATATCAGGGTTAGACTCACACACAAAAAGGATTGATGCCTTGAAGTGTGGGCTAGATCCACCAGAACAAACAGTTACAATCAACAAGATGGCATGATCACGAAATGCTTGTATAATGTGCATGTGTGGGTTGAAAGCTTGAAATGCACATTTCTTTGCATATAAAAGTCATATGAAGATTCGGATACCATTTTTGCGATGTACACGGAAAAAGCTTTCATATGACACCCATATTGGGGGGGGGGGTCCCTAAATTTTAGGAGATCCCTAAATTTTAGGAGGTCCCTAAATTTTAGGAGCCTCAAATTAGCCTAAAAATGCTAGTCCTAAAAAATAGGGATGTCATTCTAAAAATAGTAAGTTCTATACTTTGATTGTGCTTACTGATAGACCTAAAAACGGGCCGGCACTGGCTCATGCACTAGCCGGGCCTCGTCACTACGCACAAGACAACCCCTCGGCCTCGCGGCCAAGAGCGTCTATCAAAATCTCTGCCTTCCTAAACATTGCGTTTGTAATACGTTGTAGTCCAACTGATCCTAACCCAATATTACTCCTCAGAGGGAGTCCCTTTCACATAGCCAAAAGGCTCGAATCACATACACATGGGGTTCCTCCTACGGCTGAATGCCGTCAACCCTCTGCGACTCTCCTACACCTTGGGGATTGGCCCCTCGATGCGTCGCTCAACATCTAAACATTTCGCACAAAAGTCGCTCAAGGTACCAAATAAGCGTGTCTAGGAGTGTACCATTTCTTCCTCACTTGCTTTCCCCTTTGGGACCCGCGTCTACCTACAGCATGGGTACCTCACTGCCTCTCATCGTAGGTCAGGTTCCAATAAACCAATTGCAATGCATGTCCAGGAGCTGGTCACTGATATTTTTAAATTATTTTCATGCTCTATGCATTTGGTGGATGCCTAGTGCTCAAACATTTAGCAAAACAGTATCGTGCACAAGTGTGAAAACATTCTTTTAATGGTTTCCAACTACCGTTCGTGCTTCGTTGCATGTGCCTAGCACCGAGGTGATCCTTGTGCTACTAAGCTCTTAATTTTAATTATCATTCGTCCTAAATGCTATGCATAGAAATCAGCAACTTTCCCATCATCTCACACGGCATTTAGACATATTTCAACTCCTCTACCCTTCCCCGTTTAAATATTGCATCGTTGCATAGGTTTATAGGGTATTTTGTCATCATTTTATGTGAAAAAAACGGAAAAAGACACACTAGAACAAGAAGGTGGGGTTGAGCTGAGGCAAATCCTCATGCTTCAGTCCCCACAAACATTCACAAACATTGCTCTTATTTATCCTTATTTTTTCGGAACCCAAAATTCATTTTTCCCCTATTTTTTAGGGTTTTTCCACCATTTTCTTGTATTTTCCCTTATTTTCCTGCATTAATTAATTACTAAAAATTCAAGATAGGTTATGGGCTGTGGCCCTTAGTTCCTTCTTGCAGAAAAATGAAAGTTTAGTTGATGTTCCTATTTACTTTCCCATTCTTGTGCTAAAAATCACCATTTTCCCTTGATTTTTCATGTTTTACGTGTTTTAATGTATTATTTTGAACCACAAGATGCATATTTTTCTGATTTTTTGATTATGACCAGCAAGAACTCATAGAAAACAGTAATATGAACAATTTTTTATCCCATATGAACAACATTTCATCAATCAAAAGCCATAAAAGCTCAAATTTCCTTTGAAAATTTTAAATTACCGCTTATTTGCTTGTTTCGGGTTTCATGTCCATGGCTGCAAATTTGGAAATCAACAACACTTCATGTCCAGCACAATCACCAACCACCATTTCCAGCCCGTGGAGCAATCCGATCCATGCCGGACAAGCCTCCATCATTCTTTCTTCTTCCTTCTTCTCCCCACATGAACTTGCCTTTAGAAGAGAGAGAGGGAGGAGAGAGAAAGACTGAAATGAGAGATCTTCAAAGAGGGCATCATTGCGCGAGCGAAGGGCGGCGAAATGACCAGCATCCAGGAGGGAATGAGGGGCAATGATGATTGATAGGGGTTACTTGCAGGCTGGAGATGGCATCATCATGCATGGGGCGCAAATTTCGGGCGCAGTATGGCGCCTTCATCCTCACGTTTTTTCCTTCATCTTCTTCTTCAAACTTTCATGCTACATTAAAAATTGGGCTCCCAAGGGTCACTTGCCCATTTGGCCAAACTTTGGTCCACCTCTTCGTATCTTGACCAGTTTCTTGGCCATTTCCCCGTCCGGACTCGGAATCGAGCTCTGAAAAATCCTGGGCGTCCAGCTTAGCATCCTGCATTGGCCAGTAGCTCGTGTCAACCCGCACGACTGTCTGAAAAATTATGAAAAATCAACAAGTGTCGCTCGGGCGCCTTTAAAGCACTTTGGCGCTTAAAATCGTCCTAGATCGAGCCGCCGCCTTTGACATTGAATATTTTTCCCTTGATATTCATAATTTTTAGCTATTTTTAAGCACTTCCCGTCACCTAAATTCCGCTCTCATTGGCGACCACGGGATAGGGCGACTCAGCCCGTCGAATCCACAAACATATCTGCACATAAACAACCAAAGAAGCATCAAACTGATACAAAACAAATATATAATATAACGCAGCACAATGCTCCCCCTACCCTTGGACAGAACCAAGGCATGACATCCATAAGGAGGAGGCCTAGCATCATCTAATAGAAGATCCAAAGTGAGTCACTAACCAGCTGCTCCAACACAACCAAACTAAAAAGAATTGTCAAAGAGGTTGCCCTAAGTGGTAGTCTGCACTACTTACCAATTAAAGACAACACAACTAGGAGCTCCTACAAGGCGAGGTCTCCTATAGCCTGATCAAAGAGTATTTTCCTTCAGTACATGTCTTCTGTGAGGATTTTTATTTGATCAATATACTTGGGCATGTAAAAAGGAGGGAGCTGAGCGTAGTGACCCAAGGAGAACAGGGCATCGGCCTCAGGACCTGTCTCGGCACCCAAGAACCTACCAAGCCCTCGCAAGGAGACACTGAATCCTTTTCTAACGCTCACTTTTATTTTCGCTCCAACTTACCTTGTTTTTTCATCATTTTTTCCTTCAGCAAGAAGCCACCCCTAGGAAGACAAGGTATCGGCCCCGGGTCTGATTCGTCCCCAGGAACCTACCAGGCCCTCGCAAGGCAATGATCAACTGCTTATATATTTTCATTTCTTTTCTTTTCTTTGATAGGGGTTAGAACCCCTTTTTACACACCTTCGTATTTATATTCATCTTAACGGATGTACAGGGTTGCTTGGCATCATCATTATTATCTTCTGGCAGGCTTCTCTAACTGCCTCACTACTAACAAGAACTCCTAGAATGGCTGCCTAGCAGGCTAGCAGGATAGGGCCACTAGGACTTCCTTCTAAAACAGGGCTTTCGATGTCTGACAATGTCGTTGCAGGAGGCAATGACTACTCCGACCTCCCTCAAACATACTCAACCTAAACCTGGGACTTCATGCCTTGGTTGCCGGTCCCCAACAAAAATGTATCCCCTCGACAAGTACAAATACACATATAACAGGAAAGAAAGGTACTCGTAAAGGAGAGATATCACCTGGATTGGCCACAAGAAGCTTCCATCGCAGCAAAGGCTCCACCAAATCTGTCCAGCACAACACTAAAACAAAAACCCAATTAAACGCACCCGCACTAGACAGGGAAATGGCCCTCTTGGCCTAATGAAATGAAACACTTCACTACAAAACTGAATCGGCCCTCTTGGCCTAATGAAATCAAACAATACTACGCATAACATCCTCCTCGAAACAACCATGATAGACAGCAAAGCATACTATTCCCAGGGGAACAAAGGCTCGTAGCCCTAAACTAGGTGCATTAAATTATGACCTATCCCTCCTGCGTATATCGCAAGAGGTGTTCGCATCACATGTCGTCTAACCAGTCTATGGGTCCCAGATAATAAAGAGAGATGAGTCTCGCTTGCCCTCTACATCACCCAGATCAACCATCGTCTGCCAAAGAGGGCATGTTCAGAAAGCATACCCCACAAACGACTGGGTAATGTCTCACCATCAATAGATATATCGGGACAAGGGCCACAATTAAAGAAGAGGTCCTCTTCATACGCAAAATTAGCCAAAGAATCGGCAAACTGATTCCAATTTCGTGGAATCAGCTGAAAAGACACTCTATCGAATTCGTCTAGCAGGGCTATGGCAGTATGATGGTACATACAAAGGATGGGGTTCCGTACCATGTATGTCCCATTGAGTTGATTTAAAACCAACTGAGAGTCCCCTTTCACCAACAACTGACGGATACCACCCTTCTTCGCAATATTCAAACCCATAATCAGGGCTTTGTATTCTGCCATATTATTGGTAAAATTCACCCCGAGATAAACAGCTAACTTCATGACAATGCCTCGTCGGGGGTCTCGGATGACAACTCCTACACTTCCTTTTTTGCATGCACCCCTGGACGCCCCATCAAAGTACAGGGTGTACATCCATAAAGGGTTTACATATCCCGCCATCCTGAACTCTACTCGTAATTATGGTAATCGAAATTCAGCATATTCAACGGGTGGACTGTAGGCTCCATCCCTCCATCATCATTGAATTCAACAGGGATGCTCGTCAAAATTTGTAGGCAGTGATGGCAGAAGACCGTGATCTCCCAAATAAATGTCCCGCCTTCTTGCTCAATCACCTTATATCCTTTGTTCCACCAAATGAGCTTTCCCTGATGATACCTCTGTTCCAAATATGGGTGTTCTAAATAAGGGATCAGACGACCCATCAACCTCTATCACGATTTCCTTGCAGATGTTTGATCGATCTCGCCTAGACCTGCAAGGCAGTCATAACATTAGTGCAATCAGAAATAATAAGGTTTAATCTTATTAAGATTAACCTTATTTTTAAATTCTATCCCCTCAAGGTTAGCTAACAACACTGTGGATTTATTCTTTCCTATTCTAACGATCCTATAGGGCCCATCCCATTTAGGCTCTAGCTTGCCTGGAAATAATTCACGTCGTGCATCATAATACAGAACAAGCTATCCTTTCTTGAAGGTGTATTTCTTGGCTTTGAGGTCGTGTAGCTGCTTCATTCGGCGCTTCGCCACTTCTTGGTGCAATAAGCTCTGCAACTTAAGCTCATCTAAATGTGCCAGTGTCATCAAGCGCTCAAAAAGTGCATCTTCATCGCTCAAAGAATGATTGATGGCAAACCGAATAGTCGGCAGCTCAATCTCTAAAGGCAAGACACACTCCTCCCTATATACTAACTTAAACGGGGTATGGCCAGTGGCTCGTTTGAAAGCCGTATTATAAGCCCACACTGCCACGTATAACTTTTTATCCCAATCCCGTTTCTTTTCCGACACAATTTTGGACAGGATGCCCACAAGCTGCTTGTTGGTGCTTTCAACTTACCCATTGGCTTGTGGATTATATGGGGTTGTCTTGTTATGCTTGATTTGGCACATCTCTGTCAAACCTTTGATCACCTTATTCAGGAAATGGGTTCCTCGGTCCGACACTAATTCTTTCGGCAGACCAAACCGGCATATTATCTGCTCTAAAAGGAAACTAGCAGTTTCTTTAGCATCATCTTTCCTTGTTGCACGTGCTTCTGACCACTTTGTGAAGTAGTCGGTTGCTACAATGATGTACCTCTTTTGCGTAGTCGACGACGGAGTAATAGGACCCACAAAATCTATTCCCCGCTTCTCAAATGGAAGTATCGCCATAATAGGGGTGAGTGGTCGTTTCCTATTCTCTCGACTATCATGTCGTTGACAAATATCGCATCGCTTAACATACGCAAACGCATCCTGGAAGATGGCAGGCCACCAATAACCTGCTCTTAAAGCCTTTTGTGCTGTAAGCCGTCCAGCAAAATGGCCACCGCAAGCAGAATCATGGCTCTTCCAAAATGAATGGCACCTCGTCAGGCATCACACCTTGCCGATATAATGTACCTGCGATCAAGGCAAACTTTAACGCTTGCTGCTTAATTTTCCTTTTCTCAGCCTTAGATAATTCGGATCCCGCCTCTCCTGTTGATAAATAATGTGTTATTGCAGCATACCAGGAGGGGATAGATGCCGTATCTATTTTAAATAACAAATCCATGTCACTACCTTCAGCCCCTGATTCTTTCGGCTCCCCAAAGTCCACAAGACATTCCCCGATGCCTTGCAACCTTGGTGGCTTACTCTTGATTTCATAATCAAATTCCTGCAAAGTGATCAACCACTTTGCTAGACGATCAGGCGGTTGTAGCTTATTCATCAATAATCGAAGTCCCTCCGCCTTCGTATAGAGCACGACTTTCTCATAGAGAATATAATGCCTGAATTTCTTGGTCCCAAAGACCATTTCTAGACACAATTTCTCCATGTAAGTATAATTGATTTCGGATACCCCTAGCTTCCGACTAGCAAAAGCAATCGGGTGGTACCACTTCTCTTCCCAAATTTGGGCTAAACAGCAGCTGATACTATACATGGTGGCTGCTGAAAATATATAAAACACCTCACCTCTTTTAGGTGCTTTTAAAACGGGCGCTCTTGCTAGCTCTTGTTTCACATCCTCGAATGCTATCTTACAAGGGTCACCCCATACAAACGAACAGCTAAAGGATAATAAATTTGTAAGTGGCAATGTTCTTTCTGTTAAAGCGTTGATGAATCTACGGTAGTAACCAACCGAAGACAGAAAGCTATGAACTTCCTTCGGGGTGCGTGGTGGACCCATGGCAACTATAACTTTAACCTTCTCGGGGTCTGTCGCAATTCCTACCGAACTGACCACATGACCCAGCAATAGCCCATAAGGTACTCCAAAAACACACTTCCGTGGGTTTAAGGCGATGCAGAATTGTCTACAGCGCTCAAAGCATTTTCTTAGAATGCTCAATTGCCTCCCTCTCACGGTGGCGGCCCCTAAGTCGTCAATAAACACCTTCAACTCTTCAGGGGATATGTCACCGAATGTCTTATCTACTGTTCGTTGCCACGAACCAGGCGCATTGCATAAACCAAAGGCCATCACATGGTACGCAAAAGTACCAAATACAGTGATAAAAGTTATTTTCAACTTGTCCTCTTCTGCAATTGCCATCTGGTTGTATCCTGCGAAGCAATCCATGAACGAATATATCTCCCTACCCGCTAATTGATCCAAAATCTGGTCAATAAATGGCAACGGGTAGTAGTCCTTAACTATCTGCTTATTCAGCTCTCTAAAGTCTACACATAAACGGATTTGATTATTCTTCTTCTTTCTAATCACAACTAGCGAACACCATTCCGTGTGTTGCACAGGAAAAATCAAACCCGCTTTTCGAAGCTTCTGTAACTCTTCAAACAGCCCGTCCCTCAATTCGAAAGGCATATGCCTTACTTTCTGTCGTACAGGGTGACTGCCCTCTTTCAACGGAATTGTATGGACAGCAGCAAGACTAGGAGGAATGCCCCTCAACTCATCATAACTCCAGGCAAAGATATCACGGAATTCCTGGATCAAGGCCACATAGTCCTCCCTTTCTGCTGAGCTGAGCATAGAACCTAATTTGATTGGCCGCGAATCATCAGGCGTACCAAGGTCTAGCTCAATAACATCTGCATCTCTAATACGCTCTTGGCCCTCTATCGGCTCATTCAAAGTGATCTGATAGATGTCTTCTGTGGTGGATCCCTCTTTAGACTCATCACTCGATGATGTCTCACTACCAGATAAATCTTCTAATGTCTCCAATTCTGTAGAAGATAGAGGAGCTCTCTCACTCTGCGGGGACTCAGGATAAGCATCAACCACCACACGCTGGGCACCTCTGCCGAATATTAGTCGACTGGCGGGTATATCTACTTGGCAGTCCGCTTGCAAGATCCAAGGTCGTCCGAGTAATACTTGGTAACTTGGCCGACCTGCAAACCGAATCACCCTAAAGTCCAACAGGCATTCTACATTTGCAACAGTGACATGGACTTTAGTAATGCAGCCTTCTGGCTGTCTCAAACTATCATCTGCCATTCTGAGAATTGTGGAGGTATATTTCTGGATTGCGAGACCCAACCTTTCCATCAGTTCAGAACTCATAATGTTAACAGATGATCCCGTGTCGACAATGGCATAATCTACTAATATCCCATCGACATAGGCTGCAACCCTTGGGCAATGCTTCTCAGCATGCTCGAACCAGTCATCCCCAACTCGCGCAATACCCAAAGGTTCTACGATATACCCAGTACGTAGGATCTTTCTAAATTCCTTACGTACCCCTGGGGAAAGCTTAATGAGCTGTAAAAGATTCACATCCGGCTTGACTTCGCAAAGAGAGCTCGCCAAATCGAATTCATGATAGTTTGATAGAGCTCGCTTTTCACGCCAAACCATCCGCTCTTTAGGTCGCTGAACTGGCTTTATTGCCTCCTTTTTAACTTTCACCTTCTTCTTTGGTGGTTCCTTATCGGCTTTACTCTCTACGGGCTTCAAAGGTCCCCCTTCCAGGGCAGGATCCAAAACTTGCGTTCCTTTGTCGCCTTGCTTAGGGTTTCCGTCGACAGGCTTATCCTTGTCGGCTTCTCTACCCTTTTGACCTCTTGTAAGGATAGCTCGCAGATTAGAGGTTTCAGCATCATTTACGCGTATAGCCTCGATCAAACTAACCCCACTACCACTTGGTAGCTCCTCTACTGTAGTCTTTGGTCGTTGAAGTATTTGTTTAGGCCCGTCCTCTCGCTGGGAATCATTTCCTTGGGCACGATGATTAACAGGCCCTGGTTGCCGACTTCCTCGCTGGAGGGAACTGATCTTACTCCAGCAAGTAGCTGCTAAATGACCGAATTTTCCACAAATGTCGCACTTAACATTTGGGCAATTTCTTGGATAGTGCTGCCCACCACACCATTTGCAACTAAACCTCGAAGGTGCACCCTCCTCTGGGTATCTACTTCCTATCAAATTTTGTTGTTTTTTAAGGAAGTTGACATCAATGGCTATTTGTCGATACTGTTCCGTAATCATATCGGTATAATGCTTCATCATGTCCTTAACCTCGCCAAGAACATTGGAAGAACTCGACTCATAGCCTTGGTCATTACCATGTCGTTCCATCGGCCTAACAATTCGATTAGGCACTGGTTGTTGAGCCACAAGCATGGTATTAGAATTGACCGCCTGGCCTCCACCACTTGGAGCCATTTGACTGCCCATAGGCATCGATATGCTAGGGGGAGCTAGTAATAAAGGGACGTTCTGCATCATGTTTCCTCTCCCATTAGGGTTAGCCATCGTTATCCCTTGACCACCACTGCCATTGGCCATTGCCATATTGTTTCCCAATACTAAACCCATGCTCGAATTGCCTCGAGAAGCATAGGCCGCTTGTAGTCGGGATTCCACCTCTTGTGCTCGTGTAATAGCAGTATCTATATCCCCCAAGGGGACACCACTCAACTGCAATTGGATATTAAAGTCCAAACCATGTAGGAAATATTGCAATTGGGCAGCTGCGGGGATGGGAATAGAGGTGTCCAACTTACGGAAAACCTCTTTTATTTTCTTTGCATAAGCACGAATATCCTCGTGTGGTTCTTGGCAGGTCACGTTGAGTACACGCAACCAATATTGCCCACCCCTTTCAGGGGCAAACTCCCTTCGAAAAGCTCCATAAAATGCATCAATGTTCAATATGGTTCCGGCTTCTAAACCATGATACCATATAGCGGCTCTTCCTTTGAGAGTCATATTGAAGAACATCATTAAATGTCCTTCTTCTTGAATGCGACAATTAAACATCAGCTTTTGAAACTCCCTAATGTGGAGTTCCGCATCTTCCTCAACTAACCCATTAAAAATGGGTAGCGGGTAACCTAGAGCCGGAAAATCCGTCGTTCCTACTGGAATTGCAATAGGCTGCGCCATGACGAGGATTGGATTTGCACTAGGAATAGGGGATGGTGGGATTACACCTCCCGTACTTGACGTGGACTGGCTTATAGAAGGAAGGGGAGCACTAGAGCTTCCACCTTCTCCTAACTTACTGCTTGTGGCCCCAAGACCACTAGATCCACTCCCTCGTAAGGGTTCAGCACCGCTACGCTTAAGGGAATATCTCCTAAAAATTTCAGCACGTCGCCTAGCTCTTTCGTCTCTTTCTTGCTTTTGGATTTCTGCTAAACGATGCTTATCAATAAATAACGGATCAGTCTCACTATCCTTTGGCATAAACTGCTAGTTGGTCCCTAAACAACCAGGATTCGAGAACCGCCACTTTTAAGCGGCTCCTGGAAAACGCACCACTGATGGACCTAAAAACGGGCCGGCACTGGCTCATGCACTAGCCGGGCCTCGTCACTACGCACAAGACAACCCCTCGGCCTCGCGGCTAGGAGCGTCTATCAAAATCTCTGCCTTCCTAAACATTGCATTTGTAATACGTTGTAGTCCAACTGATCCTAACCCAATATTACTCCTTAGAGGGAGTCCCTTTCACATAGCCAAAAGGCTCGAATCACATACACATGGGGTTCCTCCTACGGCTGAATGCTGTCAACCCTCTGCGACTCTCCTACACCTTGGGGATTGGCCCCTCGATGCGTCGCTCAACATCTAAACATTTCGCACAAAAGTCGCTCAAGGTACCAAATAAGCGTGTCCAGGAGTGTACCATTTCTTCCTCACTTGCTTTCCCCTTTGGGACCCGCGTCTACCTACAGCATGGGTACCTCACTGCCTCTCATCGTAGGTCAGGTTCCAATAAACCAATTGCAATGCATGTCCAAGAGCTGGTCACTGATATTTTTAAATTCTTTTCATGCTCTATGCATTTGGTGGATGCCTAGTGCTCAAACATTTAGCAAAACAGTATCGTGCACAAGTGCGAAAACATTCTTTTAATGGTTTCCAACTACCGTTCGTGCTTCGTTGCATGGGCCTAGCACCGAGGTGATCCTCGTGCTACTAAGCTCTTAATTTTAATTATCATCCGTCCTAAATGCTATGCATAGAAATCAGCAACTTTCCCATCATCTCACACGGCATTTAGACATATTTCAACTCCTCTACCCTTCCCCGTTTAAATATTGCATCGTTGCATAGGTTTATAGGGTATTTTGTTATCATTTTATGTGAAAAAAACGGAAAAAGACACACTAGAACAATAGGGTGGGGTTGAACTAAGGCAAATCCTCATGCTTCAGTCCCCACAAACATTCACAAACATTGCTCTTATTTATCCTTATTTTTTCGGAACCCAAAATTCATTTTTTCCCTATTTTTTAGGGTTTTTCCACCATTTTCTTGTATTTTTCCTTATTTTCCTGCATTAATTAATTACTAAAAATTCAAGATAGGTTATGGGCTATGGCCTTTAGTTCCTTCTTGCAGAAAAATGAAAGTTTAGTTGATGTTCCTATTTACTTTCCCATTCTTATGCCAAAAATCACCATTTTCCCTTGATTTTTCATGTTTTATGTGTTTTAATGTATTATTTTGAACCACAAGATGCATATTTTTCTGTTTTTTTAATTATGACCAGCAAGAACTCATAGAAAACAGTAATATGAACAATTTTTATCCCATTTGAACAGCATTTCATCAATCAAAAGTCATAAAAGCTCAAATTTCCTTTGAAGATTTTAAATTACCGCTTATTTGCGTGTTTCGGGTTTCATGTCCATGGCTGCAAATTTGGAAATCAACAGCACTTCATGTCCAGCACAATCACCAACCACCATTTCCAGCCCGTGGAGCAATCCGATCCATGCTGGACAAGCCTCCATCATTCTTTCTTCTTTCTTCTTCCTTCTTCTCCCCACATGAACTTGCCTTTAGAAGAGAGAGAGGGAGGAGAGAGAAAGACTGAAATCAGAGATCTTCAAAGAGGGCATCATTGTGCGAGCGAAGGGCGGCGAAATGACCAGCATCCAGGAGGGAATGAGGGGCAATGATGATTGATAGGGGTTACTTGCAGGCTGGAGATGGCATCATCATGCATGGGGCGCAAATTTCGGGCGCAGTATGGCGCCTTCATCCTCACGTTTTTTCCTTCATCTTCTTCTTCAAACTTTCATGCTACATTAAAAATTGGGCTCCCAAGGGTCACTTGCCCATTTGGCCAAACTTTGGTCCACCTCTTCGTATCTTGATCGGTTTCTTGGCCATTTTCCCGTCCGGACTCAGAATCGAGCTCTGAAAAATCCTGGGCGTCCGGCTTAGCATCCCGCATTGGCCAGTAGCTCGTGTCAATCCGCACGACTATCTGAAAAATTATGAAAAATCAACAAGTGTCGCTCGGGCGCCTTTAAAGCACTTTGGCGCTTAAAATCGTCCTAGATCGAGCCGTCGCCTTTGACATTGAATATTTTTCCCTTGATATTCATAATTTTTAGCTATTTTTAAGCACTTCCCGTCACCTAAATTTCGCTCTCACTTACTAAATTTGGTTGTTTCTATTCTTGACAGTATTCAACCCAAAAAGGAAGGCCATAGAGAAGAGACAAGTGTCAAGACACTTGTCACACAAGTTTCCAAGTGTCCCACCACTTGTCACATCTCATGACATGTGGCTGGACACTTGTCTTGTGCTACTCCACTTTTCCCTTTTGTACTAGCTCTTCCCTCTCCTATAAATAAGAGCTCGTTTTTCTTCATTCAGCATCATTTTTCTTTGCTGTAAACTCATGTACAGCACCCACAGATAACCAGAAACTGGCCCCATCCATCCCCATCATCATCCCCCACTTCTCCATTATCAAATTCCTCCATATTCCCTCTTCTATCACTGCTGTTTTACAGGATAGCAAGCCTGTAAATTCATTACAGCACCTCCTTCTCGAGCTCTTTCTTCCATTTTAGCAACAAGAAGCAAGCCCTATCCATGTACTGCTGATCAACGATGGAGAAAGGCTAATTTCCCCTTTTTCTTCTCTCATACTGTAAAGAAATCAGTTCTTATCATTGCATAATAGATAATGTATGTGTGTTTGTACATCTTTGTATGATCTTGTGAGAGTGAGAATTACTTCTTCTCACTCTCAGGTTGATTGTAACTGAGCTCTTCCCTAAGGAACTTCGGTTGAGTAGAAATACATTCCTTCGGGGGGGTTGCCCATCTTCAACCCTCAATCTTGTCTCCATTACTTTTACATTTTCATGGCTGTAATTTTGTGAGTAATTTTCATTTTCAGCTTTAAGTGTTCATTCTCTTTTATATTAAATCTCGAAAACAAGCGAATATCATAATTGTTAAGCATACTACGTTGTTCGGGGCGTTTACAGGCGTCACGAGCATAACCCAGAAATAGACTATTCCACACACTCAATGAATATTAATTTTCAAGGAAAATCTATTACATTATATGGTATGCATGCATCTAATGTCTTTCCACTGCTTTCGCATACTCAAGCTAAACGTGCATTACGCAAGAGTAGTAAATCTTATCTCATCTAGGTGAATGAACTACAAGTAAAAGAAAATCATATGCATCCTAGGCATAAAGAATTTCTTGCACATTTTAAGGACTGTTTTGCAGAAGACCTACCACCTGGTTTACCTCCTTCACGTCCAGAAGACCATAAGATAGATTTGATCCCTGGCACACAACCACCTTGCAAAGCACCATATAGGCATAACCAGATAGAGAAAAAAGAAATTCAGAGTCAAGTTGAGGAATTACTAAATAGAGGATTGATTCGACCTAGCAGTTCTCCATTTGGTGCACCTGTTCTGTTAGTCAAGAAAAAGAATAATACCTATCGTATGTGCATTGACTATCGAGCTTTAAATAAGATCACTGTAAAGAATAGGTATCCCATTCCTAGAGTTGATGACGTTATGGATAAACTGCAAGGATCTGCTATATTTAGTAAAATAGACCTTAAGTCTGGTTATCATCAGGTGAGACTAGATAAGTCTGACATATTCAAGACTGCATTTAGAACACAGTTTGGTCATTACGAATTTTTAGTGATGCCATTTGGATTGACTAATGCACCTGCTACGTTTAGTAGAATGATGAACCGTATATTTCTAAAATATCAGTATTGTGTAATTTTCTTCTTTGATGATATTTTGGTGTTTAGTCAAAATGAGAAAGAACATTATGAGCATTTGTCATTGATTTTTCAGTTATTGAAAGAAAATCAACTGTATGCAAATCCTGAAAAGAGTGAATTCTTTAAAACAGAAATTGAGTATTTAGGTCATATTGTATCATCTGATGGAATTAAAGTTGATCCTAAAAAAATTGATGCAATATTGAATTGGCCTGTATCTAAAAACGTGCATGAGTTACGCTCATTCCTTGGTCTTGCTAGTTTCTATAGGAAGTTTATACATAATTTTTCCTTACTTGCTTTACCACTGACTAAACTTCTGAAGAAAGGTATTGTCTATCATTGGTCCGAAAATCAACAGAAATCCTTTAACTTACTGAAACATGCATTAACCCATGCCCCTGTTCTACAGTTGCCTGATTTTAATAGACCATTCTTTCTAGTAGTGACCGATGCTAGTGGATCAGGAATAGGAGCTGTACTTATGCAAGACAACCATCCTATAGCCTATTCTAGTTGTAAGCTGAAACCTTCTGAGCTGAAATATTCCACATATGACAAAGAATCCACTTTGTGTATGAGCCCCGATCATCAAAGTTTACGGAATCCACCGTAAAACCTCACGGAATCCACCTGGCATGGAATCCACCGTGGAAACCTTGGGGGTATGATATTCCACGGTGGATTCCATGCCACGGTGGATTCCGTGTGGTTTTACGGTGGATTCCGTAAACTTTGATGACCGGGGCTCATACACAAAGTGGATTCTTTGTGCGAGAAGTTGATGGGGACGCCTGTCCTTTTCGGGCGTTTCATTAATTTAGTGTGTACATGGGTGATTCCATAGCGGGTGATTCCGCAAAATGCATATTAAATTAATAAACGTTTATGAGTTTTGAGTGCGCACTCGTAATAAATTGAGGTTAGGATTTATTTCTAACCAGTTGATTTATTTATGTAGCTGAAGACTGCTAGGTATTCACTTTTGTCGGTTTAATTGTATTATTTTACTAACGATTGTGAATGCTTCAGTTGATGTGTAGAGATAGCAGCAGTGGCGGAGGAAAGCATTGGAGGATAGCGAGTATTCGATTTATGGATTATATTCTGATAGGCGCCATGCCTATATTTTGTCATGCCTATTTATTGAGGCATCGATTATTTATTATTATTTTGTATGCGCATGGGCGCACGGTTATGTTATTTCTATTTGGACATTGTATTGGGCGTGCCAGACTCTTTGGGCACCGTCCATTAGCTTTATTCCTATTTTTGTAAAAGCAAACTCAAAAGCTAAAAGCTTGTTATATTTTTGTAAATTGGGCTATTATTGAGCATGAAGATGAAATATACATAAAATACATGCTTTGTGAAGCGCTCACACAAGGTATGGGGGGAGATTGCACCCCATTGGTCTCTTTCTCTTGTCGTTCATGCTTTTTACCTTGTAACTTGTGCAAAAAGTAGAGTTCATTGTTCTTGGGGACCTTCCGACATTCACTACGCGAGCATACAGCGTCGGATCTACGCACCAATACAGTTGGCTAGGAATCTTGTGTTCCATGCCAGGACAAAACATATTGAGGTACACTACCACTTTGTGAGAGAGAAGGTACTATGAGGTGAGATTGACTTGGTGTATGTCAGCACACAGGATCAGATAGCTGACATCTTCACGAAGGCATTGGGTACAGAGAAGCTTCAAAAGTTTCGAAGCTTACTTGAAGTTGTAGAGATGCAGTTGAGCTTGAAGGGGAGTGTTGAGACGACAAGCTCAACACATGCGGACATTGATGATGGACCGCCTGGTTAGATGGGTCCACACGTCTACACTTAGCACGTCGTGGTCATTATGACTCTCACATGGCCACTGACTCATTACTTATTATGTTCAGGTTGTTATACCTATTTACAGCTGGCATAGTTATAGCGCCAGTCGACTAGTGTAGTCGGTTATGCATTGTTTGACTTAGTAGGCCACTTTTCTTTATGTTGTATCTTATCTATACTTTGTGTACATTGTAAAAGTGTGTGGAAGAAGAAGAAGAAACCAGCAAGAAAACGTTTTGGCCTCCATCTCTCTTCTTGTCTCTTGAGTGAGCTTCTCCGTGTGCATTCTATGTGTGTTCGGCACATCATCTCGAGCAAGTCCCCCCACCATGCGATTCTTGACATTGCACCATAGTCTTGAGCAAATCCATCATACTTGAAAAGCAAATATGAGCCCCTTATTCTGGAAACCTACATCCGTGTACACCTTGCAGTAGGCAAGTCAATCATAGCCAATGTCTTCATTGAAAAGAGATCAGATTATAATGCACTTATAACTATTGGAAAGACCTAGGCCAATTGTAGCTGCAACCAAAGGGGACCAAAGGCTTAATCCATATAGAGGATGGCCTTACTCCTTGTTGGGCAAGTGCAAATTGACAATCACCCATTGAGTTTGAGAGCATCCCATTCCTCTTCTATGTCCTTCCCAACTCTAAGGGGAGCAACATTGAGATTCTTTTAGAACAAACACCTAAGTCCTTAACTAATTGTAATGCTAACTACATTGATAAACACATCCATCTATAGTTAATAGATGAATGATGAGTAATTAAAACCTTTAGTTACAAAGAGGTGTGATTTGAGCTTACTTAAATTACCCCTATATCTTAATCCAACCAATTACAAAATGCTAGGCCACTTTTGACACCTATCACTTGAACGGTCAAGTTCACAAGAAGCCTTCTATTAGGTCCATCAAATAGTAGAAATGGAAACCCAAAACATACTCATGTGATTTTACATATCACATGCTAGGAAAACCAAAGAAAAAGCATACTCTTCAATGACACCAACCCTATTTAGAGTTGGATTATCAGCTAGATAAAGGGATGAAAGCATGTAAGAATGCATTATTTTAAAGTGTAAATGCAAGCTCATTGGAAGCAATGGAGGTTGATTTGATCATTTTAAGCATAAGTTAAAGATGGGTTTTAAAGTCGCATATGAAGACAAACCCCACAACATATTTGTTTTTTTATAATAAAAAATTAGTATTGGGACTAACAATGTCAAGGGTCACAATGTAGGAATCCTAGATGGGTGGGAAAAAAATTTTAGATCATGATTTGGATGCCGGATGAGAAAGTTGTGGATGCATAAGTAGGAGGCCAAGAAAGAAGCAAAGGAAAAAAGGATTCTTAGAGTAACTAGAGGGGGGGAGGGGTGACCCTTGGGGCCTTCCCTCCCCAAAGTTTTCACGTGAAGGGGGACAATTGTTTTTTAAAAGGAAAAAAAATGTGAAGGAAGAGGGGGTGCCATGGCAATGTGATAAAGAGGAGGGGGCAAAAGATGCTATGTAGCCTACAAACACTGATACCAATAGATGGCATCATGATTGTCCTCTATTTTTTCACTCTCCATTGCCATCTTCAGATTTGCAAATGGTGGCTTGATTAGAAATGTCCATTTCTAATCTCTCTCTGATCCCTCTCTCCTCTTGTGGGCTATTCTCATGGGAATAATCAAGAGAAGATTGGGATGAGAGATGGTTGTCCCAGCTTGAACCGAAGGAAGATGAGATGATGTTGATACTGAGATTTGATTACCAACACTAAGTAGAGCTTGAATTCAAACTGATGTTGACTGTATATGCAACTAAGCAAATATAAAAGATGAGAAATCCTAGTAAGTCTTGGTTTTCATGGAAATTTGTTTCTTTTTTATGTTTAATCATGGGAATAGTGTGCATATGGCATGAAATTTGGTATGAAAGTAGCATGTGATGTGTTTAAGTATTATCATAAAGAAAATGCAGAATCCAATATCACACTAATAAGAAATCAATTATCCAAAATGTAAAAAAACACATAAAATGAAGTAGTTTTGATAATAATTGATAGAAATGGTTGAAAGAAATGTTATATGTGGATGAAATAGTGTATGATAATTGCCATGATTGATCTTTGCTAATGTGAAATTAGAAATTGTAAAATAATGAGTTTTTATAGTAGAAATCATTAGAAAAAATAGAGAAAAATAGTCTTTAAATCCAAAAAAAAAGGAAAAATATTACATGTTTGGGTGTATGGTGGGGGCAATAGGGCATGAGCCTACACACTCTTCTATGTTAAAGTACACGTTTAGGGGATTTTTCTATGGGAAAATGCCATATAACATAAAGAATGCTACATAAAATGAATGAATGTGCAATGAGGGCATAAATCCCAAGTTTCTTCTCATGGAATAAAATAAATGGTCATGCATTGAAGTGCAACATTTAGGTTCCTTTGACTATCTAAAGGAACAAAAGCATGGGTTAGCATGGTTTCATCTTCTCAATGCCACACTATGTTAGGGAAAAGCATGAAAAGAATGTCTTTACACAACAGGTTGCTAGTTATTAGTTAAAACTGTTTGAGCATGCTCAAGCATGACACACTACATATGCATGAAGCATGGTATCAAGGAAAAAATCTGGGTGCATAGCACATGTTTGCCAAACCATTGACCCACATTGAGCAAAAAAGGTTCCTTTGTTGTAGGTTAGAGTAGTTATCTTTGGGAAAGGTTGTGTGATGAAATAATAAATCTCCTAGATCAAAAAAAGTAAAAAGATAGAACTATGTTTCACTATTCTTTTTATATTAGACAACACGTCTCTTGGGGCCAATCCCTAGGGTGTAGAAGAGTCATAGGAGCTACATCATTCAACTGGGGATGCTCTCTTTGTGTGTAAATCGAGGTGAAGTAGTCACCTATGTATGGGAAGCTCCCTATGATTAGAGTCGGGATGGGCAAACTATAGACTACAATTTGAAACTTATAGCTACATTAGTTAGATAAACCATTTTATATCATCTAGATGTTCTTGGTTGCAAGGCCATTATGGTTGTTTGGTGTGTATAGAGCCTTGCTAGAGTTGATAGAGCTAGTGTCGGGTCCATTTTCGGTCTCGATAGGTGGTGCATTTATCGAGAGCTACTAATAAGTGGCCATTTTAAAATCTTAGTTAATAGGAATCTAGTCGGTTAGTGTATTCCAAAGAGCATCAAGATAGATCCAATATATCCTAACAAAAATCATCAAGCTAAGAGTCAACATCAAGAAAGAGATGAAAGGGCTAGACGGAGAGAAAATATCTTAAGGAGGTATTTTCCTAAGCATAGTAGTCCAATATCACTAAGAGCATGAGGTCTTGTTGACCCTATTTGTAAGAGAGGGGGATTTAATAATGGGGAAATACTAGCTACACTGACTGGTATATAAGGTGTTAGGGACTTGATTTTTTACCATAAGATAATAATACAAGTCTCATTTAATCTTCACCTCTCTCTCCAAGCTTTCATGGCTTCTTTCTCTCTCTTCCTGTCTTTCTCTCTCCTTTTCTAGTATTTCTCTCTCCTCGTCACTCTCTTTCTCTCTCTTCCTACAGTGTTTTTCTCTCTTATATACTCTCTCTCTCCTCTTCTTCTCTATCTCATATCCTCTTCTTGACAAATGGTATCAAAGCTCTAGTTCTGATCTATTTAGTTACCTTACATACTCAGTTACCATCCTTTTCAATTAAAAATCCAAGAAGCTTCAGGTACACAAGTACAAACATGACATGGAGTAGCAATGTAGTTATCAAGGAATTTTGGACCATAAGGACTATAGGTCTAGAGAATTAATTGAGTCTTGGACCAAAAAAGTTTGGAGGCTGGAAGACCAGATTTAGCAGCTCATGGGCCATTTTTGGCCAATTTTGAAGGTATTCTCTTAGAAAACAGTGGTAAATGGAGTAGAAGAGGGGAAAGTCCTGGTTACTTTACAAGAATAGTCTTCTCTCTCTTCATTCTCGAGCTTCAACCAAGCTTCCATGGAGAAATCTAGTTCCAACTCTTATCTTGAGTCTTCATGGCTTCTTTGGCACCTAAAGCTTGATTCTAAAGATTATTTGGATCCTTTTGATAACCATAATACATAGCATTAAGCTCATATTGATTAGTAGTAAATGAGTATGATTTGCTGCTATTTGCACAGATCACCACACTCTAAGATGAGAGAAGAATAGTTCTTGCCAGAATTGCACCTGCTCCTCCTCCATCTCCATCTCCATCTCCATCTCCATCTCCATCTCCATCTCCATCTCCATTCTCTTCTTCTTCTCCTTCTTCTTCTGGCCTATAAATCAAGTCATTCATTCTCCAAATCTACAAAGTGCCACCTCCACTTGTTTGTTCACAATTTGCAACATCAAGCGCATTCCATTGGGAATCTACAACATTGTCCTTGTGACCAAATAGCAGGAGGACCACTTGAGCTCTTTGAAGGAGGTAGAGTCTAAAATGCTCCACTTCAAAGAGAGAGAGAGGTGTCCACCTTATGCATCATTGTAGATCATATACAAGAAATTGATTGTAAAACCTTGGGAGCTCACATGCGAGGTGCAAGGAGGCAGAGATTTGTGAGCTCTACGTATTTTTGTGGAGGAACCCTAGAGCTTTGGGTCTGCAGGCAGGTCATCAAGCAACGGTCTCAGTGGCCATGGATGACAGCTCGGAAATAGAAATTGCACTTTATGGGGAGAGCAAAAGATGCTATTGAATATCAATGGTGAAATATTGAAGCACCTGATGAGGCTCTCTATGTGCTACTCCAGCAGCCTATTCTAGTTCATTTGAAGCTCTCTCACACATGTTTGCCTTACATCTGAAGGGCCTGACAAGCTTCCATTCACTTGTTGGAAGTCAGCACACCTACAATCTTCACAGAATAATCTAGTTTACTATGCTCCCTAGAAACCTCAACAGCAAGTTCCTTGGCATTATCCTTAGTATTGCTAAGCATATCATACTCTCGAGGCTGTAAATAATTTGTATGAGAGGTGGAACTTCCTTGCGATGACTGTTCATGGTCAAGGATAGGCCCCATGGTATTGGTCTCATAAATTTTTGACTACAGATCTCCGTCATTATCACTAAATCTATCTTCCCAGGTGACCACCAGGCACAAGCTGTAGCAGATTTAGACGATCCACATTGGCGATCTACACACCAAGAATATTCTTGAAGGCCTTCACAAGCTTTGCACCTTTAGTACCGTAAACAATAAGCGGACCAGGGTGGGAGATGTATCTGCGGTTTCTCATTTCTCCCTTCCCAGCACGGACCTTCCTGTTGGCCTTCACCTTCTCCACATCATCATACATTCCAATCTTCTTCACCACCTTGACAGTAGCAGCAGTCTTTTCCATGCTCTCAATAGAATCATCCAAGACCAATGGCACTTCTGCAACTTTCTCGATTTTGGACCAAGTGTAGACTTCACAGACAGTTGGCGTTGCACACACGGGGTTGATAATTCCACAACAACCTATTCCAGTTCATCCATATCCTAGACAACATGCTGGTGTCCCTCTAACTCCATTTACAACCAACATTTTTGGAATCTAGTATGTACCTTCGAGCTATGGCTATGTGCCTACACCCTATCAGCATAGTTATGCAGGAATTGTTGGGTTTCCTCAAGATCCTGGCTACAGTCTCACTGCAACAGCTGGTGCATACTCTCTTGCAGGTGCTACTGCCATCAAGTAATCTTTACCCGAGTACAAGCCAAGATTAGGTGTAGCAACCATGGGGAGTGCAACACATGCTGTTGCAGTAGCTACAGGTTATGGGGGTTTTGGTACGTCTCCAGCTGGTTTTACTGCTATGAATTAGGCTGCCTCCGTAGCTCCTGCTTTAGGTACTTGGTTCTTGAACTCTTACTCTCTCAAATTCATCCTCTTGTTGAGCCATAACCAATTTCTTGAGAGAATGCAATGACTCAAGTAGGCATTAGGAGATACAATTGATGCTTGTCTACTATCCAACCCTTCACAGTCATTTTGCCTCACTTTCATTGCGTGGAATGGGTAAATTCATGTTGAAAATCATTGAGGATTATTGCTTCTACTTACCTAAACCAATTGAGTTGTTGTTTCTTGAATGAGCTACTTGAATTTTTTTAATTTATTTTTAATCCATTGTATAAGGGTAAGTCAACAGTGAGTCATTGCTTGGTAAGCCCTACCCTTGATCCCAATTTTCCATTCCATGCATTTCATGAAAAGGTTCAATTCCTACTTCTAAATGCATCTCATGCTACTTTTTTAATTAATAAATGTCTGCCATGTATATTTTGGGTGAGGAAAAGCCCAATGCAAGGTGATGTGGCAAGACAAAAGAGAGGTGACCCCCCCCTTGCCATCAAAGACCCTGAAGGGGTGCACAACCTCCTAGTGATCTAGAGCCCAAAGTTTCTTGTAGGTGCAGGTACCCTCTTGAAGAACCAATATATTGACTTGGCACTGACGTAGATGTATTTGCTGATGTATAGATGTATTATAGGCTAAAAATGTATGGAAAATACTACTAAGGATGTATTTGTAGACATGAGAATACATATGCAGTCAATGGCAGTGAATACGATGCTTGGAATGTATGGGAGATGCCTATGAATGGGGAAATCATGCTAAGAGATGTTGATGACATGCTCAGTTCTGGATATAGGTTGCAAAATTTGAATTTTCATGATTGGGCATTGTATTATGCCATGTGGGATGATCCTTTAGTCATGCATTGACAAGTTGATCCATTGCAACCCCTTTCTTGACCCCCACAAGGTGCTGTAAGCAATTTGCTTGCTTTTACAAAAGTATACCTACTCATAGGAACTTAGGTGCAGAGACAGAGGAAGGTAGTGGAAATGACTTCTTATTAGGAGGTGGTTGGTTAAGGGAAGCGGAATGGGGCGTAGAATCTGACTCGTCATGAGACGAGGTGACTGGAGGTAGGAAGGAATGAGAAACCCGCGGATAAGACATTCGGCACTTCGAGCAGCCTGGAGGAACGGTGGACAAAGCCCAAGAAAAAGGGATAGATGAGAAGTTAGATTGTTTGGGAATCCAAATGTAGGTGTTACCCTGGTAATAGCCTGCACTCTACAAGATACTTATAGGTCAAAACATGCCTCCTACAGGTGTAGATAGGGTATTGGACTACAAAGTACAATAATAATTTTTCTATTAAATAATTTTTTGTATAAAACTTGGGAGTGCATACTTATGCTCAGTTCAAAGAGGGAATCCTTGGATCTGATTTGAATAAAAAAGTAGGTCA
The DNA here is from genome assembly GCF_053477565.2 of Lygodium microphyllum. Classification (NCBI taxonomy): domain Eukaryota; kingdom Viridiplantae; phylum Streptophyta; class Polypodiopsida; order Schizaeales; family Lygodiaceae; genus Lygodium; species Lygodium microphyllum. The sequence goes on from NC_141143.1 coordinate 101,386,405, forward strand.
ATCGAATCTTCTTAGCTCAAGTTACGGGCAAAATAGTGATAGGTGGTCTAATGGGACTGCACCTAACCATGGCAGGGAATAGGGGAAAAATCAAGGCCAATGAAGATGTTTAGCAACAAATAAAGGATGCACTAGAACCAAGGACTAAGAAAAACCATGAAATAGAAGATGAAGATTACTCTCATGATGTGGGGAGCCTCAGCGCGCTCACTAACACCCTTAGTTCGCATGAGACAAGGCATGCTGAGAGGCATAGAGAATTGATGGAAGGCATTGGTCAAATGGAGACCACTATGGACATCCTTGTTGCCCAGCTCACTAGGTGGATGGAATTCCAAATGAAAGCAAAAGAGCAAGAAGATCAATCACATGTACATACTGAAAGAACCACCTTCCCATTAGTTAATGAAAATTCTCATGGGCATTATGCACCCGATGCTTATGCTTATGGCCAACATGTATATGCTGATGCTACATACTATGACCTACATGCATCTTATGAATATGGACAGCAGCAACATTCAAAAGAACATGAGAAATATGCAAGTACATCTAGATAGCATGTTAATGCTTATAGATATGATGTACCATGTCATAATGCAGAGTATCACTCCATTGAACCTTGGCAATAAAATGGCTATTATGGGCAACATGCTTATGCTTATGAGCATCCACCTTTTCAGCAACATAGTCATGATTATACATGTGAATCTTTCTTAATTGAGTAGTTCAGTTCTTATGGATTGACAATAATGGTCATGCTTATCAATACTCTTCTAGCTTTGATCAACAACAAGTTTATAACTACCATGGTATCCTATATCCCAATCAGTTCATATCTCATAATTACCCAAATGTAATGATGAGTTCTTTTCAAAGTGTTGATGATGAAGAAGAGAGCAATGAGCAAGCTGAATAACAAGACTGGAATAATGAACAACATGATCAACAAGAAGATGAGCAAGAAGACCAAGAAGATGTACAAGAAGGGAACAGTGAAGAGCAAGATGTACAAGCTGATGACATCTTAACTGATGAGTCACATGAGGCACTCACAGATGTAGATGGTTATGTTGAAGCTTTTAGACTCTTGGAGAAACCTCATGATGATATTCTTGAGCATTAGTTTACACTTAATCAAGGTTTACAATAGCCATTGAACACATTTGATAATGAGTACCTTAATCATGGTTATGATGACTGGCATATATTCAATGATGATATAATACATGATTTGGGTATACATGAATATGAAGATGGCATTGTGCTTCTCTATGATCTGGGAGATTATGGATGTGATTATGGACTTGCTTATGGGGATACTTCATTGTATCCATTTGATCTAGGTGGATTGGAGTATGTGGTTGATGGGTATTCTCTTCTCTTGGACAATCATTATGACAGAATACCTTTTGATACAGGAGGTTAATGGATTGCTTGGGGTCTCATTTAGACCAGCATCCATATTTTTTTTTGTAGACTCTTTTGGCTAAAGATTGGTTATCTATGGCCATATTTTAGTGCAGGGAAGATTGCAGACAGCTCACTATTTTACACTAGATTTTACTCTAAACTTTGAACAGCCAAACCCAACCCACATGGCTGAAAGCACTTACCAAGAGCTCCATTCTGATGTGTAGCATCCCTTGATTGGAGTTCTCTACAAAAATTTATCTGAGATTTACTACAACAAGGTCTTGTAGTAAACAACTTGCTGTCCACTATCTACAACTCACATTTACTCAAGATATTTGGATCAAAAATTCATTTTTATAATTCCCCAATAAGGCCCATGTATCACACTTACCCAAATGACCCATCATACGCAATAATACCTCTTCATTCATTAGTATACCCCTGTAATAATGCAAGAGAGTAGTACTCTGATCAGCTCCTACCTAGTTATCATAAGTGCTCAAATTGTTTTTGAGGGCAAAAACCTTCGGGTGGGGATGGAATGTAAGAGAGGGGGATTTAATAATGTAGGGAAGATTGGTTATCTATGGCCATATTTTAGTGCACGGAAGATTGCAGACAGCTCATTGTTTTACACTAGATTTTACTCTAAACTTTGAACAGCCAAACCCAACCTACATGGCTCTGAAAGCACTTACCAAGAGCTCCATTCTAATGTGTTGCATGCCTTGATCAGAGTTCTCTACAAAAAGTTATCTCAGATTTACTACAACAAGGTCCTGTAGTAAACAACTTGTTGTCCACTATCTACAACTCGCATTTACTCAATACATTTGGATCAAAAATTCATTTTTATAATTCCCCAATAAGGCCCATGTATCACACTTACCCCAATGACCCATCATACGCAATAATACCTCTTCATTCATTAGTATACCCCTGTAATAATGCAATAGAGTAGTACTCTCTGATCTGCTCCTGCCCAGTTATCATAAGTGCTCAAATTGTTTTTGAGGGAAAAAAACCTTCGGGTGGGGATGGAATGTAAGAGAGGGGGATTTAATAATGGGGAAATACTAGCTACATTGGCTGGTATATAAGATGTTAGGGACTTGATTTTTGACCATCAGATAATAATACAAGTCTCCTTTCATCTTCACTTCTCTCTCCAAGATTTCAAGGCTTCTTCCTCTCTCTTCTTGTGTTTCTCTCTCCTTTTCTAGTATTTCTCTCTCCTTGTCACTCTCTTTCTCTCTCTTCCTACAGTATTTCTCTCTCTTCTGCACTCTCTCTCTCCCCTCTTCTTCTCTCTCTCCTATCCCCTCTTCTTAACACTTTTACTCCAGTTAGTCCATTATTAGGGGGAGGAGAAAGCTCTAGCAACACTCTTTCCTTGAAAAGTCATCCTACTTTGAGTGGGAGTATAAACCCCCCAATACAAACTCCTAGAATAAACCTGATTGTCATTATAGTACAAGCAATTGTGATACCTGCAGGAATCGTGGATTTTCCAATACTTAGTTTTTTCCTATCCATTTTTTATGGGTTAGAAAAAGAGGATGCCAAGCTCCATACTAGTGAGTTCTAAAAGCTAATGTTTAATTATCAGATTTAGGAAGAAGGACATCTCATGATGTTCTTTAATATGACTTTGAAAGGAAGAGCTATAGTGTGGTATCTTGGCTTGGAAGTTGAAACCATGACTATGATAGATCTAATTTATGTGGCCTTCAGAAAGAGTTTACCCTTAAGAGAGGTGGTCAATATTGTTGCGTATTTTGAATGTAATACATTAAGAGCCACATGAGAATGCTCAAGCTTATGCCAAGAAATTGAAGAATGTAATTTGAAAATTGCAAGCCTCTATTCCCATTCCACCTACAACCCAACTACAATACTTCCTACATGGATTGGATTTTAATATCCAAGTGCAGATGAGTAGTGTTCCTCTCACTAACATGGATATTTCCTTTATATGAGTAGAGAAGATAGAGTTGCAATTATAATCAATCTATGCATCTAGAAAAAATATCTATTAAAATCTAGGTCCTAGAAATAATTTGGCATTAATTATAGCTAATGGAGATCAAGCCTGTGTGATAAGTACACCCATGATCAACTTTATGTAAGAGGAAGCATGATGCAAAATGTATCTATGCCACCAGCCCCTCCTAATGCTGCTATGCCAATGGCTAGCCAAATGGCTTCATCAAATAGTGAAAACCAAATGATGAATCCTAATGCAATGCTAGCTAATTAGCCACCAATGCCTAACCAGGTGGTTACACCATTAGGACACGAAGCAAATGATTATGGTTATAAGCCTAGTGCATTGAATATTCTTGGGGAATTCAAGGATAAATTGAAGCATTATTTTGACATGACATATAAACAATACAAAAAAATAGCCATAGATGTAAACTTCTTGAAGAAGTGACAAAACCTAATAGGAAGTTAATGCCTTGAAGAAGGTGGTCCATTGAGGTTTGGCTATAAATGGTGTGGTGGTCAACATGTTCCTCAAAATTGTCCCAATGTTAAATGTGGCATATGTGGGAAGTCCAGACCACTTAGCCAACACTTTGCTAGAGCAAGATTAGTTCCCTTCAGCAAGGAACCAGATAGCCAAGTCCTATTAATCATCGATGACAAGGAAACAATCTTCAATAAGATAAGGCACCAAAGCAGATTTGGTAGAGAGGAAAGGTTGTAGTGGAAGAACTGCTTAGTCGTAGTGGGATAAGTTTGATAAAAGTAGTGCATATTAATGGCGCTGACGCTTCTAATCTACAAGCAATTATAAGAGGTCAGAAGGCTAAAGAGAGAGATAATGATAATGTAAAACTTATTAAGAAAATCCCTAAAAAAGATGATAAGAGCAAGAAAATTCTTGGCCTTGATGTGTAAGGTGGTCCTTTGAAGGCTGTTGATGGCAAAGAAGACCTAAATAAGGAGTCAAAAAAGGAGAAAGTGAAGGTCAAGAAAGATATGCCTAAGCTTGTGAAGCGACCAAGAGAGTAGATGGTTTGGCAAGAGAAGAGAGCTATTGCTAATTTTTAGGAATTTGATCTAGCAAGTTCTCTTTGTGAGGTCAAGCGTGATGTTAAACTCCTGCAATTAATGAAACTATCCTTAGGAATATTTTGGTGATGATTGGTTTGAGCATGCAAAAAAACATTTCGCAAGGATACCAGCTTATATTGATGGTATATGGGTGGATAGAATCCTCCATTAACATTATGAGCTCAGAATTGATGGAAATACCGTATTAGAAAATTTGGGAATCTCTCAGGTTTCACTTTCAAATAAGGAGTAAAGATTTGATCAAGTGGCTAAATCTTAACCTCATATTTGAGAGTGGGACTTGGGGGGATTGCTTATATACTATTGAGGAAAAATTCATGGGTAGTTCACTATATGTATACCCTCTATATCATGTGCAGGCCTTATCTGTGAAATTTATCTTAATAAAACATAACCCTTTTCTATTGAATCTTTAAGTAACCCCTTTATATGGGACCCTTTTGTATGTAAAAAATGTGTAAAAACTGTATTTTAAAAATCCCTTATGTTGAACCCACATCATACATACATATATTTATGACTGATCTCCCCTGGGGAAATTTTCACCTTCAAGTAAAGGGATAAGATTTGACCATGTGTCCAAATATTAATTACATTAGGAGTTCCCAAACTTTCTAAAAATTCCCAAATTCTTGAATATGTGGTTATGGAGAGGCTAGGATTAGAGATCCAAAAAGATGCCTCCACAATTCTAAGGATAGATGATGATAGTTTGAGATAACCAGAAGGTTTTATTACTAAAGTTCATGTAATTGTTGCTAACATCAAATGAATCCTAAACTTTAGGGTCACTAGGTTTTCAAGGTGACCAAGCTACCAACAAGTGCTATTAGGCAGGCCATGGATTTTACAATTTGACTATCACGTCAACATATCGGTGGGTCTTTTGATCTTTTGAAGAGGTGCTAGATGAGTTCATCACGTGATGAATCAAAGAAGAATCTACTATGGAGTACATCTATTAGGTAACTCTAACTTAGCTTATAGAAGCTCATGATAGAATCAAAGATGTAGATGTGATAGAGATAGACCTTGGTACATCAAGTGATTCACGATTGATCAAATTAGAGTCTATACTCAGTATGGAAGAAAGGAAGGACTATGTGTCCTTAATCCATGAATTTTGTGATATATTTGCTTGGAGTTATAACAAATTTAGGGTTATTCTTCCCATTTTAGCCATGCATACTATTCCCTTGAAAGAGGGAAGTTAACTATTAAACAAAAAGTGAGGCGTATGCCTTTTGAGTAAAGGGACATGCTATTTGAAGAGTTACAATAATTACGTAAGGTTGGCCTGATATTTTGTGTGCAACACACAATGGTGTTCACCAGAGGTTATTAGAAAGAAGAATAATAATCAAATTTGGGTTTGTATTGATTTTAATGAGCTCAACAAACAAGTAGTTAAGTATTAAAACCCATTGCCATTCATTGATTGAATCTTAGATTAGCTTGCAGGTAGGGATATATACTCCTTTATGGACTGTTTCATTGGCTACAATCAAATGGCCCATCACAGAGAAGGAAAAGCTATATAAGACATTCTTAATCATATTTGGAACCTTTGTGTATCATGTCATGGCCTTTGGGTTATGTAACACACCCAGTTCTTGCAAGGCATGGCTAGAAAAACCTTTGACGACATTTCCCTAGAAGAGCTAAAAGTTTTCATTGATGATTTAGGAGTAGCCACCACTAGGGAAAGGCAGTTGATAATTTTATGAAAATTTTTTTAGCACTACAAGCAGTTTTGCATTGTTCTAAATCCAAGAAATGTGTCTTTAGGATGCCCTACGGATTATTGTTGGTGGGCCATGTAGTTAATTTGGTTGGAATTATGATTAATTTGAAAAACATTAGAGTTGTTGTCGCTTTGAGTTTGCCAAGGAATCCCAAGGGAGTGCATAGTTTCTTATGGTCAATCGGATATTACCGCGATGATTCATTAATGCAGTAGTTGAAAGAAAATTGCTATTGACAAATTTATTATCCTTCAACTATTTTCTTATTTAGAGTGATATGTGCAAAATATCCTTCAAGGATGTGAAGTTGGAATGGGCTAAAGTGCCAATCCTAAAAGCAGCCAAAAGAGATGAGACACTTTATGTGTTTTTGGCAACCACGATCTATTGTATTAGCTATTTCTTAGCTCAAATATGGAAGGAGAAATTGTATCACCCAATCACATTCCACCATTTGCAAATTGGGTGTATCTGAAATCAATTATACATATATGGAAAAATTGTCCCTAGGAAGGGTCTTTGCCACAAAGGAATTCAAGCACTATATCCTATACGGGAAAGTAGTATTTTATACAAAGAGACTGAAGGGCCAAGATTATTACTAAACAGGTTGTAGCCACTTGATCACCTAGTAAAGTGGTTAATCACTTTGCAAGAATTGAAATATGAGATTAAGAGTAAGCCGTTGAGATTGCAAGGCATCATATAATGTATTGTAGAGTTTGGGGAGCCGAAAGAAGCATTGGCTAAAGTTAGTGACCTTGAGGGTCTGTTTAAAATAGACACGGCCTCCATTCCATCCTAAGATGTTGCAATAACACATTATCTATCTAGAGGAGAGACTTGAGCCTCTATGTCTAAGCCTGAGAAAATGAAAATTCAATAGTAAGTATTAAAGTTTGATTTGATCATAGGAACTTTATATTGGCAAGGGGTAGACAATGTGTATCGTCGATGTGTTATGCGTAATGAAGTTTCATTTATCTTGGAAGAGTATCATGACTTTGCTTGTAGAGGACACTTTGTTGGACAATTGACTGCATGAAAGACCTTAAGAGCTAAATATTGGTGGCCATCTATCTTCCATGATGCATTTGCATATGTAAAGAAGTGTGACATATGCCAAAGGCATGATAGTCGAGAGAATCGAAAGTGCCCATTGATTCCTGTCATGGATTTATTACCATTTGAGAAGTGGGGCATTGAATTTTTAGGTCCAATTATCCCATTCTCCTCTACACAGAAGAGGTATATCATAGTAGTAATTGACTATTTTACGAAATTTTTGGAAGCATGAGCGACAAGGAAGGATGGTGCAAAGGAGAGTGCTAGATTCCTTCTTGAACAAAATCTGTCGGTTTGGTTTGCCAAAAGAGCCGATATTAGATTGTGGAACTCATTTCTTGAATAAGATGATCAAAATCCTAATTGAGGCATGGCAAATAAAGCATAACAAAATGAAACCTTATAATCCATAGGCAAATGGGAAAGTTGAGATCACTAAAAGAAGCTTGTGGGAATCCTATCAAAGATGATCTCAAAGAAGAAATGATATTGGGACATGACACTATATGTGGTTGTATGGGTGTATAATATGACCTTTAAACGAGCTACACGCCACACCCTATTCAAATTACTTTATGGAGAGAAATGTGTTTTACCCCTTGAGATCGAGTTACCTACAATACAATTTCTAATTAATGATTCTCTGGGGGATAAAGATGCACTTTTCAAATGATTTTTGACCTTAGCATATCTTAATGAGCTTAAACTACAAAGTTTATTACATCAAGAGTTGGCTAAGCATTGCATGGAATAATTTCATGGCGTGAAAGCAAAGAAATACACCTTCAAAAAGGACAACTAGTCATGTACAATGATATGCATAGGGAGATTTTTCTTGGAAAATTAGAGCCTTAGTGGGATGGTCCCTAGAGAATAGTTAGAATAGGAAAAAATAACTCCACTACACTATTAGTAGATTTACAAGGAGTGAAATTTGAGAATAAGGTTAATCTTAACAAGATTGAGCCTTATTATCTATAAGCATACTAATAACACAAATTCATTGCAAGTGTCTGTCGTGTCGATTATTTTTTAATTGCATATGCAACCACACAAGCATCATTTCTCTTAGCTATAGCATAGTTTGTACTTATTAGAGACCTATTAAATGAGGATAAATTAAAGTTTTCCCCATCCAACAAAGATATGAGATAGAATTGGAGGTAGCCATGTGGAAAATAGGTCATCTATGATTTTGACTTCTATCCACCCTCTAGAATTTGGTTGAAAAATAACACATTACCAAGGAACTCATAGCCAATTGTGGCCTTAGAGACTACCTCAGAGCCTTATCCACTCATATCCACTTTTTAGCATGCATCATATTGTTCAAGAACTACAACCCAACCACCAAATCAAGAAAAATTATATACAATATAAAAACTAATGGAAACTATAACAAATTTGTGTTGACCCCAAAGTTAGCAGAAGAGGAATTGGGCATCAAAATGGGATCAAGAAAGTATGTTAAATCATAGAAGACTCCCCAAGTCTCTCACAAGTGGGATGAGACCTTAGTGGTGAGATTTGAGAGAAGTAAAAGTTTTGGACAACGGAGTTCTCTAGAGAGTAAAAGTCTCTCAAAGGTGGAAATGAAACTTCAATGGTAAGATTTGAGAGAACCATAGTAAAAGTTTGCCAATGGAGTTCTCTTGAGAGTAATACCAAAAGAAGAGTTGAGGGTGACACCACAACTATGTTATCATCTCTTTATCTACAAAAAAATCTCAACTCAAACAACCCAACCTAGATCCCTAAATGGCTCCTAGAGGATATAATGATAGGAAACCTTGTTAAGTAGGACTTAAATGCTCTATGGCTAGAATATGTTATAGTTTCCTTGGGCAAGGCACAAATGGTCACTCTAAACAATCCTAAAGTAAAATCTTCACCACATAGAATCCAAGAACAACATCATAAACAACTATCGCATCTCAGTTACTTACATCATTGTTGCCATTTTAGGAGTGCCCCATTAGGAGATCCTGCCACCAAACAACACAAAGCTACCCATATTGTCCAAGTACTCCTTTGGGGAGACCATAAAAAGAGAAAAGAGGCAAAGAGAAGAAATGATACACAAAGAATCTATGAGACCACCTTTATGAACCTTTTCAATGACTTAGGAGTGCCCTTGTATAGTAAAAACTAGCATTGAGTCCATTTAGAGGCCTGCAAATTAGTCAACCTCTTGCGTTTCTCCCATCCACCTCCCATATTTTTCTTGCCATCCCATGGTGTGCTACGCCCCCCTTCACCGCTAGAAAACTGCACATTTTTCCCTCCTCACCACCGGCCCCCACCTACCACACAACCTCTCCTCAACTCAAAGTTGCCCCTTGATCTCCCTTGACAACCCCCCCCCCCCCCAGTTGCTCCCTCCATCTACAGCAACATTCCTCCTTGGTAGCACAACAGCTTTATTGCTAGGTCCTCAGCAGCGCAAGGACATGCAATGGAAACCTCTGGTTAGATGCTAGTGCATTCTGTGAGTGCCCCCCCAATCAAACACCTTGCACATCGTCCTTTCTGAGGAACAGCGGTTAGCCGTATGTGCTACAGAGCTCGAACTAAAAGAAATAGCAATCTTTGGTCAGGTCATAGGAAACTCCCCATCCAAGGCCTAGGTTTGGGATTGACTTCACTCCCCATGCTACACATTGGCATAGTGTAGATTGAGGAGGCAGTTCTCATGGGTTAAGGGATCTTCATGGTTGGACTCACCTCTGCGGATGTAGCCTGTGAGCTAGTGGATAGCTCACCTTATGCCTCCACAAAGGTGGTCATCTATATGGTTCCCTAGTATAGTGGCTTCATAGTGAAGGAATGCACACTCCAAAATATGTTTCTTAGACATCTGGTCACCCTACTATTCCCTGGATTGGTGATAGAGTATCACCAGTTTTAGTGGAGGACTTTGGATGGCTCTTTTGCACAGTTCTTCTTGCCTCCTTTGTGGATGCACTGACAATTGCAAGAGTCTGGAAGGTACGGGTGGCTGTGAAATACAAAGAACATACCAAAGTTTCTGGACATTGAGGCATGAAAACACTCTTTCAAGCAATAGGTTATTGTGACTAGGCAGCCAGGGTAGTGCTTATAATGCCCTCACAAAGCAATGACTTTGGGCATTAGGTAGCAGATTGCATGGGCTTTGGAGCCAAGGAGGCGGCTCCGTTGACAGGCTGATAGGTGGATGCTGATGGTTTTACATAGGTCCCCAGCAATGACAAAGATTGAGACAGTAGGGGGGGCCTCAGTCACCCCCTCAGACATAGCCACAGTAGCAGAGAGCAGGAGGATAAGCGACAGACCCCCGATAGAGCACCCCACAACACCCCCTAGCTCGTCCCACCCAGCAGGATCATAGACCTCCACCTCCACCACCCACAGATGAATCACATGCTACCCCACTTGAGATCCCAGAGGCCACACACACACCCCCTCCTCATGGATCCCCCCAACCCTATCCCATAGGCTCCCCCTTCCAAGGTAACCCACCTCCCCACACCTGCCTCCTACCTGTGATCACCTCACCATCCCTCGATCTTCCTCCTCCCCACCATCTCCTTTGCCAATCAGTCCCCCTGATCCTCACCTAGTACATGTAACCCCCCCACCCATCCCCCCCCCTTCCCACAAGGGGTGATGAGCCTCATATGCCTATATCTTCTCCTCACCACAGTAGCCTAGCCCCCCCTCCCCACACAACCACTATCTCATGTGACCGAGCCGTCCATCACACTTTCCCTAGACAGGTGCAGCTGCTCCCGTAGGATTTCTTTTGTAGTTTTCTGTGGTCATACTTGAGAGTTGTGGAGAGTTTCCACTACCTCTAGAGGTGGGGATCTTTATGGTCCGACAGTCAAGGAGCGGCAAGATCCATTTACTAGCACCACTGGATGGACCAAACTATGCTTTCTTCCTTTAGACCTCTCATTCAAGAGACTAGATGATGACACAAATAGAGAAGGAGGTGAAGGACCAGGTTGCAAACCACATCTCCCAGTGGATGGGAGAAGGAGGACTAGCACTCTTTTCATAACAATGGCCAAGGTGCATGATGGACATTAACTAGTGGGTTGGAGCCGAGGTCCCACATTTGAGCATTATTTTTTGAGCCCCTCCATAGTGGAGAGCATCAATGGATGTGACTGAGTATCCCCTTGTTGCATAGGCTGCCTGCTTCTACTAGTGTACAGAGTCACACCTCTCAGCCTAGCTGATAGATGCCTTGGTGGTACCACCTAGAGCATCTATTACCCCCCATGGTCCACGCGAGAGCCACCATGGGGGAATGGAGTTCACCTTCTAGGCCTGTGGCAAAGTGCATTCACATGCTCCATAGCTCTCCTTCTTCTTCAGAAGCTTCCACACCAAACATATGCTTGTTCGTTGGTCACAGTCACAGGCTTCCCTATGTGTTTACATCTAGCATCCTCCTGGAATGTGAATAGCCTCCACTTCATTGGGGAACATGGTTCCAAGAAGTTGATTGCTTGGTAGGAGTTGGAGCCTTCCCTTTTCAGACGAATCAACATCTTACTTTTTCAAGAGCACAAGCTCATCCCTGCCTAGGCCCATCGGGTAGGGAAGGTACTTCCAGGAAGCTCACACACCTACTAGGAGTACTCCATGTCAAGATTGTGGGAGAGAAGGAAGGAGTCTCACTTGAAGCTTTCTTGCTTGCACAATGGGGGAATACACACAGAGATGGAGGCTGAAAATAGTTTTTCTCTTCTTAGTTGTGTAAGCCAAAAGAACTCAAATACAAAGAAATAGAAGAACCCTATATATGGGTCTGAAACCAAACTCGACTAACTAAGGTGGCATACTAACTGAGCCACGAACTAGAGTAGATAAGGATAGCTGTCATGTAGCTATTATTCATGGTCAGTGTACCAACGGCGTCTACAACAACTGACAAGTCGGTGACATAAATGCACAACGGTCACCCTGGCGTATCACGAGTGGAGCTCGATATCTCAACACTCCCCCTCGAGCTCAATCCCAATTCCTGCACACCAAGCAGGTCTCTGAACTGCGCAGCTTCTCTGCGCCCAATGCCTTCGTAAATATGTCAGCTACCTGATGCTCTGTGCTGACATAAACTAGATGAATAAGACCTAGTAAAACCCTCTCTCGCACATAGTGATAATGCACCTCAATGTGCTTTGTTCTAGCATGATAGACTGGGTTATTTGCCAAGTGTATGCTACTCATGTTGTCACAATAAATGACAACTGGCCCATCTGTAGACTGATGCATATCATAAAGTAGCTTATGCAACCAAGCTACCTCACATGCAGCCATTGCTGCACCCCTGTACTCGGCCTCTGTGCTGGACAAGGCAACTGTAGGCTATTTCTTGCTGCTCCAAGTGACTGCAGCACTCCCAAAAGAGAACACATATCCACTGGTAGATCGTCTATCAGAAATGCTACCAGCCCAATCAGCATCAGTGTATCCATGCAACTATATCTGAACCCCAGTCTCATAAAATAGTCCATACTGCAATGTGGACTTCATTTACCTGAGCATGCATCTAGCCGCATCCAAATGCTGTTTCCTTGGAGCCTGCATAAACTGACTTACCAATCCAACAGCATAGCTCAAATCTGGCCTGGTAATAGTCATATAAATCAAGCTTCCTACTATGCGTCTGTACATAGTAGGGTCTTCCAGAAGCTCACCTGCATCTGCACTCAGCTTCACATTCTGCTCCAAAGGAACTGAAATAGGCTTACAGCCTGTCATCCCATATTTGGACAGCATGTCCAATCTATACTGCCTCTGCAAGAGCTGTATCCCACTTGGTGATCTAATCACCTCAATGCCCAAGAAATAACGCAGCTCTCCCAAATCCTTCATCTCAAACTTCTGCTTCAATAGCATTTTCACATGAAGGATATCTTCATCACTGTCACCTGTCATAATCAAATCATCAACATAAATGACAAGTAGCATAATACCTTTCTCTGTTTTTCTCACATAAAGTGAGAAATCTGCCTTGGAAATCTGAAAGCCAATAGTGACAAGATACTGTCCTATCTTGTCAGACCATGCTCTAGGTGCTTGCTTCAAGCCATACAAGGCTTTCTTCAACCTGCAAACAAACTCAGGATGAACACCATGCACATAACCTGGTGGCTGCTCCATATAGACCTCTTCTTGCAAATCACCATGCAAGAAAGCATTCTTTACATCCATCTGATGTAAAGACCATCCCTTTGATGCAGCCATAGCAAAGACTGCTCTTACGGTTGCCATCCTTGCAACCGGATTGAATGTTTCTTCATAGTCAATGCCATATGTTTGTGCATACCCCTTGACTACTAATCTTGCCTTGTATCTGTTCGGAGAACCATCTGCATTGTGCTTCACCTTATAAACCCACTTACAGCCAATTGCATTCTTACCTTTAGGCAAAGGTACTAACTCCCATGTAGCATTTGCTTCCAAGGCATCCATTTCTTCATCCATGGCTTTCTCCCATTTTTCTTTTCCCATGGCTTGCTCAAAAGAAGTGGGTTCTGGTTCCTGTATCACTTTGACCATATATGCATAGTGAATGGCTGTAAATCCATCATATTTCAGCCTATCCACAGGATACCTAACTCTGGTTGACCTGCGCAAAGTAGGTTCACTCCCAAGTGCTCTCAAAACATCCCTGGTCTTCCTTACTCCAGGTGTAACAATAGAAGGAATACCCAACTCATCATCAATGCTCTGTTCTAAGCCACTGGATTCACCATCCACATAAGAGTGACCTGCATTCACATCAAACATGGGCTGATCTACCTTCTCTTTTCCTTTTCGTGACACCTGCATACCACTATTTGCACTGCCTTGAGAAGATTCTCCTGATCTCAATCTGCCTGTCCATGGTGAAGAATGTGAGGTCCACTAATATTTTGTGACTGCTGCTGTGAATTCTGTGCAGCATTACCATTTTGTGCATCTACATCATCAATCACATTTACTGGTTTATACCAGCTACTCATCTCATCAAAAACAACATCTTTGCTCACTGCAAACTTACGAGTAGAAGGGTTATAGCATCTATACTCTTTTTGCTGCAGAGAGTAACCAATAAAGATGCACTTCTCAGCTTTTGGATCCAACTTGGATCTCAAATCATCTCGCACATGTACATAGGCAATGCAACCAAAAATTTTCAAATGAGAAATATCTGGTTTCCTACCAGTATACCTCTCCTCTGGAGTCATCCCATGTATTGCTGCAGTGGGAGTCCTATTCATTATATAGACTGCAGTAGCAATTGCTTCAGCCCAGTAAAAATCTGGCAAGTCTTTTTCGTTGAGCATGGCACGAGATACCTCTCCAATATGCCTGTTTTTTCTTTCTGCAATTCCATTTTGCTGTGGGATATGACTGCATGAATATTGCTGCTTTATGCCATGCTCCTGCAAGAACCTTGCAAACTCATTTGAGAGGTACTCTCCCCCTCCATCTGACCTTAGGCATTTTATTTGCAGGCATGTTTCTTTTTCAACCATAGCTTTAAGAGTTTTGAAATGCCCAAAAACTTCACTTTTCTTTTTCATAAAATACACCCAAACTTTTATGCTATAGTCATCAATAAAAGTGACAAAATAATGACAGCCTCCAAGAGATGCAGCTTTAGTAGTCCACACATCAGAGTGGATTAATTCCAATGGCTTCTCACTCTCTTGAACATGTCTAGGAAATGGTTTCCTTGCCTGTTTTCCAAATTGACAGGCTTCACATACCTTATGCATTTCTGCAACCTTGAATTTTGGCAATCTTGTAACAATATTTTGGGCCTGCATTGATTTAAGTCGCTGTACATTAACATGACCAATGCGTTTATGCCAGATATCAATATATGCAACTACACCGGTCCCATGTGCAAACATTGCTGCACTCAATTCAGACATGTCTGCATCCAACGTAAACATTCTGCCCTTCTTCTTTCCTTTTGCTATCAAGCGACCTTTACTTTTCATATCCTCAATAAAGCATCCATGAGGATTAAATCTGACCTGCAAGCCCTGCTCAACCATTTGACCAACAGAAACCAGATTCTTGGTGATATTCGGGACATGAAATACATCGGACAGGTATTTCTTTTTCCCATCCTGCATAGACAAAGGAATTTTTCCAATCTGCACAATAGGATGTGCAGTATCATCACCAGTCTCCACAAATCCTGGTTTTTCCATTTTCCTTGCATCCTCCATCCATTCTGCATGACCTGTCATGTGGTTTGATGCACCTGAGTCAACATACCATACATCATTGCTTTCTTCTGCACTTGTCACAGAATTGTTCATGTGCTGCACCATAAACAAGTGCTCATTTCTGTCATCACCCTATCTACTAGAAGATGCATAATTCCCTTGTTGCAGTTTTCCATTCATGATGTCATTCTGCTTTTTATAGCAGTCTTTAGCCATATGACCCATTTTACCACAGTAGTAGCATTCAACATTACTGTTTGCATTTTGGCCTCTTTGCCATCCACCACGACCTCTTTGGCTCCCGTTGCCTCTAGAGTTACCATGTCCTCCTCCATAGGACTGGTTTTCTTGAGTTTGCTGCATATTCTGATTTCTACCACGGCCTCCAAATCGGCCTTCTCTACCTCTGCCTCTACCTCTTCCAGCATTTGAGTAGAAGACAGCTTCTTTTGAAGTTCCTCCTGAAGAAGATGCACCACCATTTCTCTGCTCCTCAGAAATTAGAAGAGCAATCAACTCCTCAAAATCAGGAAATCTTTCACGGATGGAAATGGATGTTCAGAACTGTGCATAATCCTTTCCTAGACCATTCAAGGTCACAGAAACTAAATCATCATCTTCCACTGGCGACCCAATGGAAGCAAGTGCATCTGCAATCTTCTTCACCTTCATGTGGTAGTCATTGATGCTCATATTTTCTCTTTGCACATTATGCAACTCTTGCTTGAGCTGCATTTTCCTGGCTTGCGTATTTGTGCTATACATTTTTGACAAAGTGTCCCATGCCTCCTTTGGCGTACTTGCATCTTGAATATGCACAATCATAGAGCCTGAAATGCTGATAGACAGCCAGTACATAACTTTCCTGGCTCTCTTATGCCATGCTTTAAATGCCTGCATTTGCTGTTGATTGGGAACATCAGGAAGAACTGGTTCTTCTTCATTTCCTGCAACAAATTCCCAATATCCTTTTCCCATAAGGAAATTCGTCATTCTAAACTTCCATGCTTGGAAGTTGTTCTTGTCAAGCTTTTCAGTGACAATCTGTGAAAGAGAATTAGACGCCATTACAGAACACTGCAAAAAATTCTGTCACTGCAAAAAACACAGCTTCACCCTCACAAGGGCAAATCTGCAAAACTGGCGAAAGTGGTATTTGACCACACAGTCACTTCTTAGTGACGATTTTGCATCAACAGGCAACAGGGATGATTCTGTAACTCCCAATGTCTCTGCGCACACGCATACGATGCAATTTCTGCAGTAACTTTTCACCGACCTGTAGAACAGTGGTCGCACAGCATAAAACTGGGCCTTTTCCTGAGTGCGTGCAGAAAAGTTCTGCCTCCAAAACAGGCCTCGAAATGGCCTCAAATCAAAAAAACAAGGTCGCTAAGGGCTAAAGCCCTCTCCCCGCAGCATATACTGCCCTCTTGCTTCACCGCGAAGGGCGTCTCAACCTGGGACAATGCACTCATGTACTCTTCAGATGTGCTGCCTGCAGAGATCTGCTCCCAAAACAGAAAATGAAAGCAACACTGCTCCTCTTACCAGAACACCGCGAGCTTGGCTTTCTTTCTTGAGCTCCTTACCACGAACAAGGCTCTGATACCATGTCAAGATTATGGGAGAGAAGGAAGGAGTCTCACTTGAAGCTTTCTTGCTTGCACAATGGGGGAATACACACAGAGATGGAGGCTGAAAACAGTTTTTCTCTTCTTAGTTGTGTAAGCCAAAAGAACTCAAATACAAAGAAATAGAAGAACCCTATATATGGGTCTGAAACCAAACTCGACTAACTAAGGTGGCATACTAACTGAGCCACGAACTAGAGTAGATAAGGATAGCTGTCATGTAGCTATTATTCATGGGCGGTGTACCAACCGCGTCTACAACAACTGACAAGTCGGTGACATAAATGCACAACGGTCACCCTGGCGTATCACGAGTGGAGCTCGATATCTCAACACTCCATTGGTGCCCACAGTAGGGCTGGAGGCATATGCACTTCTATTGGCCCAAGGCTTACCACCTATGTGTGTGACCAAGAGATGATTAGGGAAGGGAGGGTCCTATGGATTAGATTGGACGTGGGGGACTCATGCCTTGGAGTCCTTAATGTCTATGCTCCTAGAGAGGTTAGGGAATGTAGCAAGTTATGGATGGAGATTGCAGCAAGACTTCCAGTAGAGGTGGACTCTTAGATTGTTGGAGGAGACTTGAAAAACCTGGAAGCCTTAGAGAACCATCAAGGTAGAGGAAAAGACTACCAGAGTATGGTGGGGGAGGAGCACAAAAGGCATGGGAAGTCTTCCTCCTTGTGGTAGGAGCACGTGATGCCTGGCGGGACCAAGCTTTTCACAAGAGGGAGAGGTTGTTGGACTCCTCTTGGGGATACAAGCAGTTGGGTGGAGCTCTCTCGGAATGGTTGGACTGGTTTTACGTGGGAGAGTGGGGGTGCTCTTGAGGAGGCGAGGTAGGGCACTTGGTTGGCACCACCTTGTTTGATAATTGCCTGGTTCTCCTCACACTTGATACTCCAGCTTCAAACCTTGACACGCAATCCTATCAGATCCTTAACTTGATCTAAAGGAGGGAGGAGGCAGATTGAGCAGCTGTAGACTAGGGAGTGGGATAGGAGGGTTCAGATCACTGAAGAGGTTGTAGAGGTCTCATCCGAGTTGAGCAGGATCTTCCAGGAGGTAGCCCTACAAGCCAGGCAACAGAGTTGGGAGGAGGAGAGAGCAATTCTGTAAGACTTAGTAGCCACGCAGAGACTACTCCAGGAGGCACCAGGGGATCCCACTCTCCACATGTAGGAGGTGCACACATGAGAAGCCCTCGCTAGTCTTGAGGACATGTGATCAAAGTTTTCCTTTTGTACCTCAACATCTTTTTGGGCATGGAAGGGGGACACGATGTGCAAGGATTTTTTTCAGGTGCATCAGCCTCACACCTTAGGAGATTAGATTTGCAACCTTCAGGACCATTATGGGAGGATTTTCTCAAGCCTAGATGAGGTGATGGAGATTGCCACTAACTACTATAGACACATTTTTTAGCAGTCCTCTGGTAGTCTCAGCCAGAGGACAACGTTGTAGACAGTAGATCTGGGATTGCATTTCTTCCCTTGTCACAGAGGAGATGGGACGCTCCCTCCTAGACCCCTTCACAAAGAAGGAAATAACGGAGACTTTCCATGTTGCACAAGATGGGTAGAAATGCTTGAGAGAGTATGGTGTCTCTAAGTCCTTCTTCACTACCTATAGGGAGGTGATGAAGGACCCCCTATTGCTGGTCTTTTAGGAGATTTTTAGCTCAGGACGAATCCCAGGGAGTCTATTGATAGGTCTTGTCAATCTCCTCCCCAAAGGGGTAGAACGGTTGGAGCTATCCGAGTGGAGACCGATCACCTTGTTGTCAGTGGTCTATAAGGCACTGGCCAAGATGATTGGTAGGAGACTCTGCCCCATGACTCCAGAATCATTCATGACACACATATAGGTTTTGTCTAAGATAAGAGCATCCTAGACAATGTTTTCACCTTCTTTGAGGAGACCGAGTGGGCCCAACACAATGGTCATGGATTGGCTATACTTCTCATGGACTTCAAGAAGACCTATGATAGGGTTTATTGGGACTTTTTAGATGACTCCATGTTGAGGTTGTCCTTTCCCTAGGCATGGATCTACAGGGTTTCCACACTTTACAAATCTGCCATTAGTAGGGTTCTCATAGGTGGTAGGAGGGGGAAGGAGTTTCTGTTGGAGAGATCTGTCTTGCAGGGTGTTCTCTTTCCTTGTATCTATTCTTAATCTTTGCAGAGGCAATGTCCTACTTCCACCGAACACATGTGAGTGGGCTATGTGGCCTTTGAATTCTGGTGAGGGAGGAGATGGAGCTGCTAGATTCAGAGTATGCAGATGATATCGCTCTTTATATAGAGGATGATGAGTTAATGTTGGAGAGAGTGAGACTAGCTTTGGAGGTGTTTTGCACTGCAGTTGGAGAAAAAATCAACTGGTGAAATTCAATTGGTTTTCTTATAGACCCAAACTCTAGCACAGAGTGGGGCGTCCACTTAGGGTTTAGATGGGTGTGCAAGGGACAAATCGTCCGATACCTAAAGTTCTAGGTGGGACTCGACATCACTCATGCCCAGCAGTTTCTTCCAAATCTCAACTCTATTAGGCAAACATAGACCTACTAGAGTACTATCTGCCTCTCCTTAGTGGGCTGAGCCCTGGTGGTCAACTAGGTCCTCCTAGCAACAACTTGGTATATTGCCTTGTGTTGGTGCTTCTCCTCATATTTTGTGTGGTTCAGCTTTGCCGCCTAGTGCAGAATTTTCTCTGGGCCATCACAGATGGTTCCAGGGATTCTCGGGCCAAGGTGGCGTGGGCAACCATCATCCAACATTACTTTGAGGGAGGGCTTGGGATCATAGACCCAAATTTCTAGAGCTTGGCCCTTTTGGACAAGCTAGTAGTCTGTGGCCTCACACCAGGAGAGCAGACTTGGAAGGTCTTTTTGCAGCAGGGTCTCCAGGAGTGCAGAATAAGGTTTGGTGGTGGTTAGAGGCCATCCTTGAGATGGATCTTTACGACTGCCCAGATCATGCCATCTAGATATTTCTTTCTCCATAGCCTACTTCGTGTGTGGTAGGGTCTTCGTAAGGCCCTAATAATTTAGGGGCCCCCAAGATGCCAAGAGGAGATAGATTGCCAACAACTAGTGGTCTGGAATTCCCAGGTTAGAGATCGAGATGGGATACATATTGACAAGCGCCCCTACATCTACTTGGCTAGATGGGAGGCTAGCCCTACTCTTACTATTAGGACATGGCGGGAGGTGTATAGGATAGTGGACCATGAGGTGTTGCAGCGCACATTAGGTTGTCAATGAGGAGCTGAGGTGAGGAGAAGGGAGATTGACTTAGCGATTCCTCAGGAGTGGCTTGACCCCTCGATCCAAGAGCTGACAGAGCCTAGTGAGGTGTGGGCCGCTAGATTCTCATCGGTAGGTATCCCCCTATAGGTGACAGGCAGAGTGGGCAGCACCCCCTATGGGATTTTCTTCACCATTTAGGAGGGGGTGTTTGGTCCTCGACAGAGGGTAGTAGGATGAGGAGATCATTGTCCTTCCTTGGAGGAGGATTTTTGTGGTTGGTCTCCAAGGGAAGACCTGGTGTTTGGACCCTTATGTGCTTTGGGAGGAGTTTCGAGAGTGGCATCTTTGGATATGGGAGAGCATGCCAATTGATGAGTTAGAGTGGGACCCTGGAGAGTGGCTATGGCCGGCCACTGCGGTCACCAAGAAGCCACTGAGGTTCTTGGAGCACATGGAGGTCTAGCAGTTGCCTGGCCCAGATGCAGCAGGATGGAGGGTGTAAGCGCTATCCATAGCAGCACTTGGAAACCCCAAAGCACTGCCTTTGGTCTTGCGAGGCATCACAACTCATGTGGAGAGGAGCCTGTTGTATTCTCTACCATGTGGTACCCAGCCTTGGATGTATCTCGTGGGGGAATTTTTGTTGGTAGGTAGTGAGCTTAGGGCCGTCACCTCTTGTATGAGGCCGAGATGTAGGCCCAAGATACAGGACAGGATTTTCATCATTGAGGCTGGGTCTTGTGTAGTGGTTGGCTTGGAGGCTTTACTTAGCCGCCAAGTACTAAAGCCCACAACAATAGACCACTTAGAGGTATGGGAGATCGTAGGGAGTCTTATACGATGGCACATCTAGAAGGCACGCTATCAAGAGGTTTTTGGCAGGGAGTGCCTTTCAGTACTGACCTTGGCATAGCTTTGGACTTCCATCATGCACTCCCTTCGTGGTGTCGTGCCGCTACGCACACACCGTGTTTTTAAAAAAAAACTAGAGTGTGGGTTTCTTATTGATTTAGAGAGCCAATGCCATTTTAGACATTAGTGTTAGTGTCCATGGTTCAAAAATATTAGATTTTGGAACAAGTTTTAGCCAATTTTTGATATTTTGGATATTATCTCTTGTAAAAATCCATAAAACTGTAGACAACTTCTAGATTATGATAACATGTAAAAGAAAGCATGTAGCTTTCAGCTAATTTGAGAAGATTTTATGTAAAAAGAGAGATTGACAAAATCGCACGACACACGATTGCTATTTTCAGGCATTCAACAACACTCCAAAGTGGGAGATGAAGAGGGAGTGATCTGGCTGAATTTTGGTCACGTGTCCTAATATTTTACCTCCCTTTTGGAGCCAATGGAGGCATCAGATTGGTGATTTGAGCAGCATAGAGGAAGGTATTGTTTTATACACATTTTTTCCTATTATAGTTTTATCTTCTCATAATGCAGGAATAAAATGGCAGGCTTCATCTCTATTAGTATTCTTCTTCATTTTCTATTTCTTTCTGGGAGTATTCTTCTACGTCTTCTATTTCTTCAAATCCCTTCTCTTTCATGGGCTGATTTGGGGCTAATATCTTCAGCCATATTCAGAGAATTAGCTACAGCAGTGCTCTTTTAATTCCTTTCTTACTCTATAGAAGACATCTTGTCAAAATATGCAAGTATTATATGCCCCTTTGGCAGGGCAATGTCTGTAGATCATTCATAGATGCTTTGAGTTGAATTAAGAGGAGTTTTTTCTCTTATTTCTTGGCTATGGTAACTTTTCCTTATCAGGAACTCAATTTGAAGCTCTCTTGAAGCAAGTCTCTTTACCCTACAAGCCTTGTAATTGATTCATAAGATTTTGCCCCTAACAGTCTACATTGAATGTAATCATGCAAAGTTGATTCATGCTATGGCATCATGTATGAATGATGGGATGTAGAGTTTTTAATGATACATGACATCATATTGTACTTGATTTTATAATTTGTGATTTCTCTTATAGTCAAGAAAACAAGCTTGATTTGAGTTAGAACTTATGAGATAATACTCTTGTGATCTTTGCTAAGAACATGCAGTTGGAAGCTCTATTAACATCTTCAAGAACTTGGCTTGAAACCTTCAACCCTTCTCTTATGTCTACCATCTCTAGAGTCTAAGCTCTTGAACCCCCATACATTCTTCTCTCTCAAACCCCTATGATTGACCGATTGACCGTGAAGTACCTCTTGAACCTTTAAACATTCACTGTAATCTACTTATCTCTTGAAGACATATCTCTATCTATCTTGTCTAGTTTTCTTGCCAAACCCCTATGGTGACCTTCAACCCTATGCATTGTGACATTGGTGAACCCAACGTGAAGGTTGGTGTAAGAGAACTCCAAGATGGGGGATTCTTCAAAAGATACTCTATAACAATTGGTGTGCATACTGCAGCAGACTCAACAACAACAAATCCAAATGTTACAACAGAAACAATAAAGGCAAGATGAAGAGAATATTGATTCCACAGCTATCAAGGCCCTGGAGGAAGTTGGGTGAGAATTAACACAATTTAATGGTCAAAATGTCTCTATTTTCATTCGCTTGTATGTTGAGAAAATGCTCTTCTTTGGTGTACCGCAACATGCATGGAGTCAGTATTTTGCAAGACTAGCCAAGCATAGTCTTCAAGGAAGAATCCATGGTCTTTTTCAGCGAGTTGCGGATTGGGCTGCATTAAAAAAAGCCCTACGCAAAGAATTCTTCTTAGAAAAATTTGGCCTAATGACGAAGAAAAGTTTCACTGATTGGGTAAGGTTTAGCTGCAATAGCTTTATACCATGAGTTTGAAAGTAAATTTGGACAACTTGATGCTAAAGACCAACAAAGTATGGAAGGTCAAAAGATTGAATTATTCCTTAAGGTTGTACAAAAAATTCTGCAAGAGAAGCTTGATGATCGCCTAGAAGATGCTACCTCTGAATCAAGAGTCAAGGCTGCATGGACAGATGTTATTGATGCAGTTAACATGATTGCTCAAAGAGAGAGGATGCGACTAAGATTGGGTTCTACTTCAACTTCAACAACTCCATTGATGGAGCTTGTTCCACCTTCAAAATCCCCTATTCTTTTGACTAATCGACCAACTCTTTCTTCTTCTATTCCTTCTCAAAATGATGTCATGGATGAACTCATTAAAAGCATGGGTGATCTTCATCTGAATCTTACAGAAATTAGTTTCTAAGGTGGAGAATTTGGATGTCAAAGTTGAAGAACGAGGAGGATCATCAACTCAAAGACCCATGAGTGAAGGATTTAAGAGGCACCGTATTTGGTGTGATAGCCAACAACATGACAAGAGGGAGTGTTTTGCCTTCCATGAGACTGAAGCATAGAATCTCATCTTTTGGAAAGACAGAAAAATTCATGCAGCTGAAACTGGTCTTCCACTAGAGCCAAATTTCAGCAATGGTGGAATGAAGAAAAGATTAGAAGATTCAGCTGTAAAAGAATGCCTACACAGCAATTGATGCAGCTACCTATTGGCTGCAAATTGAATCAACTAAATCAAATTTGATAGCCTATAAAGCTAATGTGGAATCTAAAGTATGGATGCAGGCACTAGATCAAATGGAGGGTGGTAAAGTAGCCAAAGAAGTTTTGGTCAATGCATTCGAGGAATAACTTGTTGAAAAGAGGCAATAGATTCTTTTTTCGCCTTTGCACATTTGGCTAACATCAATAATAAAGAAGTCTTGATTGAAGAAAAGAGAAGAAGAGAAGATGAACCAGGGCCTTCCTCTTTTGGCCCTCCGAAACAAGTAACTAGAAGAATGCCTGAACAACCAAAGTTTACTGAAAATATAACCCCAGATCAAGAGATAGAAGATGCGCCACAAACAAAGAAGATCGAAGGAAAGACGAAAGGCACGTAGCTAGGCTACAAATTGTAGTGTAACATAGAATTTGCAACGGATCTCAAATAAGTCCTAAAAGAACGAATTCTGGGAAGAAAAATTGAATTTACCTTAGGCAAAATTCTTGAAATTGCCAAACATGAATTTCATGATGTAATTATTAATGTAATCAAAAGGAAAAGACAATATATTAGTGATGAAGTTGAAGAAACAATGCATGCTTTTTTGCAAGTTCTTTGAGTTTTCGTGCAGGATGAAGAGAAGCTAACTTCACAAGGAATTCATCTTGAAGCAATTAAAGAATTAATTGCAGCAATTGAAGTTGAAGATAAAGAAAGCATGAATGCAAAAATTAAAGAAGTGAAAGCTGAAAATGTAATGGTAGGCTAGTCCAAACCAGTTGGGTAGCCCACCTCTCAAAAAGAAGGCCGTTTACAACACATGCATGAGGAGGAAGAGGCTCGGTTCATTCCAAGCAGTCACTACTCCCATAGCATTGGGCAAGAGCAACAATGAAGGTAGTCATCAAAATTGGAGAAAAAGAAACACAATGTATTGCACTCTTAGAACATGGCTCGGAGATCAATGTCATGGAAAGGAGTCTCTATGAAAGTGATCGATGGCCCATAGATGTTGATCCAGGTTGGAAAATGAGAGCTGCAAGCAACTGAGATTTATATACTGAATGTCCTAATGTGCAAGTAACTATTGGAGACATAAAAGACAATTTTCACTTTTTTGTTCAAAACTGTTGTAGTTACCCTATCATTCTTGGGCAACCTTACATTTCTGAAGCCCTCTTGGAAACAAAAACTCTTGATGATGGTTCTTCCTATGTTCGAATCCAAAGCAAGGATAATGAACCAGCTATCCAATTTCTTATTGTGTGTGTTAACCATCATCAAAACAACGATCGACAGCGTGATTATCCTGTGCCTTCTAATGCCCGAGAATTCAAGGGTTTTTGGGCTACACTACTATAAAAGAAGGCTATGGCAGTGCGTCATGTAAAAATATTAAGCTCCATATGCTACAAAAGTTGTGTCTCTAGAAAATCTATATGTATGTACAACCAATAGTATGGGTTGTTATAAGTCTCTTCCAGCCATGACTAAAGCTGAAAGAAAATATTTATATCATGTAAAAAGGGAGCTGAAAACTTATGACATGATGGCTGAAAATGAAGATATTTTGGGAATTTTTTTTGGATTGGTTACTATTGACACATTGACTTAAATATATGCAGCTGCTCGTACAGAAAATCAGGCCGAAAATCAGCCCATAGAAGTATGCACATTGGATTTTTATCAAACAATTCAAGAATTTGTTGAGCAGGAAGACATTGGTTCACTCAACAAGGTTGAAGCGCAAGTGGAGACAAAATACAAGACAATGGATAAGAAAGTCAAGTCTATGGTAGTCCCACTGCCTCAGGCTCCTGAAAGTGAAGGGCTGGCTGATAGGGCAGCAAATCAGCCAAGTCTTCATGATCCTTCCAACATTGGTCACAAGTTCACATCTGAAAGTATAAAAGAGCTCAAAATAGGAGAAAATTATTTCCTTTCGCCGGCTGAAAAACACTCTTTTATACAAATGCTAATGAAACATGGAAAAGCTTTTGCATTTCAACCAAGTGAAATAGGCTGTCTGGATCCAAATATTATGGCTTGTATGGTCATTTTTACGGTCCCACATGTGTCTTGGAACCTCAAGCCCATTCCCGTTCCAAGGGCGCATTTGCCCAATTATTGGAACTTCTAAATGAGAATATCAGAATGAAAATTTTAGAACCTTCTTCAACACCTTACTCAAATCGATGGTTTACCGTACCCAAGAAAAATGGATATTTACGATTCATCCAAGATCTACAGCCTGCTAATCGTGTCACAATCCAAAATGTTGGTTCGGATCCAATTGTTGATGAGTTTGCTGAAGCTTTTGCAGGTAGAGCAATTTATTCTATGGGCAACCTATATTCAGGATATGACCAATTTCAGCTTTCATTAGAAAGTCGAGACATTACCACAATGACAATATCTCTTGGATTGGTCCGCATGTGCACTCTACCACACAAGATGCAACAAACTCCGTAGTCCATATGATGAATGCCATGCGCAAAGTCTTAAGGGACTTTATTCCACAACTTACTCTTCCATTTCTTGATGATGTACCTATCAACAAGGGATGTGAAGTCAATGAAAAGAATGAGGAGCTTAACGAAGATGGCTGCAAGATATTTTTAGTTAACCATATTCATGATTGTGATAGGATTTTGACAAGGCTAGAAGAGGTACATCGTACGCTTTCTGGAGCTAAGTCGATTTTTGGAGTAGAAGTCCTAATGGTCGGGGACATTTGTGTGGCCCCTACGAACGTAAACCTTCACAAGTCAAGATAGATGCCATCAACAGAATGCAAGAAAAATGCACAAATATCTTGGAGGTGAGAAGATTTCTTGGCGCATGTGTATTCTATCTCATATGGATACCACATTTTGCTCATGTCACCGAAAATATTTATCAATTATTAAGAAAAGGCCAAAGATTCTCTTGGGGGGAAGAGCATACTCTCATTGTATGCAAACTAAAGAAGTTGTGAATTTTAGTCCCCACTCTCAAAAGGTCTGATTATTCAAATGCAACTATCATCCTTACTATGGATACAAGTCCCATTGGGATAGGATGGGCTGTTGGCCAAGAAGACCTTGAAGGTAAAGGGTATGCAATTTTTTTTGGAGCAAAGGTTCTCAATGAACATCAAAGAAGGTATGCATAAGTAAAAAGGGAATTATGGGGAGTTGTAACAGTATTAAAGTGTGATTGTGAATACTTTATAGGTGCTTCCATAATGGTAGAAACTGATTGTCTTCCACTCTTGGGCATGATTGCCAACTACTCTACACCCAAAATCGCTATGCTAAGATGGATTGCATATATTAAATCTCTCAACCTCGAATTGAAGCATATTGCAAGAAAGACGAATCCACTTGCTGACATGCTATCACATGCAAGATATGACAATGAAGAAGAGTTTATGGAAGAAGATGAAGCTGAAGAATCTATACTTGCTGAATTTCATTCCATGGCTGGTGAAAGTACCTTTTCAGTTGTTGCATATACAAACCCAAAGTTGAATCTTGCAGGTGAGCTGACTAGAAGTTGTCTACAGCTTTATGGATTTTTACAAGAGATAATATCTAAAATATAAAAAATTAGCTAAAAATTATCCAAAAATCTAATATTTTTGAACCATGGACACTAACACTAATGTCTAAAATGGCATTGACTCTCTAAATCAATAAGAAAGCCACACTGTAGTTTTTTTTTTACACGGTGTGCACATAGCGGCACGACTTCCACCCCCTCCTAACCTGCACATCCTCTAGCATGTGCCAAAGTCTTACAGATTTGCAATGTCAGAAGAAGTATATTCTGCCATGCCAATGTCTTCATCTTCTACCTCTTCTTCTTCTATGTCTTAATGCTCTTGAATTACATCCAAGTCTTCTAACTCATATGTTGAACTTTCTCTTTATTTGAAGAGCTTGATTCTTTTTTCAGCTATGGGTATCTTCATGCTGGTCCCATCCAATTCATCCAATGAATATGTGGCATTGTCATGAATGACCTTTACCACATACGTGCCAAACCAACACTTTACCATCTTTCTAGAAGCACTGTACTATTGATTTTCTAGGATGTTGTCATAGACAAGCACCTAGTCATTTTCTTGAATTGCTCTTGGCCAAAGTTGATGTCGCTTATCAAATCTTCTTTTGTTCTTTAGTCTTGCTGTCTTTAGCTTCTCAAGAGCTGCTGGAACATCTTCAGGCCTTCTTTCTAGCTGCCATATACGCAAAGTCAGTAACTCTTCTCTACTGATGCCTTCCTTCCAAGTTAGAAGACTCCATTTGAGAATAGATTCTTCAATTGGCATAATTTATTGTTTTCCATGCACAAGTTCATCTGGCATATAGCCAATCACTGTATTATGAGTAGTCCGGTCAACCCATAATGCAAAAGGTAGCATTTTATGCCATTCTTTGATATTTCCTCTACAAGACTTTGCTAGAGCTTTGAGAATAGGCTGGTGCCCTCTCTTGCTTTTCCCATTGTCTTTAGGGTTGTAGGCTGATGTTAAAGCCAACTTAATACCCAATTGAGCAAAGAATGTTGAGATGACAAGCTCAACACATGCGGACATTGATGATGGACCGCCTGGTTAGATGGGTCCACACGTCTACACTTAGCACGTCGATGGACATTATGACTCACACATGGCCACTGACTCATTACTTATTATATTCAGGTTGTTACACCTATTTACAGCTGGCATAGTTATAGCGCCAGTCGACTAGTGTAGTCGGTTATGCATTGTTTGACTTAATAGGCCACTTTCCTTTATGTTGCATCTTATCTATACTTTGTGTACATTGTAAAGAGTGTGGAAGAAGAAGAAGAAACCAGCAAGAAAACGTTTTGGCTTCCATCTCTCTTCTTGTCTCTTGAGTGAGCTTCTCCTTGTGCATTCTATGTGCGATCGGCGCTGCATCTTGAGCAACTCCCCCCACCACACGATTCTTGACATGGTATCAGAGCCGCGCCACTGAGAGAGGCTGATTTCGAAGGATGAAGTGAAGGAGAAGAAGCAAGGTTCGAGCAAGCAAGCCACGGGTAAGAATCTCTCCCATTCTTCCACTCCCTCTCTTGGATAGTGCCTGTGGAGGCACTGGAAGCAGGGCAGAGCAAAAATCTCAGATTGCAGTGAGATTTGGTATGCACAAAGAGTGCTATGTTATTTTGGGCATCTGAGGCCGTTTCAGGGCCCGTTTTAGAGCCGCAAGGTTGCGGACAGCAGTTTCAAGGTACACTGTGACTTCGACTGTATTGACCGAACGTGGGTGCACAAGTTACAGATTTCAGATCAGTAAGTTCAAAGGTGTTTACCAGTGAGTAAACACAGGGTTTATCTACAAACAGGTTGCAGATTGCATGTATTGTTGAGCAGACAGTGAAAAAGGCTATCTGGTGTATTGCTGTACACTACAGGTCGAGGGTTGCAGAAGATTTGCTTGGTGTTGGTATTAATTTTGTGATAATGGCAGAGAACAGTGGAAGCCCCATCATTGAGAAGCTCGAAAAGAACAACTACCCATCATGGAAGTTTTGTGTTACGAACTTCCTTATTGGAAAAGGCCTCTACGAGTTTGTTTCAGGTGAAGAAAAGGAGCCGGAGGTGAGTGATCCTCCAACTGCAGAAGAGACAAAGGCACGAAAGGAATGGAATGCAAAAGACAAGAAGGTCATGTATTGGTTGTCTGCAGTAATTGACAATAATATGCTGGGACACATTAGAAATGCAGAGAATGCATATGCAGCTTGGACCATACTTGAAAGTATGTTTTCTGTAAATACAAAGGCACGAAACATTCAACTCAAGCAAGAGTTGAATACATTGAAGAAAGGGAAGATGTCTATCAATGAGTATGCATTGAAGGTAAGGAGCATTGCAGATGCATTGGTAGCGATTAATGCAATGCCCAATGATGATGATTTGGTATCGTCAACCTTGGGTGGACTTAACAATGAAAAGGCTTGGAAGTCTTTTGTAACTTCTGTATATGTTAGAAAGCCATTCCCAGATTTCGATGAGTTGGTCTCTCTAATGATCACTGAAGAAATCAACATGCAGAGTGAGACATTTGAAAGAAGTGGTGAACAGGTCCAGGCTTTCTACTCCATTTCAGGAAGGGGACGTGGCAAGTTCTCTTCAACAGGCCATTGTAGTGACAATCAGCAAAATAGATTGAATCAGCAATTTGGCGATATGCAGGTTTCAGGAAGTCATGGTAACTTTAGAGGTAGGGGGAGCTTTAGAGGAAGAGGTGAATGGCAGAACAGAGGTTCTAACAACTCTGGTATTGTGTGCCACTACTGTGGCAAAACAAGTCATATTGCAGCCCAATGTTATGCTAAGAAAGATGATATCCACAGTGGTAAGTTGCAGCAAGGAAACTATGCATCGTCTTCACGACAGAATGAAGACAAAAATGAACGTTTGTTCATAATGGAGCATATGTTGAATGCTATTACAGGAAAGGGAACACATGAAGATGTTTGGTTTCAGGCACATCCAATCATATGACCAGCCATGCAAAATGATTTGGAGAGATGCAGGATTTGTAGAATGTAGGTTATGTGCAGACGGGTGATGACTCATGCCACCCAATTTCACACATTGGAAAAGTTCCCTTGTCCTTGCATGATGGTAAGACAAAGATTCTTTCAGATGTATTACATGTGCCATCTATTACAAAGAACTTGGTGTCAGTCGGTCAAATGGTAGAGCAAGGGCTGCAAGTCAGATTTAATGCAAAGGGCTGCTTTACAGAAGACTTCAATGACAAGTGCAGGTTGGTAGCAAAGGGAAGTAGAGTTGGACGTATGTTTACTCTGGATGTTGGAATTCCTACTATGAATGCTGCTATATGTATGCCAAAGGAAAAGGTGTTGTTGCAGACATTGAAATTTGGCACAAACGCATTGGACATGCAAATGTACAAAGGCTGAAATTAATGCAGTCTAAAGGGTTGGTTACAGGTTTGCCTACATTTAAAGTTGCAGAATTTCATAAGGTATGCAAAGCATATCAGTTTGGTAAGCAGGCAAGATAACCCTTTTCACATGACAGAGATGTAAGTAGAAATATCCTTGACGTTGTGCATACGGACATTTGGGGGCCTACACAAAATGTATCTCTTGGAGGCAGTTCATACTTTGTCACATTCATTGATGATTGTTCTAGAAAGCTGTGGGTATATTTTATGAAGGAAAAGAGTGAAGCGTTTGAGCACTTTAGAGCCTTCAAGGCTGCAGTTGAAAGAGAAACAGGCTTGAAAGTAAAGTACTTGAGGTCAGATGGAGGGGGAGAGTACCTCTCAAATGAGTTCAGTGATTTCCTGAGGTCTCATGGGATAAAGAGACAGTTCACATGCAGGTATACCCCACAGCAAAATGGGTTGCAGAAAGGAAAAATAGGCATATTGCAGAAGTTGCACGTGCCTTGATGGCTGAAAAGAATATGCCTAAGCATTTTTGGTCTGAGGCTGTTCATACTGTTGTTTATATTATAAATAGAACTCCCACAGCTGCAGTTCATGGTATGACCCCCGAAGAATGTTTTACAAGTAAGAAGCCTGATGTTTCACACTTGAAAGTGTTTGGCTGCATTGCGTATGTTCATGTGCCAGCTCTATGATTAACCATAGAATACATCTGACACACATAACATGTTTCAACAAAATTCTCTATATCTCGACACGTGTTCTGCCACCAGTATTTTCTTTGACTTTAATAAAGGTTCCCCATATACCTCTATGGCCAACCCACAAGCTTTCATGAAATTCCTTCATTACCTATAGTTGCAACCTTTTATTACCTAAAACTTGGACATGCGCTCCTTTCTTCTTCTCTGCGTGCTTCCATAGGTTCCCTTTTTAAGAAAGAAGCCATAAGCTTTCCTCTGAATATGCTTGAACTCTTCATCAGTCCAAGTCTCTTTCTTCTTCATTGTGCTCAAATATTGGCCGATCTTCAGCCAATCTTCTTCATAATCTTCTTCAAGGAAAGAGACTTGAACTCTTCACCAGTCCAAGTCTCTTTCTTCTTCATTGTGCTCAAATATTGGCCGATCTTTAGCCAATCTTCTTTGTAATCTTCTTCAAGGAAATGAACTAGAACTTGAGCAATGCAATGAGCATGATGGCTTCTAGTCACCCTTCTTCCATAGATAGATCTTTGATCTTTGTTTCTCTATGTTGATTTACAACAATACCTTTTCTTGAAGCTCTATTAACATCTTCAAGAACTTGGCTTGAAAGCTTCAATGCTTCTCTTATCTCTACCATCTCTAGAGTGTAAGCTCTTGAACCTCCATACATTTTTCTCTCTCAAACCCCTCTGATTGACCATGAAGTACCTCTTGAACCTTTAAACATTCAATGTAATCTACTTCTCTCTCAAACCCCTCTGATTGATTGTGAAGTACCTCTTGAACCTTTAAACATTCACTATAATCTACATCTCTTGAAGACACATCTCTATCTATCTTGTCCAGTTTTCTTATCAAACCCTTGTGATGACCTTCAACCCTATGCGTTGCAACTGTGGCCGATGGGACCAGGTGCAGGGCAAGTCTCGAGCTCATCAGGAGCTCTGTTTTCACTTTCTACACACCTGGGTCAGCCAGGACTTGTTGTTCATGATGTAGGCAGGCAGTCCGAGATGGCAATACACCCCCCTCCATGGCTTCTTGGCCCCATTCCTCCCAGACTGCCTTGAGAGGCTTGTATACATGATGCATTTGTGATTTGCATCAGCTCCATCTATTCTATTGAGCATGAGCACTCCATTATAATCAACCTTCTGAGTAATATAGTTGGCCACATTTTACTTGCAAAAAAACCATGAAAGACATGATCTAACAATTGAGGCAAAAAGTACAGAAAAGATTCAAGGGATCAATTTGATGATAGTAGGGCTAACCATGAAGACATGATCTAACAATTTGGAAATCTAGAAGAACTTAAAGCCCAACTACGATGGCTCTCCAACACCTTGGAAAGTACATAAAGGATTCAAGGGATCAATCTGATGATAGCAAGGC
The DNA here is from genome assembly GCF_053477565.2 of Lygodium microphyllum. Taxonomy (NCBI): domain Eukaryota; kingdom Viridiplantae; phylum Streptophyta; class Polypodiopsida; order Schizaeales; family Lygodiaceae; genus Lygodium; species Lygodium microphyllum. The sequence goes on from NC_141143.1 coordinate 101,419,383, forward strand.
TAACCATGAAAGACATGATCTAACAATTGAGGCAAAAAGGCTACGATGGGTATAAACTCAAGGTAATAGGTCTTATATAACTTGAAATATCCCAGTCAACCTATTTCATCATATTAGAGCTACTCATGGTTATGACACCCCCCATTGATATGTGAGACTTATCATATTTTGACACAAGGAAGTTAGGTAAGCACCCAACACATGAAGAGGAAGACCTAGAGCAAAAAGAGACTTACATGGTCATGATCCAGACTTTATGAACTCAACCACAAAGAGTAATAGAGCATCCCACTATCCTTGAGCTCCTACCATAGAAAGAGGAAGAAGGCCCAAAGGAGGTTGTGCAAAAATATGAGAAGAAGGATGAGACTATCCCTACTATGAAGTTTGATTTTAAGATAAATGAGGAAAGTAGATTTAAAAAGCCACTCCCATTATGCATTATATGGCTGCTCATTGAAGGGGAGCTACAAGCTCTACCCCGAGACCTACGGACCACTTATTGCTCAAGTGTTTCGAACTGAGCGGCCATGGCTACCTCTCACATAGCCGATGTGCAATGCCTACCTTATGGGTGTAGTGAGCTTACCTTGATGCTCGATCGAGTACCCTCCTCTTTCTTGCACACCGGTAGCTCCACGATCCTTGAGGCAAGCTCAAGCAACCTCAATCCCTCTCCCATGAGCTTCATCCTCCATAGCCACGTGCAAGACAAGAGAAGAGAAGAGAGGAGGGGAAGATGAAGAGAGAAGATGAAGAGCTTCTTCTCCAAGATCCCTCACTCTCACACAATCACTCCCTCACTCCCTCACACTCTCTCAATCCCTCTCTCAAGCACAAGCAAGAAGGCAAGAAACAAGAGAAGAAGAAGAAGAAGCTTTGGCCACACACAAGAATGATCTTCTCATTCACTTTTTGAACTTTATATACATGCCCTACTTTTCATGGGTGGTCATCCCCTTTTTTACATGGCCGGCCATTAGCCTAGGCCCATTTCTCATTTCCCACCGTTCTAATCTATCCTATTCCCAACTAATGCATACAATTTGCACAGGAGTGAGCCTGGTGCTCTTTTACAAGGATTCGGGAGCGCTTTCACACTTAATGGTGCGCTTTTTACTCTTTTACTTTCTTTGGGCGACTTTAAGACTTCCTGAGGGTCGTGCCCGTGCTTTTAATTTTTTCAGGGTCTGGTTACCGGTTAAGGTGCCTTTTTCTTCCTTTTGTCTTGCGTGTTTTGCTATTTCCTTTTTTCCATTTCCCGCTCCTCTGTGCTGTGGTAAACATTACCCCCCTCCTAGCCAAGTGCCAGTCCCATGGCACTGTGGTGGGAAGTAGTGGGATAGATGATTCTGTTGCTAGGTGGAACTGGTGGGTAGATGACACTGATGCTTGTGAATGAGAGGTGATGGAGCTTGATGACAATGACCAAGAGGGATTCCAACGTGCTTTAGACTTCATGAAAATGCTCAGGATTTCACACACAGTTGTGGCTCCCATTCTACGATGGCTGATAGAGGTTCCAATTGGCTGGTGGAAAATAGGTAGCCGATTATCCTTTGGTCAACAGAAACGATCAATAAGCAATCCCTTAGGAGAATGGTGTTGGAGGGATTTATCCTGGAGAAACCTCCCTGAACTCTGTCTTGACAAAGGTCTGCTTTGTCTTCGCATGGAAGATCTTTGTCTTTGTTTTGAAGATCTTGTTATCCTGAGGATCCTTGTCTTCGATTTGAAGATCTTCACATTTGATTTCAAGATCTTCAGGTTTGATTTCAAGATCTTGAATGCTGAGCTGAAGATCTTGAACCTTGCATTGAAAATCTTCAGGCTTGTGGAATCAATAAGCGATCCGTAGATCTTGAGGCGGTAGGCATGCATCTTTGGAAGATGAGGTTCCAAAATCTAAGCCAATGGAAGATCCATCACTGGGTTTTCCTTCTGCTTGATTTGGTTCAGTCATGGCAGCCACCATCAGTAGGCGGATGATTGGCAACATGAAATTTGTTGAGCCATTTAAACCTTCGCAGCGAAGCTCCTGAAGTTGCAGTAATGGAGTCATGTCCGACGCATGGAAAAATTCCTTGTCATTGGAGAATGTAGTGGATGATCTTCTTCAACCAAGTAGCCAGTTCTTGAAACACGAACATAACCTGCAAGAAAAGTTGCGCACTTCCTAGGGGGTGTATCTGTTTCACTATGTAGTGCATGGTGCCCGTGCCAGTGGAACTTGGAGATGGGTCTAACCTTGGGCAAGCCCTTGGTAATGTCACACACTTGAGGACCTAGTTCGTGCGTCGTTGGAGGTGCGGTGCAAAACTTAGGGTGACAGGTGTTAACGGTATTTTGAGAAGGCTGCAGAAAGCGCAAGTGCTGGATACTATTTTTTGGTGGATTACTATTTTGTGGAGCTTCATTGTATTACTTTGGGCACTTGTATATTACTTTTTACTCATGGACATCATCAGACTATCATGGTTGTATTATTTTGTGAGAGCCGGGCTCACTCCCATACACATTGTATTTATCACCCGTAGTTGTATTTGTCGCACCCGCATGTGTTGCGTGGGTTGTGCACATATAATTGTGATTAGAATAGTGTAGGCTTGGTCTATTTAGGCTAAGGTTCAAGCATGTTTCAAGGATTGACCGGCCTAAAGCCCACTATGTGGGTAGGATGCCCAAAGAGGGTGCAAACCCTAATTCACAGTTGTGGAAACCCTAAACACAAAAGGGGCGCAAACCCTAACCCTAACCCTAAACGCAAAAGGGGCGCAAACCCTAACCCTAACCCTAATTCTATGTCTATATAAGGGTGGGAGGTCTCAGTTGTATTCACCCCCTTTGGCACATTCACGCTGCGGAAGCTCTGTTAGTGCAACCATTCAATCTTTCTATTCTATCATCTTGCTTCCATTGTGTTGAGAGTGACTGAGAGGGAGAGAGTGAGAGGTGTGTTGAGCGAGGGACTGAGGGAAGGTGAAGCTCTTCATCGTCTTCTTGCTTTTCTCGTCATCTCTACTAGCTCTTCGACTCGTTGGTGTGCTTGGTGGTGGATGCGAAGGAGCGACGGCATCGGATCGTGTTGATCATGGTCGTGGAACTATCTTCGAGCCTTTGAAAGGTAAGTTAGGTGAGTTCACTACAGCTCAAGCTAGTCTTGTGTTCTTGCTTCCTTGGGTTGGAGAGGAGAATGCTTGGTTAGTTAGAGCGGAGCGTAAGAGACAAGGTGAGAGATTGTCGCCAACGTGAGTTGCAGCTTCTGAAAGAATAGAAGTCCGTCCAAAGTCCCGACTGTTGGTGTGTTTGCCTCAACATTTTGGTTCCGTTGCCGGGACTTAGGATGGTGCAACCGCCGAGGTTCTCACACTCCCACCGTGTGGCAGAATAGGAGGCTTGTGCATGGGCGTGGATAGGATCGATGTGGTTTCGATCGTCCGCGTTTGTGGCTAGTTTCCGAAACCCATGCGGCTAGGTTAGGAAGGGCCAAATCGGAAGGAACCGGTTTGTTGGATTGAGATTCGACTAGGGTAGAATAGAAGAAAACACAAACCATAAACTCAAAAACACAAAAATACAAGAAAACAAAAAACTCAAAACTCAAAACTCAAAACTCAAAGCGCTCTTCTTGTTGTTGGACATCTTGTGTGGGAACGTTGGGAGATGAGGGTTCATCTCTTGCTTTTGTCATTGGTTACATACATGTTTATGGTTGAGATCTAACCAAATATACTGCTTGCCTTTGTACTCGTCTTCTAAAGTTCTTGGCTTGTGAGGTAGAGGAAGGAGAAAGCAAAGAAGGCCAAGAAGAAGTAGATAGAAGATGGTTGGGAAGAAGAAGAGATAGATGAAAAAAAGGGTGAAATAGAGAAAAAGGAAGGGTAAGAGGTAGTGAGGAAGAGAGCTAGAAGAAGAAGAGTAAGAAGAAGAGAAGAAGAATACAAGAAGAAGAAGAAGAAGAAGAAGAAGAAGAAGATGCAAGGATTGATATAGAAGAACGATAGAAGAAGAAGAAGAAGAGGAGGATAGAAAAACAAGAGAAGAAGAAAGTAAGGAGTGAGGAAGAAGAATAAGAGAAGTGGAAGAAAGAGGGGAAGAAGGTGAATAAGAAGAATAAGAAGAAGGGGATAGAATAAGATAAGAGTACGAAGAAGAGGAAGCGTAGGAGAATATGAGAAGTTGAGGAAGAAGACTAGGAGAGAAGGGAAGTGGAAGCAGTTGAGAAGGAGAAGCGGATTAACGAGAATAAGTAGGGAAGTCGGCCAGAAGGGTCGGTAGGGGAATAGGATATATATATATATATATATATATATATATATATATATATATATATATATATATATATATATATATATATATATATATATATATATATATCGACAGAGTAGGACCTGCACAAATTGTGGGCGGTTTGGTCACGAAGCTTCTACTTGTAGAGCACCTAGGCGGCTTCCCTATGCTGCACCCTATGCAAATCGTGGGTTTCCATACCCCAGACCTCAGCAGATGGCTCCTCCTGACCATAGACCTATAGCTCGTCGAGCTGACATTAACCCATCTGGCATCCCACGGCCTCCGGGCCCTATCATAACTCACCCAACTAGTGATCCCCCTGTCCACTATGTTGAAGAGCCCGTTGAGGACGATGATTATACCAACCCATTTGTCTCTTATGATGAAGAAGGAAATGTGGTGCTCATGGACTATAGACCAATCCCAATCATGATGTTGGGACGGGGTCGAGGGCGCGGCTTGATACAACCCCGCGAGACTCTTGCCTGCTGGACTTGTGGCCAACCTGGTCACATCTCCACAGGTTTCCCGCAAAAACAAGAACAATCAAAGGAGAACAAATCTTATCAAAGGTGTCCTGAGTGTGGAATCACTCACATGTATTCCGATTGCCCGAAGCAGAAAGCTAGCTCTAGCAAAGCTATTGTTCCCACTGTTCCCTTGACTCTCTTTGCAGTAGAAATGCTGAAAGATGAGGATGTGATTCCCATTCCGATTAATGCCATTACCCGAGCACAAGCTAAGTAGGGTGGCATCAGTATCCTTGGCCCATCTCTAACTACTGGCTCTATCATTGGAAAGAAGAATGCAAAGAAGAAAACTAAGCGTGCTGCTCTCAAACTCAAGAGTGACGGGGTGACTTCAGTTCCCACAGTTGCCTCGAGTGATGAGCAAGCCACGTTTGCTCCACACACAGAAAATGGCGGAAACATATTACCATCATGATGCAAGCTCTATGCGGTGGACTGTTTCCTCTTCCTGTTGAAGCAACAAAAACTTGCATCTTGGTTGCAAATTCTTTGGGAACTAACTAAAGAGCAGAAGCAAAAAGAATGACTATCCATGGAAGATTTGATATTCATTGAGAAGTTTTCAGACATCATCAAGTGGGAGATTTTGAAGAAGCTTCAGGAGTCGTGGTCTATGGAGGTTCATGAAAACAAGAAGGAAAAGAGTTGGAATTTGTTCGTGGATGCTCAACAGCAAGATACGTGGGATGCTTGGTGTTTTGATAATCTTCTCTTTGTCCAATTAGCAACCCACTGGAAGTTGATATACAGAGTGTTTTTCACAACATACACTATTGAAACCATCAGAATATGGCATTATTATAATGGCACAACAATGATCCTAAGAAGAATGAGTTTTGATACTTTCAGAACGGAATATCTCCCCCTCTGAAGTGGTTTGAAAGCTGAATTCAGAGATGTTGAAAAGAAGAAAGTAGAAGAGATGTTGGCTAGAGAATCCCCCAGAGACTAAAGTCCCTCTCTGATTCTATTCTGTTGAGTATTGAACAAATGGTTGGAGCTAAGCCCCTGATGAATGACACAATCAAGAGGCAAGTTTTAGAACAAGTCTAGAGGTACATGAGAAGAGAGATGGCAAGAATCAAAGCTAAGAATGAGCTCGCAGTAGAAGCCTCCTTTAAGGCCCTAAAAGCACTCTTTACAGAAGTCCCCATGGCGACTCAAGGTCCTATTCCTAGTGAGATTCATCCTAGAAATATTGATGACAGGCTAGCAAATGTAGTCCCATTGCCAATTTTTAAGGGAGAGTACAATGAAAACCCTAATCTTCATGTAGCAAAATTTATGTAACATGTGTGGTTAACAATGCCAGAACCTCTGAGCATTGGTTAGCGATATTCCCCGCTACTTTTAAGGGCGCAGCGTTTCAATGGTATGAGAGACAAGGAGTAGGAACTTTTGGCACATGGGACGAGAACTGATGTTGGCCTTCCTCACTAAATTCAGGCGTGAAGGTTTTGAAGAGTGGATGGGAGAGGAGTTCATGAACCTAAGTCGGTCCTCTAGAGAAAGAGTAGAAGCTTATGTCTCGCGAATGGAATCCATCCTGAAGAGATGGACTAACCATCATTTGGACAAAGGTATCCAGAAAGGAGTGTTTCTCAGAGGCCTACAACCAAAAGTTCGCAAGTTCATGGAATTGAGAAGACCAGTCAATCTGCAAGCTGCAGTGGAAGGTGCAAGATTGTATGACGAAGTTGAAGCAAGGTTGTCAATGACTCCAAGAAGAGGAGTCTTACCTCCTCCCATGCCAGGAATGGTATACCCACCAAATGCAGTCCCAGGGACACTTCCCTATTCCTATCCCCATATGTAAATAGTGCCACAGTATAATGCACCTAATCCACTGTGATCACCACACACAACAGTGCCTCAAATGATGGTTCAACCACAACAATAGTGGCCTCAAACAGTTCCTCCAATGGCGACTCAACAACCATGGAACCCTACTAACTAGAATCAACAATCCCAAGTCTCAACAAGATCTCTGAATTAGAACCAGAATAGAGGACCCTCTAGATTGACCCAACCAGTGTATGCAGTAATTACAGAAGCTTCACAAAACCCTACTACAAGTACTTCAGAAGGTGAAAATCTGAAGGACTACTTATCCAACTCAGTTGCAAGTATTAAGAAAGAGCTTATAGATGTGATTATAGAGCACCTACAGACATTGAAGGTGAATACCCCAATATATCCACTCTTGTGGGAGATGGGAGAGATGTGATGCGTTCTAATACATGGTGTGGAAAGTGTCATCAAGCGGGACACTTATCCACTGAATGTACCTAAAAACCAACCATTCCTGGAGCCTTTTGTTAATAATGTTTGAGGAAGAACCGTAGAGAGGATATTTGCTCTCTAAAAGAGATGCACGAATGAAGACAAAAGGATGAAAATGCAAGATTCAACTTGCTAGAATCCAAAATGACAACACAAGATATTGGACCAAAGCCTAAGGAGTTTGGTCCTAATTTCGGTCCAAGGAGATTTCCCTCTCAAAGTTACAGAGGACGACAGTTTGGCAGTGGTCAAAGATTAGAGGTGGAATGTTAGAGGTGTGGAGAAAAGGGTCATATCTCCCCGAATTGTCCAATGATCTATGGATTACAAGCCCTTATGTAGCCGATGCAAAGAGAAGGCCACACTGCAAAGGACTATCCAAGTCCAACCCCTGTCAAGGCCAATGCCACTGATAGCCAACAGAAGGTACAAGAGCCCACCTCCAATTCAGTAGAGTTGGAAGTTTCCGTTATCACGTGCATCAAGAAGAAGGAACTAGTTGTCTAGAAAGAGAACAACTCCCCTGCCAAGACTGTGAAGTTCAACATGCCAACAGAGGGATAGAGCAGTACAGGACAGAGCAATGTAGCACAGAGCACTGCAGTGCCACAGAGAGTCACAGACACAGTCTCAGAAACAAGACCAGAGATCCAAGAGATAGACGATATAGAAGCACCTCCAAAAACAGAGGAAGTGCCAATGCTGCCATTGCTAGAAGAAAAATGAAAGATGAAAATGGGTGTAGCCCCATTCCCCAATAGGCTGGAGAAGCCCGTGGATCCTATCAAAGAATATGACTTGGTAAAAGACCTAAACACTTTTAAACCAAACTTAACATTTCGATAGTTTTTTATGCTGTCTCCCAGCTACCGAAAGAAATTCAAAAGCATCCTGACAAGAAGACATGGACTAAGGATTGCTCCTTCAACAGCGACCAAGACCAATAAGGCCTCGAAGCTTGTAAAGGAAATAGATGTGGCTAACGCCTTCCTAGATCCTGGAACCCCAGAGATTAGTGTATGGATAGAAGGATGCTTTATTTCAAATGCATTGATTGATGGAGGCTCATCAATAAACATAATGATGGATGTGACAATGAAGGACTTAGGATTGCAAGAAATTCAACCTACATAATGGCTTATCAGATTGGCAGACCAAAGCAGAATTAAACCATTGGCCATCCTCCCATACGTAAAAACAACCTTTGCAGAAAAAGATTATTGGCTGACCTATCTGGTGGTTAAACCAAATTTTTATGGGACCTCATACCCTCTGATGTTGGGAAGTCCTTGGCTTTTTGAAGAAAGAGCCAGGACGGACTAGTTCAAAGAAACCCTAACCCTAGGCAGAGGACCCAACAAAGTGGTGTTGAAATTGTATGGATTGCAAAAAGGCAATGGATCCACATCCATCAAAGTCATAACCAACTCCTCCAACGAAGTAACAGATGGTATATCAGGAGACGAAGAGGCTGTTAAATAGATCTTTCCCAAGAAAACAGAGGTACAGTCTCTAACAGTGGGCACTATAAGCCAACTATCAAAGGAAGCAAAGTTTTTGTCCATGGGAGAATACCTCCTGCCTCAACTAGAATTGACCTCTGAAATCACCTTTGACAGTGAGATAGAAGCATGGATGTATTGTTCTCCCTGTTACATGTCAGTCGTCGTAGAGAGAGTAACAGAGACAGAGCCAGAGACAGAGGTAGAAGCAGAAGCAGACACAGAGGTGGAGGATCTATTCTTCTCCTACAGAGCCTCTACAGAAGCAGAGACAGAGCCTCGAGAGGAAGAGGATAAAAATGATGAAGAAAACAAAGCAGGTATGACAATGCAGATGAAGACGATCCTCTGATAGCAAATGATCTTGTTGATGTATCTATAGAGACCTTAGAGGCCAAAGATCTCGGGATGTTGGATGGAATGACCATATGGTTCCATTTGGGTTGACCAATGGACCACAAAGTATGCAAAATTTGCATAAACAATGGATCAAAGGCATAAAAATTAAGTTCACCAGTGGCTCCTGTCACCATGACCATTCATTCCGGAGAAAAGATGATGATGATGCCCCTTGTCAACAGAAGCCGGAGCTATCAAAGCCACAGCTTCTGGAAGGTCTGTGCTATGTGACATTCCTAGACGCATCCTCTGAAGATGAATCCTTAAGTTTAGAAGAAATCACCACTCACATAGAAGAAAACAAAGCTCTGATACCCTTCCAACAATCTCAACAGACAAATGAGTCATCTATTCAGAAGGAGGACACTAGTTCTAGTGGAACGTCAGATGATACCACTACTCCCTTGAAAGACTCAAACCTCTATCCAGAAGCAATCCATGGGACATTTATCCATGAAGTGGAAGGTGAAAGGCAAGTGACGTTCCTAGATACTGACAGTACTGAAGAACGTCACCTAAAACTGGGTCTCAATCTTCCAGAAGAAGAACTAGTGGTCCTGTGAGATCTACTAAAGGAGAACTTAGACGTGTTTGCTTGGTCATACAAAGACCTAAAGGAGATTGATCCCACAGTATGCCAACATCATATTAACCTAGAGCCTGACACCAAACCTATAAGGCAAAGACAAAGGCGTATGAATCCTAATTATTTTGCTCTGATGAAGGCTAAATTATTAAAAATTCTTGAAGCTGAGTTCATTTATCTCATGGCTAACAGTGAATGGGTTTTGCCCATTGTGGTAGTACCTAAGAAGAATGGGAAACTTCGAATATGTGTGGACTTTCAAAAGATGAACTCGAAGACAAAGAATGATCATTTCCCTATCCCTTTTATAGACCAACTGTTGGACACAGTGGCAGGCCATGAGTTGTATTCCCTCTTGGATAGATTTAGTGGATATAACCAAGTCCAAATCGCAGAAGAGGACCAATCCAAAATAACCTTCACCATAGAATGGGGAACCTATGCTTACAGAGTGATGCCATTTAGGCTCTGTAATGCTCTTGCCACCTTCTAACGAGTAATGATGGTTGCCTTCCAGAATCATTTGCATGATTTCATTGAGGTGTATCTTGATGACTTTTGTGTCTATAACTTAATACGAAAGCATTGGGGACACCTAGAGCAATGTTTTGACAGATGCCGAGAGTATGGGATTTCTCTCAATCCCAACAAATGTGTCTTTGGTGTTTCATCAGGAGTTCTTCTAGGCCATATTGTCTCTGCACAAGGGATTGCAACAGACCCTACGAAGATTGAGAAGATTGCCGCCTTGGCAGCACCAACAAACCTCAAGCAATTGAGAGGATTTCTTGGCCATGTGGGCTACTACATAAGATTTATTGCACATTTTGCAACCAAGGTAGCCCCTCTGCACAAGATCCTAAGGAAAGATGCGGGTTTTCTTTGGACTGGTGACTGTGAAGGAGCCTTTAATACCCTAAAATAGTGCTTTTCCAAGCACCTATCTTGCAGCCTCCTGATTGGACGAAGGAGTTTCACGTGCACACAGATGCATCAATCGAAGGGCTAGGTGTTATCCTATGTCAAAAGGGCCCCTCTAAATTAGATCAACCAATATATTATGCAAATCGAAAGGTCACTGATAGGGAGTGGAACTACATAGTGATAGAGCTTGAGTGCTTGGCAATGGTGTTTGCATTGGAGAAGTTTTGACACTATCTATTGTCAACCCATTTCAAGCTCTATGTGGATCATGAAGCCCTATCCTTCCTGATGAATAAAGAAGATATCAAAGGACGATTGATGAGATGGTTGCTCCTATTCCAGGAGTTTGATTTTGAAGTGGTCACTAAGCTTGGCTGTTTCCATATCCTAGCCGATTATCTATCATGAATCCCACAAACTGCAAGAGAGGAATAGGATGATCCAGACCTTCCTGATGCTTCCTTGTTTCTAGTTGAAACAGCTACTCCCTAGTATGCAGACATAGCCAACCTCCTGGCAAGTCAATAGTATCCTCCTAGCATCTCAAGCCGTGAGAAGAAGAAGCTTCTGTTAGAATCATTCCCCCTATGCTTTGCTAGTAGGCGGTGCACTTTACAAGAGAGGCAAAGATGAAGTATTGCGAAGATGTATTGCAGGAGATGAAATCGGCATAGTATTGAAAGCATGCCATGACGAATCATGTGGTGGAAACTTCGCAGGAGAAGCAATAGCTAGGAAGGCTCTGTTGGCAGGATACTAGTGGCCGACCCTCCACAAGGATGCACATGACTACTGCAAGAGATGTGATGCTTGTCAGTGAATGGGGAAACCCACCAAAACAAGTGCCATGCCACTACAACCTATTCTTCCCCTAAAGCCGTTCGAGAAGTGGGTGATTGATTTCGTGGGACCCATTGATCCACCCACCAAAAGGAAGCAGAACAAATACATCTTAGTATGTACGGATTATGTCACAAAGTGGTATGAAGCTAAAGCTCTGAAGCAAGATGATGGTAACAACGTAGCTCTGTTCATGTACAAAAATATTATCACTCACTTTGGTATTCTCCTCGAGCTGGTAAGTGACAGGGGTACTCATTTCCTTAACAAAATCATGGAGGAGCTAACGGAGATATATAAGATCCGCCATCGCAAGTCCACTCCTTATTACCCCAAAGCCAACAGCCAAGTTGAAGTTACCAATCGCATCCTTTGCTCGATTCTGACAAGAATGATTGCCACACATCATCGTGATTGGGATGATCGACTTACAGAGGCCCTCTGGGCATACAGAACCTCCCATAAGGCAGGTACAGGATAAACCCCTTTCTAGCTAGTGTATGGTATGAAAGTTGCCTTCCCTGTTGAATTGGAATTGCCCTCTTTGCGAGTGGCAGTTAAAGAACACTTGGGAGATGATGAATCACTGCAACACTACCTCCTACACTTGGAATGTTTGGATGAGATTTGGCAGATGGCCCTATAGTGTATGAAAACCACTCAAGTGCGACGCAAGGCCTATCATGATAGTTTCATCAAGCACAAGGAGTTCAAAGAAGGTGATCTTGTCCTGGCCTATGATTCAAGATTTGGCAAGTTTCCTGGCAAGCTTCAACAACAATGGATGGGCCCGTACAAGGTACTTGATGTTAATCCTAATGGCTCTATTCACGTGCAAACCATTGATGCCTCTGATTATCCTTTTCTGATATGGCTGTCGTCTGAAGAAGTACTTCCTTCCTTGGGGATCTTGACAATCACAGTCGACCTACCCTCTCCCTTTTGGGCATCGCATTGTCATTCTCTTCGTGCTTCTAATAGCCCTTATGATTCTCCTCATGAGACGGTCTCGTTCTACTAGCTCCTCACATATACCTCTCAACCCTACCTTGTTCTCTTCTCATCTGATCCAGCAAAACGATGGCGAGGTTGGTCCTGACACATGGTATTTCTACCATTCTCTTTATTAACGAAAAAAAAGAAGAAGAAAAAAAACAAAACAAAACAGGCAAAACTGTTATGGGAGAAAAAGAAGAAATTCCCTGTCATAATAGACCTTGTTCCAAGAAAACATGGAAACACCCTTGGACGGGAAGCTGACTGTGGAAAAGGTGGTAACACCCCATAGTTCAAGCTAGTTGACTCACTAGCAGAACCTTTCCAGCAAGTAATTTGAAGCCACCTCCCTTGGTGCGATGTCTCTGCAATATCAGTCTGTATGCCCTTCTTAACAAACGACCTTTCTTACAAATCATTGAAGTATCAAACTTGTTGGCCGCCTCCTTGGGTATGCCTCGTCTTTAATATCCTGATGACAATAATAGCCGACACGATCTTAATCACTCACCCCTTGAGTGATGTGAGCTTTCATCCTAACAGGATGGGGACATGTGTATGGACTGCCCTCTGTATTTATTAGTGAGCGTGAGACAGAGGGTGGGTTGAGTGACCAGTCTTTTCCTTCAAATCAAATGAGAGGTGAGATGTGTGAACAAAGTGTTGCACGCACGGATTAGGCCTCTCAATGCACAACGCACGATCTGTTCTTGTGCATTGCACCATAAGGCTCCTTGGCCTTCCTTCTTGCACTGTATGCTGGCACAGGACGGGATGCACAGTTGCACCATCAAATACGCACAAGGCATACGACCTCTGCACAAGTGACGATGAGGATTACATCAATGGGTTTCATGAATGGGCTGCCCTCTGTATCTTTTAACAGAGCATGAGACAGGGTGGGCTGAGTGTGACTGGTGTTTCTTCAATCAATTCCGAGAGGTGAGATTGAGAACGTTACGACAATTGGCATCAGGTACGTTTATGTTTCCCTATGCACCCACGGGATGGGTCTCTGCCATTAGCACATGACACGTCACTCTGTTCTGTACACGGTACTGTAAGGCTCCCTGGCCTTCCTACTTGCACCTATGCCAGATGGGTTGGACGCACTGATGCACCATCAATTGTGCACCCTAGCATACTCTCTCTGCACCACCCCCTTGTCGATTCCTAAACCGGGTGTGAGATCTGGGTTTCCATCAATATTACCTCGAGTGATGTAAGTTATGGGGCGAGTGACTGTTCTCTCATTCCATTTGAGTATTCGTGAGTTGAGTGACTATCCTTTGTCAACAACGACATCTCCCCTGACAGGCTTCATCAACCAACTACCTCCCTGGGTCGTGTTGCATGGTCCCTGCCATGCTAGCTAAATGTTGGAGCGAGCCGTGGTACCTCCTGCAGCCCATTCCAACCCTTTTGTAGTATCAGTGACAATTCCTTCGACCATACGCAAAACGGGCCAAGCTTTTCTAACCTTATTCTTATGATTGCAAGTGTATGTTATGTTTTAAGTGTGAGGATGCCAGAACACAATATTAGTGAGTTTGGGAATCTCCCAATTCCCATTTTTTGAATACTAAAAAGGTGGCACCTATATAACATGCCTATAAGTTTCTCAAAACTATATGATGTGACCTATCATTGGAAAGCGCTTGAAAAATGGAATATATTGAGCTATAGAGCACTCCTTTTGGAGTTATGGTGTTCAAGTTATGACAAATCCAAAGATTTGACCACGTGTCCCAAACTTATGGAAAATTCCCATGTTCGTCAATATGGTATTCCAGGGTCTCGTCGGTTGAGGAGTCCTAGGTTGTGTTGTTTCATTTAACCCTGTTCGTTAAGGGTTTAAGTGTGGGGACGCATCCCTGCGTGTCTATGATGCATACCCCCTACATATGCCTCACTTTAAATCCGACATGCATGCCATGACCTGGTTTTACCCTGTTGGGGTCTCTTCCCCAACCATCCGTCCCTGTTCAACCCACCCTTGGGGCTATTCCTTCTCTTTTTTCCTTTATCTCTTATTGTGACGATTTTCCATGAGAACGCATTCTACGTTCACCGAAACCCACATCCCACCTTATAGTCCTGTTCGTCCCTTCGACCTGACTGTTTTTCCTTTTCACCAACCCCTGTTCCGGTCTGAGTTATTAATTTTTGACGTATTTCTCGTAAATTGGACGATTTTCCATGTGAATGCACCTTTATTGCTTTCGAACAACAATCTGACATGACAGTCCTGTCCTTCATCTTCCTCCTGACATTTTTCCTTGTTGCTCCCTGTCCTTCCGATGCACAGTTCATCCGCTATTAATTTTTGTGTGTTTTCGGGTCATTTTCGTACATGTGAATATGCCCTATTTTCACCGAAATTCAAGTTTCATTTGACTATTGTGTCCCACCAGTCTTTTCCCACATTTTTTCTTTATTCTCCACCCTATTTCGACCACTAGATTTTTCGTTATTAAGTTTTCAATATATTTTCAGTTTCATTTTTTGTGTTTTTCGCATGCGAACCCCTTCTAACTTCACCGGAAGTGAGTTTTGACATGACAGCCTTGTGCATCCCCTTCTCGCAAACATTTTCTCTTTTTACTGCCCTTCATTTTGCTGCTCGTTTCTTTCTGTATTCATCTTTAAGCCCATTTTCGAGTTCGTTTTTTGGGTTTTTTCCATGTGAACGCGTCCTCTCTTGATCAGAACCATGTTTTGACGTGATAGATTTGTCGGCATGTTATTTTGCACAATTTTCCTTCTTTTTGTCCCGCATTCTGGCATGTTGATTTTCCAATATTAATCCCCATATGTATTTTTGGCGTTGTTTTTCGTGTTTTTCCTCAGGGAAAGCCACCCTATTGTACTTTTTCGAAGTTTCCCCCCTATGTTCTGGCCCAGTTTTCCTTTTTATCGCATTGCGTTCTAACAAGCGGTTTGCGAGTTATTAATTTTTCTTTGTTTTGACATGTCCCCGTGCGCCTTGCCTTGCATGTGAACGTGCGCATTTTTGAATTTACGCGCCTCAACATGCCTTGTTCTTTTCGCACCCTTTTGTCCCAATGTCCTAGCCCCTATTGTTTCCCATCCCTGTAAATTTTTTTAACCTCGCCCCACACATGCGCGCTGGACGAGCTTGGCTCCCCATTCTTTCTTTTTTTTATTTTCAAAACCAAAAAAAAACAAAAAACAAAAAAGCCAAAATAATTTTTTTAAAAAACAAAAACACAAACACAAACAAAAAACCCCAAAAAAACACCAAACAAAGCAAACAAATGAGACATTTTTTTAAAAAAACAACAACAAAAAAAAGCCACAAAACAACGCAAACAGAAGAACAAAACCCAAAGAAGAAAAAAACAAACAAACAAACAAACCCCCCCCCCCCCCCCGACGGTTTCCCTTCCCTCCCTTCTCCCCTCTCTTCTTCTTTCTCTCTCTCTCCCTGTCTTTCTCTCTCCCCATTCTCCTCCTCCTTCCCTTCTTCCTGTCTTTCTCTCTCCCTGTCTTTCTCTCTCCCCATTCTCCTCCTCCTTCCCTTCTTCCTCCTTCCTCTCCTCCTCCTTCCTTCTCCTTCCCCCCTCTTCTTCTCCTTCCTCCCTCTTCCCCTCCTCCATTCTTCCTCTTTCCTCCTCCTTCCTCCCTCTCCCCCTCCTCCATTCTTCCTTCTTCCTCTTTCCTCCCTCTCCCCCTCCTCCCTTCTCCTTCTCTCTTCCTTCCCCTCCTCCTGCTCCCTCCCCTTCTTTTCCTTCCCTTTCTCCGCAGCCCCTGGTCCTCGCCGCCCGCTGCCTCGCCACCTGCGCCCGCCCATGCATCGCGCCATCTCGCCGCCCACCACCTCGCTGCCACCCGATGCGCTCCGCCCGCCCACTGTGCGCCGCCTATGCCCTCCTCTCCCACCACTCCTCCTCCTCCTCTACCACTCCTCCTCCACCACCACTTATTCTTCTCCTCCTCTCCTGCTCCTCTTCTTCTCCTCCTCCTCCACCCTGCCCACCCCCCATTGCCACCCTGCCCACCCCCAAACCCCTTCCTCCCAAATTTAACCCCCTCCCCCTAAATTTGACCCCTCCCCCCCTAATTTGACCCCTTTCCCACATTTACCCCTCCCCTTCTCTTAATTTACCTCACCCCCCACCTAAGCCCCCTATCTCACCCCCTACCTCCGCCCTTTACCCCTCAACCATTGTTCGCCCCCTTCGCGGATTGCGGTCGACCTTTTGGTGTCGGTGGATGTTCACCTACATTCACGCGCGAGGACGTGCGTTCGCCTTGTTCGTGTGGTAGGGTCTTCAGCCATTCGTACACAATTACAGTCATCAGCAACCGTTCATATGCAGTCACGGGTACTTCAAATCCCGAAAACTCTAAAAACACATTCACAAATTCAAAAATTCATTAAATTTCAATTAAAATCCAAAAAAAAAAGAAAAATTTCCTGAAAAATCTCTAATATTTTTGCAAACAATTGAAATATTTTTCAAATTGGAAATATCCAAAAAAAAATTGCAAAATTTTCAAAAATTGAAAATTCTTTTCAAAAATATTTAAAAAATGGCCAAATTTCATTAAAATTTGATAAAAATACCGACATAATTTCCCAAAAAAAATCATAAACTCCCTTGTACATTTTGAGAATATTTGACTAATTGAAAATGCTTTCCTAATTGGCCAAAGTATTATTTGAAGATAAAACCCTAACTGTGATGCCCAAATTCATGTAAAATTCATTTTAAATCTCAAAAATAAGCTGAAAATTGTGAATTAAATCTTATTACCTTTTTGACACTTGATGCTCACAATTGGTTGCTGAAATTTCATGTTCACATCCCTTTTAAATAAAAAATTTAAAACCTATTATTTAAAAAAAAGCAAAAAAAACCATAACCATAAATTCCAATCAATTCAACATCCCAACATATCCATCTTTTTTTTTTTTGTCATACATTATTTTTGGTCAATGTGTTAGTTGTTTTTTTATTTTTCTGTACAACAGGACGACTAGTTTTAGTCTTGTGTGAAATATTTATGGATTGCACCTTTCCTTTTTTTTTTTGAGAACGTGGTATCAGACTTTCCAAATAGCCCCACCCATTGCCAGGTTTTTTCTCTTTTTCTCTCTCTCATGTGGCATCGTAACACATATGTAATTGTAATAAAATCAACCGACCATTGCACCCACCAAATAAACATAATGCACTTCATTAATTTTTAATTTAAAAGGAACACGACCATTAATTGTAAAAGGAACCCCACCGTTGCACAAGCACATGGCACAATAACCCACATAATTTTCTAAAAATAAATCCACAATGCATACGCACACACACTACATACACAATTATTTGTAATTAAAATGAACCCCCACTATCACGCATGCATACGCTTTGCGCCATAGATCACGTAAGTTGTAACAATGAATTGCATTTTAGAGACCCCCAGTCAGTCAAGTCAGTCTAAGTAGGGGTTGGGATTGCGAAATCGACTCACTATGCATTAATGATTAATTAATAACGAACTGCAATCTAATTTGTACATGGTTAAAATGAATGCGATAGTGTTCACCCATCCACGTTCACTACTCCATAGGTTTACGCAATGCGTTTACAAGGATTGGGATTTGTTAAGTCAGAGATGTCGGTCTTATTCATCTATCTTTATTCTGTTGGTCCAAGTCTTGGATTCTGTTTGAGTCTCTGGTCATTGATTGGGATACGGTGTGTTTGAGTTTTTTTTTTTTAATTGATTGCTTGATTACGCGGGATCAGGGTGCCTACTTGTTGCATAGCATGAAGCTTTCGGTCGCATGAATGCATAGGTCATGTCAAAAAATTTTCATAAGATGTGGATTGTTTGGGGAAGTTTGGTTCAATCTAGTCTGGTCATTTGTCCTTTGTTTTGACATTCTTCTCAGTGTTGATTTGTTTGGGTTTTGTAGGAAATTTTTCATCTTTTTCCTTGGTTGTGTGTGTGGGTCTTTTATGTAGTCTGAACGGCATCTACCTCTATTCCTCCTATTATCATCCAGCATGTGCCGTTGCTAGTGCATGACTATGCTCTTCTCCTAGAGGTGGATTGCATTCGTCATGCTGGTCTTCGTCCTTTTGTGGCTTTGAAGTTTCCGCCAATGGACAACACGATTTGCTACTCCTTCCTGGCATCCTACAAGAACCAGTCTAGCTTGGTTTATAACCAACGCTTTTGCTTATCCACAGCCAATATCAATGATGCGTTGTGTTTACCTCTTTTAGCATCTTTTGTCCCTAGTGGAAATCAATTATTGGTAACTGAGGAGATCCTTTCTCTCCTACAGAAAGAAACCTCTACTCCTTTGGTCTCCAGCAAGGTTATCACTAGTTCTGGGGTTTCTATAGCTCATATCTCCTCCCCGATATAGAAACAACTTTGCCAGTTTCTACAAGACAATTTCATGTCAGGGAAGCTTTCTTCCAAATTTCTATCCAAGTTAGGATCTTAGAGGGAGCCAAGTTCAATTGGCAAGCATTCATGCTCGCAAAGATGGATCATCATTTTCAGAGAGTTCGGAAAGGTCAGGGTAGTAATGTCTCCTACGGTGTTTTTCTTCAGAAGATTATCTCCCTTGCACCTCCTCCTGGTGGTGTGCCAGTTCTTGATCCTGCTCCTCTTCCGAAGCAGCCTCCACCTTCTGTTCCAACTCCTCCTCCATTACAACCCAATTCTCATTCGGAGGATGAGCCCCCTGCTAGATTCTCTTGCCGTAAAAGATTACACACTAAAGTGCCCCTTAGTCATGTTTCTATTTCAATTTCTGATTCTCTTGCACCAAACTCCATTCCTTTTGTTTCTACTAGTTCCCTTCCTTCTTTCTTTTCATGTCCTAATCTATTTGCAGCACAAAGGGATGGGCAGTTGGATAAACAGATCTGTGCTTCCTTACAAACAATGTTAGTTGGACCTTTGCTTCCTCAGCTAGTTTCTAGTGTCCAGGCTACATTGGAGACTTCACTGATGACTTGTCTTCAGTCCATTTACACAAGGGTGTATACTTCCTTGCAGGACAAAGTGGATTCCCTGACTAATCAATTGAGTAAGGATTTGGAGGATCTAGCATCTGAGAAAGCCACCATAACGGATATTCACAAACAAATGTTTGAAGCTACTACCCTGATGGATTCCCAGAAGACCGCCATTCAGAAGTTAGAAGCTCAAGTAGTTACCCTGGAAGTAGAGAATGCATCATTGACTAAAGAAAAGAATTCTGCCCTTAAGGAGATGATCGACTTAGCCAGTAGGATGGGTACTTGTGAGGGTCAGCTACAGTCTTCTAAGGAAACTGTTGAGTCACAAAAGAAGATGATTGTAGAGCTTAATCAGAAGATTGTTACTCTTTCTGTTCCTCCACCTCCTGTGGTTTCTTCTATAGTATCTTCCAATGAGAAGCTTGACCAGTTATAGCAGAAGGCAAAGTTGTGTAATGGTTTTTCTGCTAAGGTAGAATGCCTTCAACAACGTATGAATTGTGTGCAGGATGATTTTACTAGTTATGCTAAGCTGGTGTCACCCCCACCATCTTTCTGGATCAAGTATAATCAGCAGCGTTTTGCCTTGTATATCTCTTTGAGCAATGTGGATTTAGAACCTCCAGAGAATGGGTGGCAGAATTTATGGTCTGCAGATTTGTTGATGAGCTGATTTCACATGAAGTACAGTTGTTGTCCTTCATGTATCTTAGAGGACATTTGTAGATTCTTGATGAGGAGGATTTGAATGTTTATGTGGGAGATGTGATTTTACAAGCAATGATGTATGTGCACTCAATTGAGCTCCTGCTAGCAGATAGTTTGAAGCATTATCATGAGCAGACGTCTTGGTGTAGAGGACATGCTTGGCATCTACCTTTGGAGGATGTTGCTTTCGAGCCTCGTCATCTAAGCGGTGTATTCCTGGAGCCCCAAGAGGAACACCAAGGAAAAGGGAATTCTCTTGCAAGAAAATCTATCTTGTAACACCAACAAGCTTGTTTATTATGTTTTATATGATCACAATGAAGAAAAGAACACCAGGCACAACAAATCTTCATGCAGCATCATGTAGATCTCCCACGGATTTGATAGAATCAACCATATTCTTCAATATCTTCACAAAATCCATCAATATAACAAAGAAAGCAAAGGAATACACCATCTTTGAATGGAAATACATCACATAGTATTCATCTTCAATATCTTCATAGTCTTCTCTCTCAATCTCTCACATACAATCACTCTGTTTCAGTAAAATTGACTATCTCTGACTCTCTCTCTCTCTCTCTATCAATAATACATCATATCCTCACTACAATCTCTCATAATCACTCACAATAATCCTTCTTAGGTCTTGGATACCCCTACCAAGAGGTATGTCTGATATGAAGGGTCATCAAAGCCACTACAGTGTCCTTTCATAGCTCACTAATGTCACTTCACTCCAGTCTTCACTTGAGTCTTCAGCAGCTACTTCTTTCACTTCTTTCAGCTCTTTTGTACTTGTATTCACCTCTTTCCAAGGCTAGAAAACTTTCCCAAGCTACACTCTTATCCATCAGAACACATACAGAAGCATACAGAACAGTCTACAGAACAGTACCAGAACAGCTACAGTACAGAACAGAACAGAAACAGAAGCTCTACAGAAGACCTACAGAAGGTTACAGAAGGTCATCAGAACCACATAACTCATACTCAAACCATTCCAAACTCTCAAAAAAATATTCAATAAGCTTTCACAATATCTCAATCTTCATCAATCAATACTCCATCCCTCCTTACAGAAGACAATCAGAACAAAACAGAACAAAACAGAAGCCATACAGAAGGTATACAGAACCAATCAGAACCTATTAGAACCTCACATCTCTACTAATAAACATCATGAACTTCCAAAACACAATCAATATCATCCAAAACACTCTCAAACCACTTCCAAACCAATCAATCATCTCATAAAATCAACCATTCAGCTCTCAAAAACAACAAAAATCAGCCAAAAAACAAGTCATTTCAACACTCAACATATCCCCACACTTAATAAGGAAGCGTCCTCGCGACCCAGGAAAAAGGGAATACAAGTTCATTTAAAAGCTCAAATTTGATCTTCAATATCTCTTCAAAAACAATCCATCCAACCACGACCCCAACTTATAACCTGTATCTAATATAAAAATACAACGAAAGGAAAACCCTTTATACATTAACACTTCTTATCAAACTAGAAATCACAACAAACTTGTAAAGGATATAAGAGGTTTCTTCTTCTTCATCTGCATCAGCTTCAACTCTGCAACCACGACCCCATCACCACAATTCTCCAAAATGTAGCTCGCACAAAATCCAATCCAATAGGAAACCACCACGTTCGTATTACATAAAGTAACCCACAACACAAACACTACTCACAACACAACCATCTGAATGACTCCTCCAAAAGAGAGATTTTCCTTAAAAAGCATCCACCATACATTGGAAAGGTATCAATGAAGATGATCCCTCTTAAAAGATTGATGATTTCAGAAACCATCCATAGACAAGGATTCATCTACAAATGTTTTGGGAGGATTCTGAAAAAACTGAAGACAGCACATCCTTTCCAATAGGACAAGGTATCTAGTAGGCAAACAAAGGGCATGAAAATACAATATATCCAGCTGCTGGGAATCAATGCTCACATTGACATTCATGCACAACTTTGGAATAGGCTTGGAATCATTATGAGAGTGCCTATGCATATACGCCAAGTACCAAGCAAAGTGAGCAGTTAATCTCACTAAAGGATCTGCAGACTGTAAATACTACTGAGCAAAATGAATATAGTTCTGATAAGCTTGACTGACAGCTGTCCATTCTCCTGGAATTACTGGCCAATTTATCTGAGGTCCTGTAAGGGAATCATTCGAGCTCCATCCCCTTCTTCTGGAAATCTGATGATCAAACCCGTCATAGTCACTAACCAACTGAGGTGGTTGAGATATAGAAGTGTTAGGAGAGGGAAGTGGAATAAGGAAAAGTGGATGAAGTGAGGGATAGGAAAAATCATAAAAGGAAGAATGATTTAAAGAAGGAGTGGCAGAAATTTGTAGGGAATCAGTTAAAAAGGGTGTTAACTGATAAATAGGAAATATGGAAGGTACATGAATGGATGGAGAAGGATATGGTGGAGAAGGGAAAAATACTCTATCCTCAATAAAGGAACAGTATGTAAAAATGGGAATTTGAGGAAAAGATGAAGGTTGGAAAAGAAGGGGTAAAATAGTTGTGGAATTAGATTGACAAAGGGAAAGATATAGATGATATCGGTGAGCCATTTGTTGGTAATACAGAAGGGTAGGAACAGAAGGTCCTAAGAGAGATCTTCTATGATAGGCATCAAAGAAGGTAGAATCAAACGGATTATGTTTTGAAAGATAAGCTAAGAGATCCACCCTCAGTTGATTAGTACTCTGGGCATAAGTAGGGGCTGTGTTCTGTCTTTGATTCAGGACCACAGAATCAATCATGGTATGCCAAGAATTATCAGTACAATCAGCCACTTTGGAGGAGTAACTCTGGAACATGTCAGCTATGCGCAACTCCAAATGGTTGACATACAAAACAGCTTGTAGAACCACGTCTCCCACATACCATGCCATATCCACTTCATCTGGAATCAACAAGTCTCCTCGTAGATACATATAGGACATCAACATGGTATCTGTCGTGACAGAATCTTCAAACACCATCCTGACCACCTCTGTCAGCAACTCAGCAGACCAAGCCCCACTCCATCCATCCTCAAGAAGAGGTAAATCCATCGTGAAAAGCTTCATGTAGAAGGCCAACTTCTGTAAGTGGTAGTGGACAAAGAAAGAATGGTCTGGTGGAACATATTCCTGAAACTGCTTAAATGTAGACCATAACAAATCCATTCTGGATTGCAATCTTTCCACTTTATCTTGGAATAGAGGACACAAGGTAGCCTGTCTCTGAAGAGCAGCCAAGTCCTGCTGTGAGAGAGAAGGAATCAAGGGAACATTAGGGCTTGGAGGAACAGACCGTGACTTTGCCAGTTGATCTTGCAACTGCTTGATTTGGGAAGCTTGGGATTCCACTGTGTCATTAGCAGTCTGTAAGGCTGAAAGTTTGTTATCTAAGAGAGTTTGGAACTCCTGCGCTTCTCTGGACATCCTCTCCTTCTCCTCTGAAAGGCTAGTAACCTCTGATTGAGCCTCTAGTAACTGGATCTTCAAAGAAGAGATCTCATCTCTTTGGGTTGCAACCAGTTGGGTGTGTTGCTCCATCTGCTTAAACAAATCTGCTAGGGTATCCTTAGCAGAAGCTAACTCGGATGTTGCCTTATGCAACTGATCCTTAGACTGCATCAGCTCTTCATAAAAGGAAGCGTACAGCTGCTGAACACAGGCTGTCACTGACAATTCAATGGAACTCTGAATGTCTTTACAGAGGAAAGGAATTGCATCTCCCGAGACTAGACTGTTCAGTGAGGGGACTGATATATCCAATGAACCTTCTCAATGTGCTCTGAACATGTTATTACAAGTGAGATACCCAGGGAGATCACTACCAGAGGTAGCAGGAATGGGCACTGAAGGGAGAACCGAAGGAGCTTTATCCGCTACCCGCTTCAATCGTTTGCGCTGTATGACCAGGGGAGGCGGAGAATCATCATCCTCTATATCAATGGGTTCTGACTCATCTGAAGGTGGAGGAGGAGGTACTGGATCTAATGGAGGAGGTGGAGGCACACTCTTCTGTAAACCTGAATAGGTCAAGAAGGCAAACAAATACGATCCATATGTGACATTGGTAACATTACCCCTGGTGACTTTGACGAAATGTTGATCCATTTTAGTGAGGAGGTAAGTGCTCCAATCAATAGCGACTCCTTTCAACACCATCCTTGAAGCTGTGAAAAGCTCTTTGGACAGATATTGGGATGGCGTTTTGGGAGGCATAAACCTGTCCTGGAGAAACTGATAGACCATCTTCCATACGGGATCAGTGATCATGGAAAAGGAAACTCCTGAAGAGTTGATCACCTTCTTAACATCCAGCATTTCCCTTGTCTGCTTTTGTAACAGCTTCAAAATCTCTTCATTAGAGAAAAGCTGACGAGTGGTAACAAAAGGTTCACCTTTGAAGGGAAGAGACAGAGCCTTCCCTAGGCCTCGAGGTGTCAAAGTCATAGAAATTCCCTGGACTAGTCCCGACTTCTTGCTGTAGGAGGCCAAAAACTCATCACACAACAATGGATCCTCTGGAAGCAATGGAAAGGAGGTAGCCACAAAAGCAGCGAGTCCCGCCTTCGTGAGAGGCTCAAAAGTGAGTAGGGAAGAGTAATCCCTACTGACTAGTGGGACGTACTGGATAGGGGGAGGATGAGAAGGTGCCATTCAGATGGTTAGACACACACCACAAACACAAACAATCAAGGAGAATGCCTGCAAAGCAACAGACAAAAAACCAAGGATAAGAGAACAACCAAAACAATAAAACGTGACTCGACCAACTAACCCCAAACAAACCACAGCCTAGAAAAAATTCGACATGACCTCTAGACATATGCGACCGAAAGCTTCATGCTATGCATCATACAAACACCCAAAAATCCCCGTATCAGGCAATAAAGAAAAAAAACCACACACCATACCCTGAACCGTAACAAAGACACTAAACCAAAACATCACCACAACCTAGACACATCAAGACCACAACTTTGATAAACCAGTGTTTGACCATGGAAATAACTCCAAAGACTGCGCATACCCATCCCACGAAACCAGATTCGTTAAAAAGGGGAATTAAGTGCAGTGAGGGGAAATTAATTTAATGAAATGTTCATTTTAATAAATTATTAAGAAATGGGTGAAATTTTATTAAGTGATAAACCTTAGCAAGAAAACGGTGGTTCCTTCTTAAAAATTTAATTACCAATTATTAGGTTAAAACGGTGCTTTAATGCGAATCCCGGACTTCGATACCCAGATTGGGTCTCTAAATGCAAGTTCATTGATTACAAATTAAGGTGATGTGGAGCGCTTTTTTGCCAGCGCGTGTTCTTGTGACTGCTGGTTCATTTTTAATTAAAAATATTAAAGTGCCTCTTTAGCGCACTTAGTGCGTGCTAAGTGAACGGCGGGTTTAGTTTTATTTAAAAAATATGGTGTGTTTAGCGCGAATGCGCGTGCCATGGTGGTGGTAAGGGTTCATTTTTTTTAATTATTTGGGTGTTTGTTCTTTTGTGGTTTTGGTTTGTTTTTAATTTTTTTTAATTAACTGTGGGTTTTAGGGTAGCTGAAAAAAATAACAAATAAAAAGGAAAATACCTGGTAGTGGGTGTATGTAAATGCAAAGAATGCGCTCTCCTCAATCCAAAAATATCTGGATTTTTTTCTAGATGTTTAGTTCGTGTTTGGATGAAAAAGGTTTTTTGTTATTTTATTGATTTTTTTTTTATTTTGAAGGAATTTAGGTGTGAAATAAAATATTGTGACAGCTTAGAAAAATATGCCAAAAATAAATAAAAATATTAAGGGAAGTGTTAGGAATTTTTTGGAAATTAATTTGGAATTTTTTAGCATTTTTAATGAATTTTTTTCATATTTTTGGGTATTTTATAAAAGATTTGGGAATTTTAAAATGGAAAAAAATGTTTTGTCTGAAATTTACAGGTGTAGAAAAATAGGGCCATGGGTTGCAGAAATAAAAGGAATTGTTCTAAATTTTTCTGGAATTTTTTTCAGAATTTTAAGTGTTTTTTATTTTTATTTTTTTGAATTTTTCAATGTTTTTGTTTTTTTTTAGAAGGGTGTGCGGGTTTGTGAATTAAAAAATCTAGGAAAATACCCAAAAATAGGTTGCCTGGCAGTAGCGTGGCAGCAACCGACGATCAAAGGCCCGCACCCGTGCACGATCAATCACACGATCAACCTCAAGCTCCCACGTGCACGTGTGTCAAGGGGTGGAGAATGGTATCTGCGGGGTCGGCGGGGGATTGCTGGTTGTCGGCAGATGAAAGGGGGCGTAAAGAGGGGTGCCGGCGGGTGACAAGGGGCGTACTTTGGAATTTTTTAGCATTTTTAATGAATTTTTTTCATATTTTTGGGTATTTTTTAAAAGATTTGGGAATTTTAAAATGGGCAGAAATGTTTTGTCTGAAATTAACAGGTGTAGAAAAATAGGGCCATGGGTTGCAGAAATAAAAAGAATTGTTCTAGATTTTTCTAGAATTTTTTTCAGAATTCTAAGTGTTTTTTAATGATTTTTTTTAAATTTTTCAATGTTTTTGTTTTTTTTTTAAATTTTAAAAGGGTGTGCGGGTTTGTGAATTAAAAAATCTAGGAAAATACCCAGAAATAGGCTGCGTGGCAGTAGCGTGGCAGCAACCGACGATCAAAGGCCCGCACCCGCGCACGATCAATCACACGATCAATCTCAAGCTCCCACGCGCACGTGTGTCAAGGGGTGGAGAATGGTATCTGCGGGGTCGGCGAGGGACTGCTGGTTGTCGGCAGATGAAAGGGGGCGTAAAGAGGGGTGCCGACGGGTGACAAGGGGCATACGAGGAGGTTTTTGCGGTTCAGCGGGTTTCGTGGGGGGGAAAAGGGGCTTATGTGGAGGTAGGGTGGGTTAGCGGTGGGTGTGAACAGGGGCTAGATAGGAGGTGAGGAGAAAGTGTGTGTTTGTGGGGGGCTTGGTTGGGGTGGGGGGTGGGTGCGTTAGCTGGGGGGAATGGGGATTAGTGTGGGGGTGGGGTGGGTTTGAACTGGGGGGGGAAGGGGCAGGGTCAACGGCAGGGCGGCACGTGGCAGAGACGGGTGCCGCAGAGGAGGACGAGGGGCGTTGGGCGAAGGGGCGGATGGCGGCAAGGGCGAGGACGTGGCAGTCGACGGGTGCCGCAGAGGAGGACGAGGCGCTGCAGGGGGCGGCGCGGGCTGACGAGGGCGTAGGTCACCACGGCGTCGAGGCGTCAGCGAGGGCGCCACGGGAGAGGGGACAAGGGCGGCCCGGGCAGGAGCGCCAGAGGCAGGCTGCTGGAGGGCGAGGCGGCGGACGGCCAGGGCGGGCTGCTGGCGAGAGCGGGGCGTCGTCACGGCGAGCAGGGGCGGCGCGGGCGCAAACGGCGAGGAAAGGGCGCAGGCAGCTGCAGCAGAGGCGGGTCTGAGGCGTTGCAGAGGCGGGCAAGAGAGAGGAAGGGAAAAGGTGAAGGGGAAGGAGGGGAAGAGGAGAGGAAGGAGAAGAGGGTGGAGAGGGAGGAGGAGGGGAGGGTAGGAGCAGAAGGGGAAGGAGAGGAGGTGGAGATGGAGGGAGAAGGAAGGGTGAAGGAGATGGAGGGTGAGGTGGAGATGGAGAGGGGATGGAAGGGGACACGCAGGAGCGGGAGAGGGAGAGAGGAAGGGAGGTAGTTGGGGTGGGGAGGGGTCGGGGAGAGAGAAGGGTGGGGGGGGATAGGGAAGGGTATGGGGAAGGGGCATAGGGAAGGGGCAGGGCCCATGGGGGGGTGCCCAGAGGGGGATGGGGTAGGGGTTAGTGGTAGGGTAAGGGTTGGAAGATGGGCAGGGGCCCAAAGGGGGAAAATGGGCCGGGGGGTCCATAAAGGAGAGGCATACCCCCCGTCCCGCGCGCGTGCGCGGGGCGGGGGTAAAAAAATTTACCGTGACGGAAGTGAAAGGGCGCCCGGATGCGGGGACAAGGCACGCGGATGCGACGGGGGCGCGTTAAGATGCGTAAAATCGAAAACAGGCGCGTTCACGCGCGGGACGGGCGCGTAAAAACACAATAAATAAAGAAAAATTAATAACTCCCAATCCGGACGTCAAAACGAAATGGCGTAAAACCAAAAACTGGGCAGGACGGCAGGGGGAAGACAGGAAAAATGTGCAACGGAGGTTCCAAGGGGGGTAAAGGGCGGTCACGTGCAAAAAACACAAAAAAAGACCAAAAACGCAATTAAAAATTAATATCGGAAGATCCGTGCATCGGAACGAGGTGCAGGAAAAAGGAAAAATGTGCAAAAAGACGTGCCCGACAATTCTATCACGTCAAAACATAGTTCCGATTGAAATAAGATGCGTTCACATGGGAAAAATCCAAAAAACAGATCCGAAAATGGGATCGGAAATTAATATTGGACGAACCGTGCGCCAGAATGACATGCAGTAAGAAGGAAAAATGTCCGCAAGAAGGAGTGGCACAGGGTTGTCATGTTAAACCGCAGTTCTGGTGGAAGTCGGAGGGGTTCACATGCAAAAAACACCAAAAATACGCCCAAAAACACATTTAAAAATTAATAAGTAAAAATCCAGAAGGCGGAAGAGGGTGGGAGAAAAAGGAAAAAGGTGGGAGAAGGCACGGGGGACACGGCTGTCAAATCAAATTGGAATTCCGATACAAACAAGGCAGGTTCACATGGAAAAATGTCAAAAAGACACACGAAAAAGTCTCGAAAAAACGGAAAATCAATATTGGACAAACCGTGCATCGAAATAACGCGGAGTAAAAAGGAAAAATGTCAGAGGAAAAGTGGTTGTCAGGGCTATGACATCAGATCATGGTTCCGAAGCAAGAAAAGCGCGTTCACGTGGAAAACCGGCTAATTTGCACAAAATGCTTCAAAAATTAATAACTCAAAAATCGTGCACTAGAACAGGGGTAGGTAAAAAGGAAAAATGGTCAGTTTAGAGGGAGGAACAAGGCTATAAGGTTAGATTTGGACTTTGGTAAACGTAGGGTGTGTTCACATGGCAGGACAGCAGAATCAGGGAATAAAGGAAAACTGCAAGGGAACAGCCCCAAGGGTGGGTGAAACATGAACGATCGGGTGGGAAGGGACCCCATCAAGGTAGAAACAAGTCATGGCATAGATGCATTAGCAGGTTGAGGCATATGCAGAAGGGTATGCAATGTAGACGCGTAGGGACGCGTCCCCACACTTAAGACCTTAACGGATAGGTTAACCGAGCAACAGGGACCTAGGACCACATAACAGACCATCCCCTAATGCCCCCACACTTAAAACATGAACGTCACTGAGAAACAGGATGTAGGGTTAGAAGAACTTGGCCCATTTTGTTGAGGATCAAGGTTGATTGTCAATGGCACATCCTGTGTTGTTGTCGGCTGCTGGAGGTACCAAGGCATCTTTACAGCACACATCCTTCATGGCAGGGACTACATAGTAGCACCTAGGGAGGTAGCTGTTTGAAGGAATCGTAGGAAATTTGTCGATGATGAGGGATATTACACTCCACTCACAATCACTCAAATGAAATGAAAGAACTGTCACTCGCCCCATGACTAATATCACTCGAGGAAGAATGATTGAAACCCATATCTTGTACCCAGGTTAGGAATCAACAAGGGAATGGTGCAGAGGGAGTATGCCAAGGTGCACAATTGATGGTGCATTAGTGTGTCCAACCCGGCTGGCATAAGTGCAAGGAGGAAGGCAAGGGAGCCTTACAGTGCAGTGTACAGAACAGGGCGACGTGTCTCGTGTTGATGACGGTAGAGACCCATCCCATGGGTGCATAGGGAAATGGGAACATACCTGACTCCAAGTGTCGTAACGTCCCTCAATCTCACCTCTCGGTAATTGATTGAAGAAACTCCAGTCACACTCAACCCACCCTCTGTCTCACGCTCTATTGATAGATACAGGAGGGCAGCCCTTTCCTAAAACCCATTGATGTAATCCTCACAGTCACTTGTGCAAAGGTTGTATGCCTTGTGCACATTGGATGGTGCAACTGTACATCCCGCCCTGTGCCGACATACGGTGCGAGAAGGAAGGCCAGGGAGCCTTATAGTGTAG
The DNA here is from genome assembly GCF_053477565.2 of Lygodium microphyllum. Classification (NCBI taxonomy): domain Eukaryota; kingdom Viridiplantae; phylum Streptophyta; class Polypodiopsida; order Schizaeales; family Lygodiaceae; genus Lygodium; species Lygodium microphyllum. The sequence continues at coordinate 101,449,565 of NC_141143.1, forward strand.
TGCACAGAAACAAATTGTGCTTTCTGCATTGAGAGGCCCATCCCATGTGTGCAACACTCCATTCACACTTCTCACCTCTCATTTGATTTGAAGGGAAAAGACTGGTCTCTCGCCCCACCCTCTGTCTCACTCTCTGTTGATAGATACAGAGGGCAACCCATACTCACGTCCCCATCCAGTTAGGATGAGAGCTCATGTCACTCAATTGTTTGTCGATGAAGATCGCGTCGTTAGTTGTTGAAGAGGCGTACCCAGGGAGGTAGCCATCAAATCGAACATTGTATTGGATAGGACATGTCGTCCTGCTAGAGGACAGTTAGACACTCTGCAGAGAGACCCAAGACACAGCGCACCACGGGAGGTAGCTTCGGAACTGGATTCTGGGGATATCAATTGATGAATCCACTTTCTGGACTGCTGGGTGTTGCCACCTTTTCCACAGCCAGCTTCTCGCCCAAGGGTGGTTACCACCTTTTCTTGGAACGAGGCCTACTATGACAGGGAATTGCTTCCTTTTCTCTCATAACAGATTTGTTTTTCTTGTTTTCTTTTTTTTTTCTTCTTCTTCTTTTTTTCTTGTTTTTCCCTATTCCCGAGGGTGTTTCCACCTTTTCTTGAAGAATAGGTCAGCATGACAGGGACCTAAGTCCTTTTCTCCCATGACCGATATGTATATTTTTTCTTTTTTTTCTTTTTTTTTTGAATTAAGCAAGGGAATGGTAGAAGGACCATGCATTAGAACCAACCTCGCCACTGTCACTGGTGGAAAATATAGGATAAGAAATTAGGGCTGGAAGGTAGGGTTGAGGGGACAGAGGGTTGTGTCCACCTCATCAGGAGTGGTTGAAGAATGGCTATCAGAATTAGCATCATAAGAAGTACAGTGCCACGCCAACGGGGGAAAGGATCAGGTGACCATGATTGTCAAGATCCCCAAGGAGGGAAGTACTTCTTCAGGCGATATCCATTGATCAGGAAGGGATCATCAGAGGCATCAACGGTCTGCACTTGGACAGAGCCATTAGGGTTGACAGCAAGTACCTTATAGGGGCCCATCCACCGCTGTTGGAGCTTGCCAGGAAACTTGCCAAATCATGAATCATAGGCTAGGACCAAATCACCTTCTTTGAACTCCTTGTGCTTGATGAAGCTGTCATGGTAAGCCTTACGTCGGGCTTACGTGGCTTCCATACACTGTAGAGCCATCCTACGAGTTTCGTCCAAACATTCCAAGTGCAGGAGACGGCGTTGCAGTGAATCATCGTCCCCCAAACGCTCTTTGATAGCCACTCTCAAATAGGGTAATTCCAGTTCAACAGGGAAAACAGCTTCTGTACCATACACCAGCTGGAAGGGTGTCTGTCCTGTTGCTGCTTTATAGGAAGTTCTGTACGCCCAGAGGGCCTCTGTAAGTCGATCATCCCAATCACGACGATATGCGGCAATTGTTTTTGTCTCTCCGTAGGAGCTCTGTAAGAGAAGAGCAGGTTCTCTGTTTCATCTTCTGCCTCTGTCTCTGGCTCTGCTATGGCCATGTAACAGGGAGAGCAATACATCCATGCTTCTATCTCACTGTCAGAAGTGATTTCAGAAGTCATTCCTGGTTCAGGCATGAAGTATTCACCCATTGATAATGGCTTTGCATCTTTTGGGAGTCGGCTTACAATATCCACTGTTAAGGAACGTGCCATTGTTTTCTTGGGAAGGATCTGTTTGACAGCATCTTCGTCTGCTGATGTTCCATCTGTAGCCTCATTAGGAGAGTCAGAAGATAATTCCAAGGAGGTGGATCCATGTCCTTTTTGAGAACCATATAACTTCAACACCACTTTATTGGGTCCTCTACCCAAGGTCAAGGTTCCTTTGAACCAATCCTTCCTTGCTCGGGCTTCAAATAGCCATGGTCTGCCTAGTAACAGGGGGTAGGATGTACTGTAAGAGATTGGCTTTGCCACCAGATAGGTTAGCCAATAATCTTTTCCAGCCACTATAGTCTTCACATATGGGAGAATACCCAAAGGCTTGATTCTGCTCTGATCCGCCAGTCTAATGAGCCATTGGGTTGGTTGCACACCTTGTAGGCCTAGATCCTTCATTGTCACATCCATCATAATGTTTACTGATGAGCCACCATCAATCAGTGCATTTGCAATGAAGCAGCCTTCAATCCACACGCCAGTCTCTGGGGTACCTGGATCTAGGAAGGCGTTAGCCACGTCCACTTCTTTGACAGGCTCTGGAGCTTTGTTGGACTTTGTTGCTGTTGAGGGAGCAATCCTTAAGCCACGTCTTCTTGTCAGTATACTTTTGAACCTTTTTGGGCAACTGGGAGACAACATCAATAATTGTCGGAATGTGAGGTTTGGTTTAAAGATATCTAGATCTCTGACCAGATCGTATTCCTTAATAGGATCCACTGGCTTCTCTAACCGGTTAGGGAATGGGGCAACACCCATTTTCATTTTCCCTCTTTCTTCCAACAAAGGAATCATGGGAACTTCCTCTGTCCCTTGTGGCACCTCCGCCTCTTTTGTCTCCTGGACCTCTGGTCCTGTCTCTGGAACTGTCTCTGTAACTCTCTGTGGCACTGTAGTGCTCTGTACGGCACTGTCAGGCTCTGTTCTGTTTTGTTCTTCTGGTGGAAGATTGAACTTTACTATTCTGGCAGGAGGATTATTTTCTTTTTGGATAGGTGGTTCCTTCTTCTTTGCACATGTGATGGCAGCAACTTCCAATTCCACTAAATTGAAGGTAGGCTCTTGGGCCTTGGCCGGACTATCAGTAGCACTGTTTTTCACTGGGGCTGGGCTTGGACAGTCTTTTGCAGTGTGGCCTTCTCCTTTGTATCAACTACATAAGGGCTTGTAATCTACTGACCTTCTAGGATTTGGACAATTTGGTGAGATGTGTCCCTTTTCTCCACATCTATAACACTCCACTTCTGTTCTCTGACCACCGCCAGACTGTCTTCCTCTATAACTTTGGGAGGGAAATCTTCTAGGTCCGAAATTAGGACCAAACTCTCTAAGCTTGGGTCCAATATCTTGTGTTGTCATTTTGGATTCCAGCAAGTTGAATCTTGTGTCTTCTTCCTTTCTTCTCCTATCATGCATCTCCTTCAGAGAGCAAATGTCCTCTGTATGGTTCTCCCGCAAACAGTAGGAACAGAAGGCTCTAGGAATGGTTGGTTTTCGTATGCATTCAGTGGCTAAATGACCTGCTTGATGACACTTACCACACCAAGTATTTGACCGCATTACATCTCTTCCTACTCCTGCAACGTTGGATATGCTAGCGGTATTCACTTTCAATGTCTGTAGCTGCTCTGTAATCACATCCATCAACTCCTTTTTGATATTTGCAATTGAGTTGGATAAGTAATCCTTCAAGCTTTCTCCTCCAGAGGTACTAGCAGGAGGGTTTTGAGGAGTCTCTGTAATCACTGCATAAACAGGTTGGGCTGGTGCAGAGGGATCTCTGTTCTGGTTCTGATTCAGAGCTCCTGTTTGAACGGTTGGTTGTTGGCTCCAGTTGGGTAGGGTTACACTATTGCTGCTGATTTGGCATTGAGAAAATTGGTTGGGACCATTGTTGTTGTGGTTGGACCATCATTTGAGGCATTGATTGTGGCCACTGTGGATTTGGTATACTGTACTGTGATACTGAGGGCATCTGTTGGTAGGGGTAGGGGACTGTCCCTGGGACTGCATTTGGTGGGTACATCATTCCTGGCATCATAGGAGGTAGGACTCTTCTTCCTGGATTCATCGCCAATCTAGCTTCCACTTCATCGTACAGTCTTGCACCTTCTGTTGCAGGTTGCAATGTGGCTGGTCTTTGCAGCTCCACAAACTTACGGACTTCTAGTTGTAATCCTCTGAGAAACACTCCCTTCTGAATGCCATCATCTAGATTATGGTTAGTCCATCTCTTCAGGATGGATTCCATTCGTGAGACATAAGCTTCTACTCTTTCTCCAGAGGACTGACTTAGGTTCATAAATTCCTCTCGCATCCGCTCTTCAAAACCTTCACGCCTGAATTTAGTGAGGAAGGCCAACTTCAGGTCATCCCATGTGCCAAAAGTTCCTGCTGCTTGTCTCTCATACCATTGAAACACCGCGCCCTTGAAAGTGGCGGGGAATATTGCTAGCCAATGCTCAGGGGTTCTGGCATTGTTAGCCACACATGCTACCATAAACTCTGCTACATGAAGATCGGGGTCTTCATTGTACTCTCCCTTAAAAACTGGCAATGGGACTACATTCGCTGGCTTGTCACATCAATATTTCCAGGACGGATCTGGCTTGGAAGTGGACCTCCAGGAGGAGGAAGGGCTTGATGTGCCATTGGGACTTCTGTAAAGAGTTCCGCAAGGGCGTCAAAGGCGGGTTCTGCTGCGAGCTCGTTCTCAGCCTTGATTTTTGCTTTCTCTCTTCTCATGTACCTCTGGACTCGTTCTAATGCTTGCCTCTTTATTGCGTCATTCATCAGGGGGTTGGCTCCACTATGTTGTTAGTGCTCCACAGAGGGTTAACAGAAGGCTTTAGTCTCTGGAGGACTCTCTTGCCAACATTTCTTCTACTTTTTCCTTTTCAACGTCTCTGAATTCTGCTTTCATGCCATTGCACAGAGGAAGGTATTCGGTTCTAAAGGTGTCAAAATGCATACGTCTAAGCATTGTGGTGGTGCCATCATCATAGTAATGCCAGCTTCTGATGGTTTCAACAGTGTATGTTGTAAAGAACACTCTGTCTACCAACTTCCAGTGGGTTGCTAATTGAACAAACAGAAGATTATCAGTGCACCAAGCATCCCATGTATCTTGCTGTTGAGCATCCACGAACAAATTCCAACTCTTTTCCTTCTTGTCTCTGTGAACCTCCACAGACCAAGACTCCTGAAGCTTCTTCACAATCTCCCACTTGATGATGTCTGGGAACTTCTCAATGAATGCCAAATCTTCCATGGATGGTCATTCTCTCTGTTTCTTCTCTTCAGTTTGTCCCCAAACAGTTTGCCACCAAGATGCAAGTTTCTGTTGCTTCATCAGGAAGAGGAAACTGTCCGCTAGATAGAGCATGCATCATGATGGTGATGTGTTTCCGCCATTGTGGGATGAACTTCTTGTGGAAAGTGGCTTTGATTATGAGAAATTCCAACTCTTTAGTGGAAGAAGGAACTTTACAAGCATCCATTGAATTCTCCTCTTCTTGGCAATGCCATTTCCTTCATTTTCAGCCTCTTCTGGTGCTTGTTGATGGCAAGTTTCCCCGGCTGCGCACCAAAAATATGGAGCCCCAAGAGGAACACCAAGGAAAAGGGAATTCTCTTGCAAGAAAATCTATCTTGTAACACCAACAAGCTTGTTTATTATGTTTTATATGATCACAATGAAGAAAAGAACACCAGGCACAACAAATCTTCATGCAGCATCATGTAGATCTCCCACGGATTTGATAGAATCAACCATATTCTTCAATATCTTCACAAAATCCATCAATATAACAAAGAAAGCAAAGGAATACACCATCTTTGAATGGAAATACATCACATAGTATTCATCTTCAATATCTTCATAGTCTTCTCTCTCAATCTCTCACATACAATCACTCTGTTTCAGTAAAATTGACTATCTCTGACTCTCTCTCTCTCTCTCTCTCTCTCTATCAATAATACATCATATCCTCACTACAATCTCTCATAATCACTCACAATAATCCTTCTTAGGTCTTGGATACCCCTCCCAAGAGGTATGTCTGATATGAAGGGTCATCAGAGCCACTACAGTGTCCTTTCATAGCTCACTAATGTCACTTCACTCCAGTCTTCACTTGAGTCTTCAGCAGCTACTTCTTTCACTTCTTTCAGCTCTTTTGCACTTGTATTCACCTCTTTCCAAGGTTAGAAAACTTTCCCAAGCTACACTCTCATCCATCAGAACACATACAGAAGCATAGAGAACAGTCTACAGAATAGTACCAGAACAGCTACAGTACAGAACAGAACAGAAACAGAAGCTCTACAGAAGACCTACAGAAGGTTACAGAAGTTCATCAAAACCACATAACTCATACTCAAACCATTCCAAACTCTCAAAAAAATATTCAATAATCTTTCAAATATCTCAATCTTCATCAATCAATACTCCATCCCTCCTTACAGAAGACAATCAGAACAAAACAGAAGCCATACAGAAGGTATACAGAACCAATCAGAACCTATCAGAACCTCACATCTCTACTAATAAACATCATGAACTTCCAAAACACAATCAATATCATCCAAAACACTCTCAAACCACTTCCAAACCAATCAATCATCTCATAAAATCAACCATTCAGCTCTCAAAAACAACAAAAATCAGCCAAAAAAAAGTCATTTCAACACTCAACAATTCCACAAATCCAATATCCAGCCTTTGCAAACTCAACTGTTGAGTCATATTGCTGATCATCCATTATTCACTGTTTCTTTTTTCCAAGATCTTGCTTATCGTTGCTCTTTTTATCCATTAGATCCCACTAATCTTTTATCTTATTCTCTTATGTCCTATCGTTTCCCATTGTATATTTCCCTCCTCACTTCCAACCCTGACACTATTCCTCTGTTGTCTTTTACTTCTTCTAATTTCCCTCACATTCCTGTTTTTACTTTTTATCCTTTCATTGCTGATCCAACATTACACCTACCCCTTCTGAACCTCCTCCTGTAGTTCCTCCTGTTCCTTCTATTTTCTCAGCAGATTCCCTTCATAAGTTTTTGCTGAATTTTCCATCTCTTTCATCTTCCTTATCTCTTCATTTCCCTTCTTTTTATGATCTATCCTATCCTCCTTTACAATGATCTCCTCTTATTCCATTCCCTTATCCTTCCAATTGCATTAACCTTCCTCCTCAATCAGTGCTAGATACATCAAGGTATGATAGTAACATACTTCATCGACGACAGTGGACATTGCGTGATTCTGTGACAGGACCGGTGTTTAACTGACCTTTCATTCCAGGGTCCTGGGATACCTCTGCAGCATGTTTGAACTCTTACCTTCATTTTTCTTGAGTGCATGCTCATTCTGAGGATACCTCTATACGTCTTGCAGCTCATTTTTGTTGGTACCTTGCTTTTATGCATCAGCAGTCTAATCTGAACACTCGCAAGTGCATCCCCTATTTGATCATCAATCTGAATGTGGATGTGACTACTGCTCAGACGGATATTTTGTATTACTTCGCACAAGCTTTCCCTACCAGGTTTCTTATTTTTTTGGAAAGGATGTGTTGTATACAGTTCCTCCAAAATGTGCCTTTGCATTTTGTAGATGAGAGTAAAACTCTGGAGCGTCTCAAGTCTAGCATGCATTTTAAGAAGAAGTGTCTGTATCCTGCCTAGCATTGAAGTTCTTCTTGGATGTATCGGTTATTTTTCTTAAATGGATATCTTTTTCTGTGCTCTCCATTTTTTGGGGGCATGTGCCATTCAGATTACATGGTGTTATGTCTGTGTGTGTTGTATATGTGGTATGTATATATTGTTTATCTTTGTTGGATGGAGCTGAAGTTGAAGATGGATTGATGAAGAAGATGTTGGACTACAAGCTAGCAGAAGGTGATGCTGATTCAAAGAAAACTCTTATATCCTTTATGGATTTGTGATTGCTAACAATTTTTTTAAAAATGGAGATAATATCCAAAAGGGTGTTTTTCTTTCATTGTAGTATTATCAGATATACAAGTGATAAGTTGGGATCGTGGTGGAGTGATTGTTGAAGATACTAAAGAAGATCAAATTGAGCTCTTTACTAAACTTACATTCGTCTTTTCCTTAGGTCACAAGGATGCTTCCTTTCTAAGTGTGGGGATATGTTGAGAGTGGAAAAAGACTGAATTTTTTATTGATTTTTGTTGTTTTTGAGGTTTGAATGGTTGATGTTTTATGAATTTAGAGTGATGTATGGTTGTTAATGGAAGTGTTTGAGAGTTTTTTGGATGATATTGATTATGTTTTGGAAGTTGATGATGATTTTTAGTGAAAATATGAAGCTCTCTGATGTTCTGATAGGTTCTGTTGAGGTTCTGATTGGTTCTGATACCTTCTGTATAGCTTTTGTTTTGTTCTGATTGTCTTTTGTATAAAGCATAGATTGATGATTGATGAAGGTTGAAATATTTTGAAAGCTTATTGAATAGTTTTTGATAGTTTGGAATGGTTTTAGTATGAGTTATAAGGATCTGCCATTCTCTGATGACCTTCTGTAACCCTCTATAAACCTTCTGTAGAGCCTTTGTCTCTGTTCTGTCTCTGTTCTGTTCTGTAGATCTTCTGTAAGTGTTCTGTAGAATGTATGTGTGACTTTGAAAAAGTTTTCTAACTTTTGGAAAGGATTAATCTAAGTTCAAAAGAGCTAAAACAAATGGAAGAAGAACCTGCTGAAGATTGAAGAGCGGACTGAAGTGACAGAGACAGAAGTGAGCTATGAAGACACACTATAGTGGCTCTGGTGCCTCTTCGACACACACATACCTATTGGGAGGTGCATCCACGACCTAAGAAGGATTATTGAGAGTCATTATTGAGTATTGTAGTGAGGAGATGATGTACTATTGATATATATATATATATAGAGAGAGAGAGAGAGAGCCAGAGATAATCAATTCTATCAAAACAGTGTATCTGTATATGAGAGATTGAAAGAGAAAACTATGAAGACATTGAAGATGAATACTATGTGATTGATTTCCATTCAAAAATGGTGTATTCTTTTATGTTACTTGTTCTATTGATGGATTTTATGAAGATGTTGAAGATTACGATTGATTCTATCGAATTCGTGGGAGATATCTACTATGATGTTGTGTGAAGATTTGTTTTTTTCCTTGTTTTGGTCATCAAAAGAATGAAATAAAAGCTTGTTGATGTTACAAGATAGATTTTCTTGCAGTAGAATCCCCTTTTCCTTGGTGTTCCTCTTAGGGCTCCAAGATGTTTGATGGAATTGTTTGTAAACGGTTGCCTTTGATTGATAATGTTTAAATCTATTAGAAATCTTGAAGAAAACCAAAAAATTTAGTCATATAATGATTTATCTCAAAACATGCAAAATGCATACTTATGCGATTTTCATAAAAATGATAAATTTTGGGAGTTTTGTTGTGATTTTGGGATTCATGTGGATTGGAAATGAATATAAAATAAATTCTCAGTGATTGTGATCAGTCCCAACTCATAAATCAGAAATATCACAATTTTTATCTAAATAAATGAAGAAAAATAGGAAAAAATAAAAAAATAGGTTTTTGTGTTAAAATATTAAGAAAAAATATGCTTTATGTTCGTGGATGTATGGCATGGCTAGAGCATGAGGAATAAGCCTCAATTCAGCCTTGTCTTTGTGTTAAAGTATAGTTTTTACTACTTTTACAAGAAAAACACATGGAAAAACCGGTTTCTACACCTACCAACCCATGCATAACCTAAATGGTAGGGAGAAGGAGGGGTTTTAAGGGCAATTAGTTGCTGATAACATTTGAAATTATGATCTATTTTCTTATACATATCATATAGGATGTTTATAATTTAAGTTTAAGAGGGTCGAGCAACACGAGAATGCTCGATGCTGACCCTTAGCAACACAGCATTACGTGTAGGCTGAAATCATTGAAATGAATATTTTTGCACCTCATAATGCTGATTTTTTTTAAAAATCATAAAATTATTGAGCACCATGGTTCATACACAATCGCATTACGCATATCATATGGTGTCATGCATTGCAATTGTTTTCTTTTATATATGACCTACGTGGAGTGTGCGAGATACCCAAGCCGTAGGCTTAGATGATCGATTTCCTTGGGGGACTCTTAAGTAAGGAAATGCATTCTCTCTTGAAACGTTTGAAAAGAAGAGTGGAGTTTGTGATATACATGCTATTTGTGTTAGCGGTGCATTGAGATGCTAATCCTTGAGGTGTAGGAGAGTTGTAGTGGAGCCGTGGCATTCTGCCAAGAGGTGTCTCCTTCTGTTTGTATTTATAAGGTGTTTTATACCAATATATGTGTAGGGACTCCCTCAAAGGAGTGTGGGGAAGGATTAACCATTGGATTACAACCCAGAACAAACACAAAATTTACGATAGAAGTTAGGGCAGTGTGTCCCTTAGATGCTCCGCCGCGAGGACAAGAGGGTGTGTTCTTTGAATATAGAGAGGCTCGACTAGTACTTAGAGTCAATGTCGGCCCCATTTTAGGTCCTGAAAAGTGGTGCATTTTTTGGGAGCCACTAATAAGTGGCGATTTCTAAATCTCAATCACGGAGGACCGATTCATTAGTGTATGCTAAAAGTCAATGAGATAGACTCACAAGACAGTCAAACCGAGGATCAAAAGCAAGAAAGATCTGAATGGGCTAGACGACGGGCCAAAATAATTAGAAGATATTCTCCACAAAGGAATGGTCCAATATCCTTACAAGGACAGGATCTTAGCAACCCTAGCTCGACACATAATTCATTAGGGGGAGCAAGCTCTAGTACTTCCCCCCCTTCCAATCAGTCCATCCACTTTGAGTGGAGTGTTAGTTCCGATTATTCAAACTCCTTTAGCGAATCTGGTTATTATCATGGCGGCATAACCCATTGCAGTCCCAGTAGGGACGATGGACTTGCCATCCTTAGGGTTTTCTCTACCCATTTTTAATGGGTTAGCAGAGGAAGATGAGAAAATTCACATCAATGAATTCCAAAAGTTAATGTTTAACTATTGAATTCAAGATGAGGGACACTTGATGATGTTCTTCAACATGACTCTGAAAGGATGAGCTACAATGTGGTATCACATCTTAGAGGTTGGAACCATAACTATGATCAGCTTATTCTTTGCGGCCTTTCGAAGAGAGTTTGCCCCTGAAAAGGGAGGTCAGTATTGGCTATGTGTCCTTAATGTTACACATCAAGAACCTCATGAGAATGTCAATGGATATGCCAAGAAACTAAAGTATTCCATAAGTTGCAAACCTATATTCCTATTCTAGCTGTTGCTCGGTTGCAATACTTTTTGAATGGGCTAGACTTTGACATTCAAGTGCAGTTCACTGTTGCTCTTTCCGACATTGATATGCCTATTACACAAGCATAAGAGGTAGAACCGTGATTACAAGTGGCTTATGCCTCTAAGTCAAACTAGAATCCGAGTTTAGGGTTTGGAAATACTTTAGTGCTGACGAATGGAGGTCAAGGGATGCCCATGAGTCCTCCTAATGGGAAAGGAAACATAATTCCAAATGTGCCCATATTGCCAGCTCCTCCTAGTGTGACCATGCCTATGACTAGTCACATGGCTCCACCAACTAGTGAAAGCCCAATGATAAATTCAACCATTTTTCTAGGGAATCAACAACCAATCCCTAATCAAGTGGTTAGGCCAATGGAATGACATGTAGAAGACCATGGCTATGATTCAAGTGCCTCAAATGTCCTTGGCAAAGTTAAGGATGTGATGAAGCACTATACTGATATGATTAGCAAAGAATATCAACAAATAGCCATTGATATCAATTTCCTTAAAATGCAGCAAAATTTGATAGGGAGTTGATGCCCTAAAGAGGGTGTCCCCTCAAGATTCAATTGTAAGTGGTGTGGTGGCCAACATTTGATAGGGAGTTGATGCCCTAAAGAGGGTGCCCCCTCAAGATTCAATTGTAAGTGGTGTGGTGGCCAAAATTTCCCTAGGAATTATCCAAATGTTAAATGTGACATATGTGGAAAGTCTGGCTATTTAGCTAGTACCTATTGGAGTAAGATTAGCTCTCTCCAGCAAGGAAGTAAACAGCTAGGTCCATTTAATCATCAATCACAAGGGAATAATCTCCAGCAAGATGAAGGACCGAAACAAATATTACAAAGAGGGAAAGCTATGGTAGAGGAGCTACCTAGTGGTAGTGGAGTTAGCCTTATAGAAGCTGTTTGCATCAATGGCACTAAAGCTTCTAATCTATGGGTTATTATGAGAAGTCAAAAGGGTAAAGAAATCAAGAAAGCTAAGGCAAAATCTGTGGAGGGAAACCCCAAGCAAGATGATAAGATGATAAGGCAAAGTCCTTAATCCCAATATGGAAGGCACACCTCTCAAGGCCGTAGATGGTAAAGCCGACCCCAAGAAGGATAAGGAGTCACCAAAGAAGAAGGCAAATTCCAAGAAAGAAGCACGAAAGCTGGTTCAAAGACCAAAGGAGAGAATGGTCTGGCGAGAAAAGCGAACTCTTGCCAGCTATCATGAATTTGATTTAGCGAGTTCTTTTTGCAAAGTTAGGCCAGATGTAAATCTTCTACAGTTGATTAAGTTGTCTCTAGGAGTGCACAAGGAATTTAAGAAGATTCTATGCACTGGGTATATCATTGATCCCTTGGGAATAGCGGAAGTAGGATATGATTGGTTTTAGCATGTTGAAAAGCATTGTCCAAGGATAGCAACATATGTTGATGGAATATTAGTGGACCATGCTATTGTGGACACATGATCCTCTGTCAACATTATGAGTTCGGAATTGATGAAGAGACTGGGATTAGAAATAAAAAAAGATGCCTCCACGATCCTTCAAAATGGCTAATGATGGTTTAATACAACCCGAAGGTTACATCACTAAAGTCCATGTGACAATTGCCAATGTAGAATGCATTCTCAACTTTAGGGTCATTTGGTTTGCAAGGCGACCTAGCTATCAAGTATTGCTAGGAAGGTCATGGATCTTACAAGCAGACTGTCAGGTTGATATACCTGTTGATTGATTGATCTTTGGTCGAGGTGCTAGATGCGTAGTAGTAGATTCCTATCCTAAATCTCCTCAGAGTGAGAGAGTTCCTTTATCTTCATCACAGTTTGATACGCAAGATGCTCTATCTTCTAGTGAGATGTCATCAAGTGATGAATCCAATGAGGGGTCCACTATAGAAGATATCTACCAAGTGACTTTGAATGAGCCAATAGAGGCTTAGAAGAAGATAAGGGACGCAGATGTAATTGAGCTCAACCTTGGTACGATGAATGATTTGCAGCCAATTAAATTAGGGTCCATGCTCAGTTCGAAAGAAAGGAAGGATGATGTGTCCTTGATTCAAGAATTTTGCCACATTTTTGCTTGGAGTTATGATGAGCTGAGAGGCATTCCTCCTAGCCTGGTTGTTCATATGATTCCTTTGAAGCAAGGTAGCCGCCTTATGTGATAGAAAGTAAGGCGTATGCCTTTCGATGAAGGGAGGGGCTTTGAAGAATGAACAAAGCTATGAAAGGGTAGTTTGATATTTCCAATTCAACACATAGAATGGTGATCACCAATTGTTATTAGGAAGAAGAAGAACAATCACATTATTTAGCTTTGCATAGATTTCAAAGAGCTTAATAAGCATATGTTTAAGGATTACTACCCGTTGCCATTCATTGATCAAATTTTGGATCAGTTAGCAGGTAGAAAAATCTATTCGTTTATGAATTGCTTTGCTAGATATTACCAGATGGCTATTGTGGAGGAAGAAAAATTAAAAACAACATTTATTACTATCTTTGGTACTTGGCATATCGTGTGATGGTCTTTGGTCTATGCAATGTGCATGGGTCTTGGCAACGAACTGCTAATAAGACCTTTGGTGATATCTCCCCAGAGGAGTTAAAAGTCTTTATTGATTATCTGGGGGTAGCCACCACAAGGGAGCAACAACTAATTATTCCAAGGAAATGTTTTGAGCATTGTAGATAGTTTTGCATTGCTCTTAACTCTAGAAAGTGCATATTTGTACTGCCCTATGGGTTGTTACTCGGTCATGTGGTTAGTTCAACTAGTAGTGCGACTGACCCTGAAAAGATAAAGCTTATAGTCTCTATGAGCCCCCATGTACTCCAAAAGAGATGCACATCTTTCTATCGTCATCAATGGGATATTATCAAAGATTTATCAATGCAATGGCGGAAAGAGCATTGCCATTGACAAACCTTCTATTTTTTAACTGTCTATTTGAGTGGAATGAAGCCTCTCAAGTATCCTTTGAGGATGTGAAGCAGGATTAGCAAAAGCTTCAATCCTAAAAGCACCCAAAAGAGGTGAAGTCTTCTATGAACACCATATTAGTGAATTTTGGAATCTCCCAAGTTCCATTTTGAATACTAAAAGAGGGTAATGTTGATAACATGTCTATAAGTTTCTCAAAACCATATCATGTGTCCTATCATTGGAAAACACTTGAAAAACGGGATCCAAAGAGCCATAAAGCACTCATTTTGGAGCAATGGTGTTCAAGTTATGGAAAATCCTAAGTTTTGACCATGTATCCCAAACTTGTGGGAAATTCCCATATTCTCCAATATGGTGTTTATATATTTTCAGCAGCCACAATGCATAGTATTAGCTACTGTTTAGCTCAAATTTGAGAGGAGAAATGGTATCATTCAATTGCCTTTGCTAGTAGGAAATTGGGGATATCTGAATTTAACTATATGTACATGGAGAAATTGTGTCTTGGAATGGTCTTTGCAATAAAGAAATTTAGGCATTATATTCTCTATGAGAAGTAGTATTCTTTATGAAGGCAAAAAGACTCGGACTGTTGCTGAAAAAGTTGTAGCCACCTAATTGTTTAGCAAAGTGGTTAATCACTTTGCAAGAGTTTGATTATGAGATTAGGAGTAAGCCACTAAAGCTGCAGGATATTGTGGAATGTCTTGTGGATTTCGGGGAGCTAAAGGAAATTTTGGTTGAGGAAGGGATATTGAAGGTTTATTTAAAATTGATACAGTTTCCATCCCTTCCTGGTATGTGGCTATAATGCACTATTTATCTACATGAGGATTTTCGATTGCTGTATCGAATTCTGAAAAGGGAAAGATCAAGCAACAAGCATTACACTTTTCTATTATAGCGGGTGTCTTGTATCGAAGAGGAGTAGATGATATCTATCGTCATTGTGTAGTATCCGAGGAGGTACCATTTATTCTTAAGGAGTGCCATGATTCAGCATGTGGGGGACATTTTGCTGGTTAGCTTACCACCCAAAACGCTCTCCATGCTAGATATTGGTGGCTGTGGATTTTCCAAGATGCTTTCAACTATGTTAATGTTGTGATGTCTGTCAAAGACACAATGCAAGGAAAAATCGTAGGTGACCTCTAAATCTCATTTTGGTTACATTACCCTTTGAAAAATGGGATATTGATTTTGTAGCACCAATATACCCTTCATCAACTATGCAAAAGTGGTATATTATTGTAGCAATGGACTACTTTACAAAGTGGTCCAAATCTCGAGCAACGGTGAAGGACAATGCTAAGGAGACGACAAGTTTCATAATGAAGCAAATTCTTTGCCACTTTGGTCCATGGAAGGAGATTGTGTTTAATCGTGGGACAAACTTCTTGAACAAGGTTATAATGGCCTTGATTGAAGCTTTAAAGATTAAGCACAACAAGACTACCCCGTATAATCCTCAAGCGAACAATCAGGTTGAGAGTAAAAATAAACAACTGGTGGGAATCTTATCCAAGATAGTATTGAAAAGTAAGCACGATTGGGATAAGAAATTATATGTGGCACTGTGGGCTTACAACACGACATTCAAGAGAACCACAGGCTACACCCCGCTCAAGCTAGTATATGGGGAGGAGTGTGTTTTGCCATTAGAAATAGAGCTCTCCAATGTGTGTTTTGCTCTTAAAATCATTCATTGGGAGAGGGAGAAGCATTACAAGAACGGTATATGTCTCTGGCACATCTTGATGAGATCCAGTTGCAGGCTTTACTACATCAAGAAGTAGGGAAGAGGAGAATAAAAGCCCTTCATGATCTTCGAACTAAGGTACAAATTTGCGAAAGGTCAGTTAGTGCTACATTATGATTCTCGTCGAGAGCTCTTTCTAGGAAAATTAGAACTCAAATGGGAAGGATGGACCACCATACAAGATTGTATGTTTAGGAACGAATGGCTTTACGGCCCTTCTAGCAGATTTCCAAGGGGTAGAGTTTAATAAGCTGAAGCCTTACTATGTGTAAGGGCTGATGTTGGGCTTGGTGCCTATGCAGGTCCTTCAAGATTTAGCTTTAACGTGTAGTAAGTACCAAGACGAGTGGATGGGATGCATCATTCCCTATTTGGAGCATCCGTACCTTGAGCAACATTACCACCAAGGTCGAGTGATCTGGTGGAGCAAAGGGTATCAGGTTACTGAGTGGCAAGATGGATCCTTTACTTGGGAAATTAAGTTCTACTCTCACCATTATCAACGACTTCTGACTAGCATTCCTATTGAGTTTAGTGAGGAAGGAGGGATTGTGCATGTTATACATCCTCTCTCTTAGCTTGATTTTGATTATCATAAGTACGAGTGAGCTGATTATTATGGCATGACCTATCAACAATGAAGCCTGGGTTTATACTCTGTATTTTGACAAAGCTTCCAGAGGGCCCACTAAACATGCAAGTGTTGGTGTAGTCATTGAAGATCCTTGATGTAGAGTTGTCATGAAGATGGGAGTCTATTTAGGGTCCCTTTTTATTAATAATATGGTAGAATACAAGTCCTTAATCATGGGGCTCAATGTAGACCGATGTGGTGGTATCTGCCGATTATTGGTGATTTGCAATTAGTAATTAATAAGCTAAATGGGATCTATAGTGTGTAGGATCCCACCTTACGGATGTACCATCGTGCAACCTTGGATATGTTGCATATCTTTGAGATGATGACTTGTTAGTTAGTTCCTCGACAATGCAATCACTGTGTATTCCTTGGCTAACTATGCTTTCGTGGAAGATGTCTTTTTCAATTGTGGTCCATGGAAGCCCTTAAAATTACCTCTCCTAACATTAGCCATGGACTTCTTTGGGGTCTTCTTCCTAACACATCATATTTTGGCCGTGGATGGTTAGTTTGGGTTATGTGTCACGTAGCAAGTAAGCACCTTCCTACTCTGTCATGGATGCCTAGGATTGTCTATCGTCATATTCGTCAGACACCCCTTGCTATTTGTCTAGGGGAGCTAGCTAATAGCCTAATGTACTTGGTGTAGGGCCTAAGAGGCCTTATCCTTGGTTGGTTTGTGCTTTAGTAGAGTAATGTTAGGACCAAGGGATTGTTTCAGCAATACACTATGTTGAATGGTAGTAAAATGTTTTATTTCATAAGGCCAAGAGGGCCATCTCTGTCGAGTTCTAATGTTTTAATTCATAAGGCCAAGAGGGCCATTCTGTTGGTTGTGAAATGTTATATCTCTTTAGGCCAATAAGGCCATACATCTATTTGGTACAGGTACGTTTAATGATTTTTTGTTTTAGTGATTGCATCACACAGGTTGGACGAAGTGCCTAGAGGGAGCCTTTGCTGTGCAGGAGCTTCTTGTGGCCATTCCAGGTGGTGTTGATGCCTTTTCGAGTTTTCCCTTAAGCTAATAGTGTTGTATGTGTATGTGGGGGTTATTTTCTCATTAAGAACCTTTGCTCCAAAGCGAATTGCATATCTGTTGCCTTCAAGGTCGTCTTGACCGACTGCCCATACTATTCCAATAGGACTTGTGTCTACTGTGAGTATGATAGGCTGTCCATTAGAGTAATTAGCCCTCTTTAAGGTGGGGGCTGAAATCAGAAATTCCTTCAATTTCCGAATAGCTTGAGTATGTTCTTTTTCCCTTATAAACCTTTGGCCTTTTCTTAGCAGTTGATAAAGATTTTCATCAACATGAGCAAAATGTGGGATCCAAATAAGGTAGAAGACACATGCTCCAAGAAATCTTCTCACCTCTGAAACATTTGTGCATATTTCCCGCATTTTGCTGATAGCATCAATCTTGGTTGGAGAAGGCTTTCGGCCATATGGACCACACATATGCCCTACCACAAGAACTTTTTTGACTCCAAAAATAGATTTAGCACTTGAAAGAGTAAGATGGACTTCTTCTAATTTAGACAAGATTTGAGCACAATCATTAATATGATCGAAATCAAACTTGCGACATCCAAGTTCATTGAGTTCTTCATTCTTCTCATGAACTTCACATCCTTTGATTGGTACATCATCAAGGAAAGGAAGAGTTAGTTGTGGAATATAATCTCTCAATACTTTACGCATGGCATTCATCATGTGAGCTACTGAAATTGTAGCTCCTTGAGGTAAAGTACACATGCGGACTAAACCAAGAGGCGTCTTCATTGTGGTCATGTCTCGGCTCTCCAAAGCAAGCTAAAATTGGTCATAGCCCGAATATAAATCTCCCATGGAATAAATTGCCCTACCTGCAAAAGCCTCAGCAAATTCATCAACAATTAGCCCTGAACCAACATTTCTAATAGTGACTTTATTGACAGGCTGTAAATCTTGAATGAATCGCAAAGATCCATTCTTCTTAGGCACGGTAAACCATCGGTTGGAATATGGAGCTGAAGATGGATCCAATATTCGCATTTTTATCTTTTCATTTAAAAGCTCCAGTAACTTAGGCAAATGAGCCCTTGGTACCGGATTTGGTTTAAGATTCCAAGGAACGTGTGGGTCCGTGAAAATCACCATTGGTGCCACAACATTTGGATCCACACAGCCAATTTCATGTGGCTGAAATGAAAAATCTTCACCATGTTTCTTTAACATCTGCATGAAGATTTGCTTTTCAACTGGCAAGACAAAAGAGTCTTCACCAATTTTCAGCTCTTGTAGACTTTCAGCTGTAAATTGGTGACCAATATCTTTGGGATCACGAAGGCTTGCCTGTTTGGATGCCCTTTCTGCCAGTCCTTCACTTTCGGGTGGTCGAGGAGTACCCACTGGCTTGACCTTTTTGTCAATTGTCTTATACTTTGTTTCTACTCTTACCTCATCCTTGTTTGGATGTCCAAAAGCTTCTTGATCTGCAACTTCTTGAATTATGTCATACATATCCAATGTGCATACCTATATGGACTAATTTTCAGCTTGATTTTCTGCATGAACAGCTGCATACATTTCAGCCAATGTATCATTATAAATCAGCCCATAAAATAGCCCTGAAATTTCTTCATCTTTAGGCAAAACATCAAGTTGCTTCAGTTCTCGTTCCACATGACATAAATGTTTTCTTTCAGCCCTATTCATGGCTGAAAACTGTTTATAACAGCCCACACTGTTGGCCGTAAAAACCTGCAAGTCCACTTTTGGCATTGCCCCCTTTATATGTGGAGGCAATTTTTTATGACATGAAGCACCGCCATAGCATCCACTTATAGCAGTGCTACCCGAAAACCCTTAAATTCTTGGGCATTAGGAGGTACAGGATGATCTCTTAATCGATCTCTATTCCGGTGATGATTTACACATACAATCAAAAATTGGACAGCTTTGTCATTATCCTTGCTTCTTATCCGAGCATATGATGAACCATCATCAAGGACCTTTGTCTCCAAATGAGACTCGAAAATAAAAGGTTGTCCAAGAATGATAGGATAGCTGCAGGAATCTTGAACAAAGAAATGAAATTCATTTTTTACATTACCAATAGTAACTTGTACATAAGGGCATGCTGCATAAAGATCGCCAGAGGAGTTATTGGCTGCTTTCATGCGCCATCCTGGGTCCACATCAATGGGCCATCTGCCATTCTCATAGAGACTTCTTGATATGACATTAATTTCCGAGCCATGTTCTATAAGGGCAATGCATGGAGTCTCTTTTTCTCCAATCTTAACAATGGTTTCGATGGTTGCCCTTGCCCAGTGGGTACGGGAGTAGTGACTACTAGGAATAAAGTGAGCATCACTTTCTTCTTGCATGTTGTGAAGATGAGCTTCTTTCTTATGCATGGGCTGCACTTTGGATTGAGAAGACCCCACCATAACATTTTCTACAATTGCTTTTTCAATTTCTGCTTCATAGATGTCTTCATCTTTGGCTTCTATGGCTGCAATCAATTCTTTGATTGCCTCCAATTGAATCCCTTGAGTTTTCATCTTCTCTTCATCCTGCAAATACACATGAAGTGCTTGCAAAAAAGCATGCACGGATTCTTCAGTTTCCTCACCAACATATTGTCTTTTTTGTTTAATTACATCAATTATTACATCATAAAATCCTCGTTTTGCAATTTTGAGAATTTTACCTAATCTAAATTCAATTCTACTTCCAAGAATCCTTTCTTCCAAGATCCGCTTAAGATCCGTTGCAGTCTCTATGTCAGACTGCAACTTGTAGCTGGGATGTTTGCCTTTTCTTTTTCCTTCCATTTTCTTTGCTTAAGGGGCATCCCCCATATCAAGCTCTGGCGGTGGTGGATTTTCTACAGCCTTCTGCTGATCCGGTTTACTTCTTGTTACACGTTTAGTTGGCCCCGAAGAAGAGGGACCGGCAACATCTTCATCTCTTCTTCTCTTTTCTTCTACCATAGCTTCATGATTATTAATTTCAGCTAACCTAGCAAAAGCTGAAAATGAATCAACTGGCTCGGTCCATCCGGTTCTTCCTCGAATGCATTGGCTGGCAGTAGTTAAATCATCTTTGGTTGCCTTGCCTTGCTCCATGCGATCTAAGGCCTGCATCCACACTTTAGATTTTGCATCAGTTTTACATGCTTTAACAATTTCATTAGTTGACTCACTTTGCAGCCCATAAGTTGTTGCATCAACAGCTGCATAGGCTATTCTTGTTGCCAAATCCTCCAATCTTTTCTTCATGCCACAGTTACCAAAATTTGGCTCAAGAGGAAGCCCAGTTTCGGTTGCATGAATTTTACCATCCTTCCAAAAGACTAATTTTTGCGCTTCAACTTCATGGAATGCACCGCACTCCCTCTTATCATGTTGTAGGCTATCACACCAGATACAACGTCTTTTGAAGCCTTCTCGTACGAGTCTTTGGGCAGTTGACCATCCTCTTTCTTCCACTTTCACATCAAGCCTTTCCACCTTGGAATGAATCTCTGTTAAATTAAGATGGAGATCCCACATGCTCTTAATTAGCTCATCCATAACATCCTTCTTTAGAGATGGAACAACAGGATTTCTTGGTTGCTCGGCCATAGAGACAGGAGGTCAAGAAACAGGAATAGACTCCTTCATGGATTCAGTTGGTGCAGAGGTAGATCCCCATCTTAGGTGCAATCACTCTCTTCGAGCAATCATATTAAATGCTTTAGTGGCATCACTCCAAGCAGTCTTCAATCCCGTCTCAAAGTCAGGATCTTCAAGCCGATCAGTTAGCTTCTCTTGAAGGAAAGGATCTGCAGCCTTTAGAAATAATTCAATCTTCTAGCTTTCCATACCCTCCTGATCGTCAGGATCTAGTTGAGCAAATTTGCTTTCAAATTCATGGTGAAGAGCAGTGGGGCGGTTAGACCCTTATTGGGCCTTTCGACCCATTCAGTGAAAACTTTCTTCGTCATGAGGCTAGAATCTTCAATAAAATTTTCTTCTCGAAGAGCCTTCTTGAATGCGGACCATCCCGCATCGTTTTGGAAAAGACCATGAATTCTGTCCTTGAGGCCATGCATGGTCAAACGGGCAAAATATTGACTCCATGCATGATGAGGAACTCCAAAGAACACCATCTTGTTAGTATAGAGGTGAATAAAAGAGGACACATTTTGCCCATTAAATTACTTGAGCTCTTGCCCAACTGCTTCCAAAGCTTTAATGGCGGCGACATCATTCCGCTCTTCTTCTTGCCTCTGTTGTTGTTGGCTTTATTGTATCAGACGAACTAACTGTTGCAACTGCTGAAATTGCAAAACAACAACAATTGCAACTGCTGAAATTGCAATTGTTGTTGGCTTTATTGTATCAGACGAACTAACTGTTGCAAGGCATCTCCTCCAGAACTTGATGATTCTCCCATTGTACTTCTTCCGCAGTAGACCTTCACGTCGGGTTCACCACTGTCATCGTATTGGGGTTTGAAGGTCTACCACTGGGGCTTAGAGCAGAAGAAGAGTGTGGGATTCAAGGTTTGGAGAAGGGGGAAAGATTGGGGTTTTACAAGATTCGGGTTTTAGAAATGACTTAGCTGAAGAAGAAGATATCAAGCTTTTTCTGTTTATTTAGCATAAATGAATGGAATGAATGACTTTGTCTTGATCACATCAAATGCATTTGGGAATAATAGGCCATTACATAATGGATAATCTCAGATTTAAACCAAATGCATATTCCAAATGCAAGCTCAAATGGTTTTTATTTCATGTATATGGATGGATTACAACTCCAAGAAACAAGTATTTTGATGGTAGACTCAAGTACATTCAAGACATAGATCAAAAGCTCATGAAATGCATTAATAAAGCATAAATTTAACTTCATCCCTATTTTAAAACAGTAATTTCCAGCCCATATTCAAGCTCTAAAAGTGTACATAAACTCAAGTACAAGCTCCTCTAATCATTTGCAAGTAAAGCCCTGATGTTAAGAGGTCAATTTCCTCTATTACAATCACATAGATCACTTGTTTACTCATAAAAATGGACAAGAACAGTGGGCTGCCCTGTTTATGATTGTTTTTTTCAGCCCATACACCTTCAAAATCCTCCCCCTTTTCTTGCCCCAAAGTCACTCAAGTACTTGGGTACAAGACGGGCTTCATTGGACCATGAATAAGGTAAAAGAATGAGAGAAGACGTACATAAGAGCAGGCTAAATCCTTTTCTCTCAGGTTTCCTCCTTTTAAAGACTGTCATACCATTCATTTTCATCATACCAAATGGACGGGTAAGAGGAGCTCTCACCTTTCTTGTTTGTATCTCCTTCTTCAGCTCCAGTTTGCCTTCAGTTTGCATGCTTTGGAGCATGCACCATAGCCCACAGCTCTTCTCCAGTTGCCACAGGTATGCAGGCCCGCTTTTTGCACCGAAAAATGTAGGCTGCATCCTATTCAGCTCCCACTTATCACTTTGACCACTTAGGTCACTTACAAGTCATTTTAGTCCATTATTTCAGGTCCCCCATGAACCTAGTGAACTTTTGGCACTTTTCTTGATTTCTAACCAAATTTTCCACTTGAACCAATGTGGCTTAGCCTGCAAACTGTCAATTACTTCCAGCTGATCAAGTTGTAGGTTCCCATAGACTTAATTTTTTATCGATATACATGGTACAACTGAAAATTGTATGCCAAATACAAAAGAACTTATGTAACTATTTGAAATCTAAGTTGGTTGTTGGGTAACAATGACTAAGTTATGTATGAAAATTCCTCATATAAATCCTAGTAAAGTTCTTCTGTGTTCATAAGAATCCCATGATTTATATTATGAACAATAAACTTTTTGACAACGTTGGTAGGTATAAATAGTATTTTTATGTGTTTTTCTTATATTGAAAGCAATAAATACATACTATAACATAAAGGATAGGGATAAGCTAAGGCTAAACCTCATGCCCTAGCCCCACCATACATTCATGAACATATTCATACTTTTTTGTAATTTTTCCATGCGTAAAATCTATTTTTCTCCATTTATCTTTGTCTAAAACTATATTTTTTGAGTATTTTTCTTTATTTTCTTTATATAAATTGCTATATTTTCTCTTTTTTTTGAGTCAAGAAATCAAATTGCACTCTAAACCATTTTCACATTTAATTATATCCCACATGAATAAGATTTGATTACTCGAAATAATTTAAAAATATCATTTTTCTTTAAAATAACACTTTTTGGGTTTTTTAAAATTAATAACTCATGATTTTAAACACAAATTTTGAATTTTATGACACATAGCCCTCAAACACATTGCAACCAAGTATTAAATAAATTTTCGTTGCAAATGAACGAGATTTGCATCACGAGCCACCGAACTTACCATTAATCTTCAAATTGCATCAGTTCAACAGTCCTCATCACCAACATGATTCCATAGTAATCCACCGATTCAAGCCAAAAAACCAATCTTCATTCGGATCTATTCCCAATCATTTGTGCATCATGAACTACCTTCAAAAGAAGAGGGAGGGAGGGAGGAGAGAGAAAGATTGATTTTGGTTCTCTCTCTTCAATGCATCATTTTTTTTATCAAAGACCGGTGATTTGAAGCATACAATTTGTGCATTGGCCTAGCATCTACAGATTATGGGGGTCTTCTTCAACACCAAGACCCCCCCCCTTTATGAATCCTGATTGCGTCATCTTGTTCACGCTTGCACTAGAAAAAAATGCCCCCAACCCCCCCCCCAATTCATCAATTTCGAGTTCCAAGGGTCATGCCCTTTTAATGCTCCAAGTCAATCTAACCCCCCAAGTGCAAGTCTCTGGCTTCTTTTGTGTCCGATGCTCGATTTGCAATCTGAAAAATCCTACATGTCTGTCTTGAAGTCCTAAACTGCCTGAAACTCATCTTGCTTCATTCCACACTCAAAAAAATTATGAAAATTTTGCAACCACTGCAAAGTTTAGCTTTTGAATTCTTGTCTTCAAATGGCCACTTAAAATTGTAAAATCCACATCTGTTGCTTCCTTCAAGCTTTGATTTCCACCTTAAATAGACAAAAATTTCCACATTTTTAGCTCTTTCACAGTCATAAAATTGGCTCTCAAATAGAATACCCACTACTTTTGTACATGATATGACACTCAAAGAGAAGTTGATAGGTAGAAAGCCAAATCTATCCCATCTAAAAGTATTTGGATGTATTGCTTATGTGTATTTCATGATAAGTTGCATAGTAAATTGGATCCCAATGTAGAAAAATATGTATTTGTTGGGCATTCTCTTGAGGAAAAGAGATATAGATGTTATAACCTTATTACAAATGAGCTAAGAGTTAGCAAGGATGTTGTTTTTTATTGAATGAGTATCTTGTATAGTAATGTGCAAAATGCAATTGGGATTGATAAGAATGAGAGTGTGGTTGTGTAGAAAATTGATTAGCAATCACAAACATTGAGTGGACCACAAGAGTCTCCTAGTAATTATTCTATTGATAGATCTTGGAGTGTAAAATTGAGATCATAGGTTACTCTACCAAGTACATCACAGATGTCAAGAAAAGGTAAAGAGAAAGTTTTGGACTCACCTATTGTGATAGATGTATCTGTCAAGATTGTGGGAGAGAAGGAAGGAGTCTCGCTTGAAGCTTTCTTGCTTGCACAATGGGGGAAGACACACAAGGGTGGAGGCTGAAAACAGTTTTCCTCTTCTTAGTTGTGGAAGCCAAAAGAACTCTTGTACAAAGAAATAGAAGAACCCTAGATATGGGTCTCAAACCAAACTCAACTAACTAAGGTGGCATACTAACTGAGCCACGAACTAGAGTAGATAAGGATAGCTATCATGTAGCTATTATTCAGGGGCGGTGTACCAACCGCATCTGCAACTGACAAGTCGGTGACATAAATACACAACGGTCACCCTAGCGTATCACGAGTGGAGCTCGATATGTCAACACTCCCCCTCGAGCTCAATCCCAATTCCTGCACACCAAGCAGGTCTCAGAACTTGCGCAGCTTCTCTGCGCCCAATGCCTTCGTGAATATGTCAGCTACCTGATCCTCTGTGCTGACATAAACTAGATCAATAAGACCTAGTAAAACCCTCTCCCGCACATAGTGATAATGCACCTCAATGTGCTTTGTTCTAGCATGATAGACTGGGTTATTTGCCAAGTGTATACTACTCATGTTGTCACAATAAATGACAACTGTCCCATCTGTAGACTGATGCATATCATAAAGTAGCTTATGCAACCAAGCTACCTCACATGCAGCCATTGCTGCACCCCTGTACTCAGCCTCTGTGCTCGACAAGGCAACTGTAGGCTGTTTCTTGCTGCTCCAAGTGACTGCAGCACTCCCAAAAGAGAACACATATCCACTGGTAGATCGTCTATCAGAAATACTACCAGCCCAATCAGCATCAGTGTATCCATGCAACTATATCTGAACCCCAGTCTCATAAAATAGTCCATACTGCAATGTGGACTTCACATACCTGAGTATGCGTCTAGCCGCATTCAAATGTGGTTTCCTTGGAGCCTGCATAAACTGACTTACCAATCCAACAGCATAGCTCAAATCTGGCCTGGTAATAGTCATATAAATCAAACTTCCTACTATGCGTCTGTACATAGTAGGGTCTTCTAGAAGCTCACCTGCATCTGTGCTCAGCTTCACATTCTGCTCCAAAGGAACTGAAATAGGCTTACAGCCTGTCATCCCATATTTGGACAGCATGTCCAATCCATATGGCCTCTGCAAGAGCTGTATCCCACTTGGTGATCTAATCACCTCAATGCCCAAGAAATAACGCAGCTCTTCCAAATCCTTCATCTCAAACATCTGCTTCAATAGCATTTTCACATGAAGGATATCTTCATCACTGTCACCTGTCATAATCAAATCATCAACATAAATGACAAGTAGCATAATACCTTTCTCTGTTTTTCTCACATAAAGTGAGAAATCTGCCTTGGAAATCTGAAAGCCAATAGTGACAAGATACTGTCCTATCTTGTCAGACCATGCTCTAGGTGCTTGCTTCAAGCCATACAAGGCTTTCTTCAACCTGCAAACAAACTCAGGATGAACAGCATGCGCATAACCTGGTGGCTGCTCCATATAGACCTCTTCTTGCAAATCACCATGCAAGAATGCATTCTTTACATCCATCTGATGTAAAGACCATCCCTTTGATGCAGCCATAGCAATGACTGCTCTTACGGTTGCCATCCTTGCAACCGGACTGAATGTTTCTTCATAGTCAATGCCATATGTTTGTGCATACCCCTTGACTACTAATCTTGCCTTGTATCTGTTCGGAGAACCATCTGCATTGTGCTTCACCTTATAAACCCACTTACAGCCAATTGCATTCTTACCTTTAGGCAAAGGTACTAACTCCCATATAGCATTTGCTTCCAAGGCATCCATTTCTTCATCCATGGCTTTCTCCCATTTTTCTTTTCCCATGGCTTGCTCAAAAGAAGTGGGTTCTGGTTCCTGTATCACTTTGACCATATATGCATAGTGAATGGCTGTAAATCCATCATATTTCAGCCTATCCACAGGATACCTAACTCTGGTTGACCTGCGCAAAGTAGGTTCACTCCCAAGTGCTCTCAAAACATCCCTGGTCTTCCTTACTCCAGGTGTAACAATAGAAGGAATACCCAACTCATCATCAATGCTCTGTTCTAAGCCACTGGATTCACCATCCACATAAGAGTGACCTGCATTCACATCAAACATGGGCTGATCTACCTTCTCTTTTCCTTTTCGTGACACCTGCATACCACTATTTGCACTGCCTTGAGAAGATTCTCCTGATCTCAATCTGCCTGTCCATGGTGAAGAATGTGAGGTCCACTAATATTTTGTGACTGCTGCTGTGAATTCTGTGCAGCATTACCATTTTGTGCATCTACATCATCAATCACATTTACTGGTTTATACCAGCTACTCATCTCATCAAAAACAACATCTCTGCTCACTGTAAACTTACGAGTAGAAGGGTTATAGCATCTATACCCTTTTTGCTGCAGAGAGTAACCAATAAAGATGCACTTCTCAGCTTTTGGATCCAACTTGGATCTCAACTCATCTGGCACATGTACATAGGCAATGCAACCAAAAATTTTCAAATGAGAAATATCTGGTTTCCTACCAGTATACCTCTCCTCTGGAGTCATTCCATGTATTGCTGCAGTGGGAGTCCTGTTCATTATGTAGACTGCTGTAGCAACTGCTTCAGCCCAATAAAAATCTGGCAAGTCTTTTTCATTGAGCATGGCACGAGATACCTCTCCAATATGCCTATTTTTCCTTTCTGCAATTCCATTTTGTTGTGGGGTATAACTGCATGAATATTGCTGCTTTATGCCATGCTCCTGCAAGAACTTTGCAAACTCATTTGAGAGGTACTCTCCCCCTCCATCTGACCTTAGGCATTTTATCTGCAGGCATGTTTCTTTTTCAACCATAGCTTTAAGAGTTTTGAAATGCCCAAAAACTTCACTTTTCTTTTTCATAAAATACACCCAAACTTTTCTGCTATAGTCATCAATAAAAGTGACAAAATAATGACAGCCTCCAAGAGATGCAGCTTTAGTAGTCCACATATCAGAGTGGATTAATTCCAATGGCTTCTCACTCTCTTGAACATGTCTAGGAAATGGTTTCCTTGCCTGTTTTCCAAACTGACAGGCTTCACATACCTTATGCATTTCTGCAACCTTGAATTTAGGCAATCCTGCAACAATGTTTTGGGCCTGCATTGATTTAAGTCGCTGTACATTAACATGACCAATGCGTTTATGCCAAATATCAATATCTGCAACTACCCAATGCAACATTCTGCCCTTCTTCTTTCCTTTTGCTATCAAGCGACCTTTATTTTTCATATCCTCAACAAAGCATCCATGAGGATTAAATCTGACCTGCAAGCCCTGCTCAACCATTTGACCAACGGAAACCAGATTCTTAGTGATATTCGGGACATGAAATACATCGGACAGGTATTTCTTTTTCCCATCCTGCATAGACAAAGGAATTTTTCCAATCTGCACAATAGGATGTGCAGTATCATCACCAGTCTCCACAAATCCTGGTTTTTCCATTTTTCTTGCATCCTCCATCCATTCTGCATGACCTGTCATGTGGTTTGATGCACCTGAGTCAACATACCATACATCGTTGCTTTCTTCTGCACTTGTCACAGAATTGTTCATGTGCTGCACCATGAACAAATGCTCATTTCTGTCATCACCCTGTCTACTAGAAGATGCATAATTCCCTTGTTGCAGTTTTCCATTCATGATGTCATTCTACTTTTTATAGCAGTCTTTAGCCATATGACCCATTTTACCACAGTAGTAGCATTCAACATTACTGTTTGCATTTTGACCTCTTTGCCATCCACCACGACCTCTTTGGCTCCCCCTGCCTCTAGAGTTACCACGTCCTCCTCCATAGGACTGGTTTTCTTGAGTTTGCTGCATATTCTGATTTCTACCACGGCCTCCAAATCGGCCTCCTCTACCTCTGGCTCTACCTCTTCCAGCATTTGAGTAGAAGACAGCTTCTTTTGAAGTTCCTCCTGAAGAAGATGCACCACCATTTCTCTGCTCCTCAGAAATTAGAAGAGCAATCAACTCCTCAAAATCAGGAAATCTTTCACGGATGGAAATGGATGTCCGAAACTGCGCATAATCCTTTCCTAGACCATTCAAGGTCACAGAAACTAAATCATCATCTTCCACTGGCGACCCAATGGAAGCAAGTGCATCTGCAATCTTCTTCACCTTCATGTGGTAGTCATTGATGCTCATACTTTCTCTTTGCACATTATGCAACTCTTGCTTGAGCTGCATTTTCCTGGCTTGCGTATTTGTGCTATACATTTTTGACAAAGTATCCCATGCCTCCTTTGGCGTACTTGCATCCTGAATATGCACAATCATAGAGTCTGAAATACTGATAGACAGCCAGTACATAACTTTCCTGGCTCTCTCATGCCATGCTTTGAATGCCTGCATTTGCTGTTGATTGGGAACATCAGGAAGAACTGGTTCTTCTTCATTTCCTGCAACAAATTCCCAATATCCTTTTCCCATAAGGAAATTCGTCATTCTAAACTTCCATGCTTGGAAGTTGTTCTTGTCAAGCTTTTCAGTGACAATCTGTGAGAGAGAATCAGACGCCATTACAGAATACTGCAAAAACTTCTGTCACTGCAAAGAACACAGCTTCAGCCTCACAAGGGCAAATCTGCAAAACTGGCGAAAGTGGTATTTGACCACACAGTCACTTCCTAGTGACGATTTTGCATAAACAGAAACCAAGGATGATTCTGTAACTCCCAATGTCTCTGCGCACAAGCATACGATGCAATTTCTGTGGTAACTTTTCACCGACCTGTAGAACAGTGGTCGCACAGCATAAAACAGGGCTTTTTCCTGAGTGCGTGCAGAAACCTTCCGCCTCCAAAATAGGCCCCGAAATGGCCTCAAATCAAAAAAAACAGGGTCGCCGAGAGCTAAAGCTCTCGCCCGCAGCATATACTGCCCTCTTGCTTCAGCGCGAAGGGCGTCTCAACCTGAGACAATGCACTCCTGCACTTTCCGGCTGTGCTACCTGCAGAGATCTGCTCCCAAAACAGAAAATGAAAGCAACACTGCTCCTCTTACCAGATCACCGCGAGCTTGGCTTGCTTTCTTGAGCTCCTTACCACGAACAAGGCTCTGATACCATGTCAAGATTGTGGGAGAGAAGGAAGGAGTCTCGCTTGAAGCTTTCTTGCTTGCACAATGGGGGAAGACACACAAGGGTGGAGGCTGAAAACAGTTTTCCTCTTCTTAGTTGTGGAAGCCAAAAGAACTCTTGTACAAAGAAATAGAAGAACCCTAGATATGGGTCTCAAACCAAACTCAACTAACTAAGGTGGCATACTAACTGAGCCACGAACTAGAGTAGATAAGGATAGCTATCATGTAGCTATTATTCAGGGGCGGTGTACCAACCGCATCTGCAACTGACAAGTCGGTGACATAAATACACAACGGTCACCCTGGCGTATCACGAGTGGAGCTCGATATGTCAACAGTATCATCAGGTTTCTCTCATGTAGATGGCTCTGAGCAAAACTTGGATGAGGACTTTAGGATTCCATCTATTAAAACAACCAGTATGTGGAAGGCACAAGTGGATGCTAAAGCACATGGTAGTGATCTAGGTCCATGTAGGTCAAGTTGAGTGAGAGCCAACGTAATGATTGCCATGTGATAGCTATATAGCTCATCACTATGCATACATGCTCGGGTAAGTTACTCATGAATATATGTGTGCATCACATGGGTTCAAAATAAGGTATTTTTAAAATATTATTTTTATACATTTTTTACATATAGAAGGGTGTAATATAAGGGGGTTATTTATAGATTGAATAGAAAAGAGTTATGTTTTATTCATGAAAAATTCACAAATAAGGATATTTACAAATAGGCCTTGAATGCACGTGATGTAGAGGATATACATATAGTAACTTCCTTGAGCATACATGGCTAAGGTTATGTAGGATATGGAACCCACTTTTTTTGAGGATGCAGTGGGTAATGAGTATTGGAATTATGCTATAGATGAATAAATGGTTGCACTTATGGATAATGACACACTAGAGTTAGTGCCCTTACCTAAAGGCAAGAAAGCTATTAGTTGCAAATGGATTTACAAGATCAAGCATAAGTCATATGGATCTAATGAGTGTTATAAGGTAGAAACGGTTACCGAAGGGTATGCACAGACTCATGATATTGATTATGAGGAAAACTTTTCTCCAGTGGTTGAAATGGCCACTATAAGGGTTTTCATAGCAATGGCTACATCAAAAGGTTGGATCATGTATCAAATGGATGTAATTAAGAATGCTTTCTTATAGGGGGAGTTACAAGAAGAAGTTTATGTGTAGTAGCCACCTAATTATGTGAATGAGAATCATCTAGATTATTTATATAGGTTTTTTAAGGCCTTGTATGGCTAAAGCAAGCACCTAGGGCATGACATTATAGGATTGCAAAATACCTTGTCAGCATTGGATTTCATAGAGCACAGGTTGATCACTCACTCTATGTATGTGAGAGTGATGCAAGTATTGTGGTCATTACTATATATGTGGATGATTTGATCATTGTGGGTGATACTGAGGCAAAGATTGGCAATGTGAAGAGTCTTCTCAAGGTTGAATTTGAGATAAAGTATTTAGGAGAGCTGTGCTATTTTCTCAACATAGAGATAATCAAGACTCCAAAGGGTATATGGTTGTCATAGAGATATTATGTATTGGATATGTTGAAGAAGTATGGTATGGCTTATTGTAAGCATATTTCTATATCTTTGGATAGTTTATGCAACTTCCATGGAAGCCACATTTGGATGTAATGTGGTGCACATTGCACTATGTCATATCCACATTGGACTATGCCTTATTCTATAGTACATGTATACAAATGCATATTCAACTAGTAGTATTTCAAATAGGAGATCTACCAATGACTTTATGTTATCCTTTGGTGGTGGTGCTCTTACTTGGAGTAGTAAGAAACAACCAACAGTTGCCTTGTCTAGTACAGAGCCAAAGCATAGAGGTGTTGCAATTGCAACATGTGAGGTAGCTTGGTTACACAAACTACTTGGTGATTTGGGGATGCAGGTGGATAATAAGGTTATCATCTATTGTGATAACCTTAGCAGCATTCAATTGGCTAGGAATCCAATGTATCATGCATGGACCAAATACATAGAGGTCCATTACCATTTTATTCAATAGTGGATTCTAGCAGGTGATATTAACTTGGTTTATATCAACACAGAGGATCAAGTTGTTGATACTTTTACCAAGGTCTTGGGAGGTGAGAAGTTTGAATGGTCTACTGCTATGTATTTTACAGAGCCTCTAACCTAGATGCTTTTACACAGATATTTAGGCTTTTATTGGAGCTTTACTCTTGCAGGTTTATTTTCCACCTGCCGTTCTTGGCTGGACATGTATGTCAGTACATGGTATGAGACACTACAAAGTTATGTATACTTCTATGTTTCGGGGATGCTTATGCATTTATGGCTTTGAGGCATGCTTATGCTTTTATGGGCTGCGAGCTATAGTGGTTGGATATGTCATGCTTTTGTCTGCTAGTCTTGTCCGTGTGGGAGCTTTTGAATTCATGGTTGATGCCTTTGTGTTCTCCCCTTCTAGTTTGGATGAGTCTCCTTTGTAGTATGCTATGATGACTTCCAACTTTTCTAGTCATGCAGACCGTCCTCTTGATGAGCCTGTTCTCTCTTATGAGAGTTCCCCTGATTCTTTGAGCTCCTTGGATGTATTGGACAGCCCTACTCATGCTATTACAAAGCAATTGTCCTCTTCTACAGGTTTTACAGGTTCTGTTTGCTTTCATTGTGTAAAGACAAGGCATGTGAAGTATGGAAAAACCATCGTGGTTGCTTGGTATTGGCCAGAGGTGCTAGATATGGCAGTGATTATGTAGTGCATGTCTCTCATGTGGGAGATTCTATGGTTGCAATTAGGCAGATACCACATGCATTGTTATGGCATTGTCGCCTAGGCCATGTACGACACACTGAGATGGATGCTTTATGTGATATGGGCTTATTTCCTACTCTTCCCCATGATACTTGCCCTCATTGTACTCATGGTCCGTGCAGAGCCTCTTTGGCTTATGGCAATCATGTGAGGCATGCTCCTCTAGATCTAGTCCATGTTGCAGTATATGGACCTATGCCTTCCCAGTCACTTGGTGGAGCATTGTATTTTGTGGCCTTCATGGATCATGCTACCCACCATGTTTGGGCTTACCCTTTGGTATGGATTGAGGATGTTATTACTATGCTTAACAAGTTTATGGATTCTGTTGGTAGCAGGCCTAGATGCTTGCAGATGGATTATGAGAGTCATGCTATCTCTCCCAACTTATAGATCTTCTGTCAGCAATATGGCATTGATTTCTTATGCCCACAGTATTATGGGATTGCCTATGGCATGTGCTTGACTTTACAAGCAAAGGTTGCTTCTATGCTTACCACAGCTAGGTTGTATTATGGCTTTTGGGTTGAGGCCCTTATGATGGCAGTCTACTTGGTTAATCGAATGTTGTGTTTCTCTTTGGATGTTATTACTCCGCATGAGGCATGGAGTGGCATGAGACCCTCCTATGATCACTTGAGGATGTTTGGCTGCCATGCATCTATCAGTATGCCACATGAGCCTATGTCATGCAGATGCATACTCCTTGGTTATGGAGATGGTGACTTTATGGCTTACAGGTTTTGGGATTTAGATGCCCAGCAAGTTCTACACAGCCATCATGTTGTCTTTTATGAGACCGCAGACACCTCTCAGGCCTCCTGATGCACATTCTTAGTGCACTTTATGGTTGATTCTACAGCCGTATGTCAGTCTTCCACTTTGCTAAGGCTGCTTACTGTCTTGAGACCCCGTTTGACTTGTGTCCAGGATGCTAGCCCTCTTTTGATGATTGACCTTGGAGAGTCTGTATGCTCTCCGATGTCTTTTATGTGTTGTGCT
Organism: Lygodium microphyllum; assembly: GCF_053477565.2. Lineage (NCBI taxonomy): Eukaryota > Viridiplantae > Streptophyta > Polypodiopsida > Schizaeales > Lygodiaceae > Lygodium > Lygodium microphyllum. The sequence goes on from NC_141143.1 coordinate 101,483,573, forward strand.
TATACTATGCACCACTCTAATGCTTTATAGTCGTGCACTTATGAGTTGTGTTGCTTGCTTCATGGGAAGCAGTCATGGATTGCTCTATTGTCTAGAGCTATGGGATCGCTTATCTCCTTGATGTCATGGACTCAGGGATGCTTGACTCGCCTTGTCAGAAGGTTCCCACCACTTATTGCACAGCACTCTTTGCAATTGGGCATTGGGTGAGATGTCATGATTCCTCACCATGTCTCTTTTCTTTTGTTTTGTTTTTTCACTCCCTGGCCCATCGGTCTTTTAGTGGGAGGTTGTTGGGGTAAAAGGCCCTTGGGCCTTGCCATGTACAATGATCGTCCATATTCTTTATTCATATATATATGAAAGTGCAATAAGGTTGTCATAACATTGTTGACAGCACCTACATTGTGTGTGCTCTTCTCTCCCGCATCTCTTGCATTCCTTTCACGTGATAGGGTCAAGCTTTATAGATTTTGACATCACGAAGTCAATTGTCTAGTCCGATCTCAATTCCAAGTCTATTTGCCCCTCCAAACAGGCCGAAAACCCTTGTGGAGTAGTGTGAAAGTGGTTTTATGAAAAATAAACATGCAAATTCTTGCTTGATAGTAGGAGGGGGTGTTTAATGTTTTGCATCCCATTTTTGGATGGATTTGTGCCTCTTCAATACACCCTGATCAAGAGAGAGAGAGATGGAAGCCAAATCTATATGCCAAGAGCAAGATCTTGACTATAAGCATGTGAAATATGATCAAGGAAATGAAATTTAATTTCTTAGTATTTATATATCCTCTCTCCTCTTCCTACTTGTTCATATGCTTGATTATTTGAGAGAAGTGGGTGGGGTTTCATGAAAGATGCTAATGGAGTGCTGGTTTTGTAGCACAAAGGATCATAGATCGGGCTGTGGAAGAGCATTAACAATGAAGAAAGAGCATCAGCAGCCTCCCAACCATGAAATATGAATATCAACAAGTGTATTTTTATGCATAAGCAATCATTCTACTTGGTTTATGATAAATTTTGGTTGAAATTGTTTGAAAATGGTTGTCTTTGGTTGTTAATGTTGTAATCTATGAGAGATGCTAAAGAAAATAAGAAAATTTAGCCACATAATAATTTATGCATAAACATGCAAAACCCGCAACTACGTGATTTTAAGAAAAATTATCAATTTTCGGGTTTTGTGGTGTTTATGGGTTATAATTAATTCTTAGTACACATGATCAATCCAAATCAAAAAATCAAAAAATATCATATTTTATACATAAATAAATAAGAAAAAATAAAAAATAAGTTTTTCATTCAAAAAATAAGAAAAAATAAGATTTATTTGTGTGGATGTATGACATAGTTGGAGCATGAGGGATGAGGCCTCACTTCAGCCTTGTATTTGTGTTAAAGTGGAGTCTTTATCGCTTTTATAAGGAAAAATACATTAAAAATGCTTCCTACACATATCAATGCATCCATAACCTAAGCGGTAGGGAAAAGGATGGGTTTTCAGGGTGACTAATTGCTGATAAGATTCTAAATTTTAATCTTTTGCTAATGCATGGCATATAGGACATTTATGGTTTAAGTTTAATACGGTTTAGCGGCACGAGAATGCTCGATGCTGACCCTCGACAACACCACATTACGTGTAGATTAAAATCATTGAAAGAAATATCTTTGCACCTCACAATGCTAATTTCTAAATGATAAAATGATTGAGCACTATGGTTCATACAAAATTGCATTACACACAACTCATGGTATCATTACTGGATTCATTGCAATTGTATTCATGCATATGACCTACGTTGAGTATGTGAGATATCCTAAGCTTTAGGTTTAGATGATCAGTTTCCTAGGGGACTATTTAGTGAGGAAAATATCTATATCTCCTAGAACATTTGAAACAAAGTGGAGTTTGTGATGTACATACTATTTGTGTTAGTGGCGCGTCGAGGAGCCAATCCTCGAGGTGTAGGATATCTGCTATGGGGCCACGGCATTCAACCAAGGGGTGCCAGATGTGGTATTTTACACCGATATGTATAGGGACTCCCTTTGAGGAGTGTGGGGGAAGGTGTAGAGGGAGCTCTCACTCAACCGTCAAGACCCACGGACCGCTTATTCCTTCAAGTGTTTCAAGAGAGCACTAATGGCTATCTCTCACATCACCGACATGTTATCCCTCTCTACAAGTGTAGTGAGCTTACCTTGATGCCCAATTGAGTTGCTTTCTCTCTCAAGCACTCCGATAGCTCCAAGATTCGTGATACACACTCAAGCATCCTTAAGCCTCTTCCTCCAAGCTCCATTCTCCATAGCCAAGCACGACATGAGAGAAGAGAAGAGAATAAGAAGAAGAAAATAGGAGATGGTGGAGGGCTTCACCTCCAAGATCCCTCACCCTCACACACTCACTCCCTCACTCACTCGCACTCCCTCCCTCAAGCACTCACAAGCAAGTAAGCAAGAGAAGAGAAGGAGAGAAGAAGAAGAGTTCACTTTGCTACACACCAAAGAATTAGCTTCTCATTCACTTTTTGAGTTTATATACAAAACCCTAAGTCCCTTTTAGATGATCATCCTTTTTTTTACATGTCTAGCTATCATGGCAAGGTCCTCTTGTTCCATTCCCTTCTAGTTACTCTTTCTCTTTACCCATATCTTTTTACCCTTTACAATTTGCATAAGAGGGAGCCTGGTACTCTTCTACAATATTTTGGTGACTCCCTTGCATTTTAAAAATACACTTCTGCCTTTGACTTGGCTTTTGAGACTACCCTTGCACTTTCAGCCATTTCTCTTTTTGCTTCCTCTGTTGTGTCCGATTTCCTTCTAGGCCACCTCTTTTAAGTGACCCAGCTTGTGCTTTTCCACTTTCTTATTGTCTTGAGGTTAACATTACCCCCTCCTAGTTTAAAGCCAGTCCCATGGCGCTGATGGGTAGTAGTTGGAAGGTGAGATGGGTGTAGCTAGATGGCTTTTCTGAGTTTGTATTCAAGCCCTTGCAGGGGGATGGTGATGGATGGACAAGCCCTTGAAATTGAAGATGAAGTTGGGACAGGTCCCTCTTTGATATTGGTCTTGAGTGGATTTGTCCTTTGAAATTGAATATGGTGTTGGACAGATCCGTGGTTTGCCACGATGCGATCTCAATGTGGTGTTTTCCTATTTCCTTCAAGTTGCCTCATCCCTTCAGCTATGTTTGTGTATAGTTCACCACTTGCACCGGAGGAAACGTGTGTGCCTTATAAAATGAATTACATTGCGCCTCGTGCTTTCCTTGCCAGAGCCCTCGAGAGTTCTCCCTCATCCTTGAGAGAGCCTTGCTAAACCATTCGGTGCTCTCCATCATCTTTGCTAGAGCATCCTTCATCCTTGACGAGGTCTTGTTAAGGTAGTTGGAGCTCCCTCCCCCTTTTTTTTTAAGATTGCCTTCTCCTACACTGTTCCAAATGAGCTTCTTCATTCACTTTTGAATGGGGGCTGACTGGGTCTATATCTGTTGTGGTTTGTCTGCATGGTGACATGTCGTATAAGATGACCCCTCTCTTAGATGGGTTCTAGTTCTAGGATACTTGTGGTTTTGAGTTGATGAAGGTTCGATGACTTAAAAGGGTGGTCATGTGAGTCAATGATGATGGGGTCTCAAGGGAATTGGTTTCGAAAAGAAACGGGTCACCCAATTAAAGTGGTGGAGGCCCGGAGCGCATTGCATGGATGATGGGGCTTCCAAAGTTGGGGGGTTAGGGCCTTTGTTTATACCTGAAAAGAAAAGAAGGTGCACTACCTGGGGGTGTGCCTGCTTTATCGTGTAGTGCATCATGCTTGTGCTAGTGGAACTGGAAGTTGGGTCAACCTGGGTGTTGCCCTTCACTTGAGGACCCAATTTGTGCATAAGGGAGGTTTGGTGTGTATAGCTCAGGGTGACATGTCTAACCATAGGCGAGTGTTACCTCCCTAGGTATATCCTACCCTTGATGTGCCCTAAGCGTGAAGTGGGGAATCGAATGAGGCTAGGGGATTAGGGGTAGAGCTGGCTGATCGAAGCCACCAAATGCACCCAACATGAGAACCCCTAGGTGCAGTGAGTGTGGCCTATGTGGGGTGGGCTACAATTCATTGTGATTTCTTCTCATTTCTTCTACGTCTTTCTTTCCTTTTTTCCTTTTCTTCCTCGTTCATTTTCTTTTCATTTTATTTTTATTTTTTCTTCTTCTTTTTATTTTTTTTAAAGTAAATTACATAGATAGGGCAAGGACTAAGCTTTGTTGTCCAAGTGGGGTGGAGGAGGGGGCCTAAGAGACTTATTTAGGAATTGCCGACTCTGCAAGTACCTTTTGAGGTTCAAGCGGACTTACAGAGCGGTGGTAGAGAGGAATGGATGATTGCAACACATAAAGTAGCTATCATTCATATCCTCTAGAAAGGATAAACAAAACAAGGGGAGAAAAGTGGCACGCATCATTAGTCAAGCCTTGGCACAACTATCTATGGCATTGGGATCAAAGAAAAGGAGTGGAAGGTTGTGTTCTTGTGGGGTGGGATTTTGCCTAAGTAGTACCCTAAGTAGCCTAAGGTAATTACAGGTAGTAATGAATGCAAGGTCGAGGCACAAGGAGAATTCGTCCACATAACGAATGATAAAATTGCCCAGATTTTCTGGGGTAAAGATAAGGGCTTCCTCCGATGTGGTGCAATTTGCATTGTAGATTACAGGGAAGTCGTACCGATTGTGGACATTGGGATCAAAATCCACTCCCATTCTTTGGGGGTATGGCATGAATATCAGGTTATTGCGTTTGAATGGGAGAATGTTGCAAAACGCCACCCAAGTGTGCATTTTATATCATAGAGGTGCCTTCTCCATGTAGGCTGGCACTCATAGCCCGACGGTACTGATCTCAAGACCTCAAAAACCTTGTCCTACCAAAATTTCCCACCCTCTGTGCCCCAAACGGTGGGGCTTTTCTCTCTCTCCTTTAGCCATATATCTCCTAGCCTGCTTCCAATGGCAATCACCTCTTCCACCACCTTCATGGAGAGGACTCGGCGCAAGTTGGTGGGGAAGTGGAAGCTAAGATCAAAAGGCTGTCATGCACTTTCTTGTTGCTCCCAGATGATGAGATGTGCGTGGAAGCTAGCTAGGAGTTCATCTGAGGTTGGTGAAACATGTGTAGTTTCCTTTTTTCTTTGAGCATTGCTCTCCTTTCAGCAAAGGGGTCCGTTGGTTGCTAGACTTCTAGGGGTGGAGAAGGAGGTGGTGGGACTAATTCCTCTTCATGAGGTCCCATCTCAAAGTTCAAGTCCGGCCTCTTCCTCTTGTTGGGCTCCGTGTTGCACCCCTTCGGTGAACCCTAATGCGTCCACCTCTTGTGGGGTCATGCCTATTTGCAATAGACACTTTCTTTGTTCTTTGGATCTTAGACAAACTCCCACTGGTTCCGTCGGTATCTGCAGGCCTACCTTCAAGGCCCTATGTGCAATTCCAAGCTTCTCAGTCTTTATTGGCTCAACAACCTCCCTTTCCACTATCTGAGTGACATTGAGTATCATTTTGAGGAAGTGCATTGCTAGATCTCGAAACTCATGTGGACAATTGTTGCTCTGCTTTCAGCCAATACTTTGTCTTTCTCCACCTGAGCTAGATGGTGTGTGCCAAGGTTTTAACTCTTCTTTTGTTCTAATTGGCCCATTCATCTGCCTTTCTCTTCATATCCTTTTGAGGCTCTCCCCCTACCTCTAAGCTAGCACTATCATCCTACATTCTTGATCTTCCATTTCTCCTCTCAATTTCTATTGCTCTTCCTATGCCAAGGCTGCCTCTTGTGTCAAATTTTCCACCTCTTTTTCATATCTGTGTGCTCTTTCCTCTCTCAGCGCTTCTAGTTCTTCTGTGGCTTTAATGATCTTCTCCATTTCAACTTGCAGATCTTCATAGATCCCCACAATCTCTTTGTTGTATCTTTGCAGGCACCGTATGGCCTCGATTTCTTCATCCAATCTTGCCTACCATTCAGCTTCTGTCTCCTCTTTAGCCTGTAGCTGCTTCTTTAACTCATTAATTTTCCTTTGGGCCATGGCTATTTGGCATGTTTTCTCCAACTAGAATGTAGCCATGGCCTCCTTTTCGGCTTTGATCTATGCTGCTGCTATTTTCTTTTCTTCCCTGGCTTTTTCCAACTACGACAATAGTTGTTTTATGTATTCATCGTATTCCTTAGCTAGCAGTTTTGTCGTGGGTATGGAGGTGGTAGAGGCTTCCACCTTTTGCCTCTTTGGATCTTGCTCAGACTCGGCATCAACTGCAGTCAGTCTCTTCGTCCCTGTCACTAGGGTGCCCTCTCCGGTCCCTTGGGTCATTTTCCTATTTAGAAGGTACTGCACCCAAGCTAAGACATTGCTGGGGTCTACTTTTGGCATGGAGCCCTGGGTGGTGACTATGGGCATGGTAGGAATGGGTATGATTGGTTCCTTGCCCTTGCCTTCTTTTGGAGGAGGCGGTGTGATTTCTAGCACATGGGTGCTCGAGCTTGGTCCTTCCTCTCTCAGCGAGCTCATGGTGTTCAGCTCATCTCTCTCACTCTACTGTTCTATTGATCGGTGCATAGCTAGAGCCATATCCTCATCCTCCTTTCTTTTCAACTCTGCCTCTTCTTCACCTACCTTCCTTTTTCTCTCCTCCTTGGACCTTCTTGATTCTTCTCTCAACTTTTCTACCTCTTCTTCTAGTTTCTTTTTCCTCTCTTCTTTGATCTTTTTGGACTCCCTACAAGCCCTTTGCAAATATGATTTTTCTTTTTTCCTCTTTTCTTCTTCCGTCATTCCCTATGAAGCCTTTCTCCTTTTCTCCATGCACCTCTATCGGCTAGTCTGTAGCTCTCCTTCCCCTTCATCATTAGTCTCTGTCTCTTCACTTATTTGCATCTGCTAGTCTTGTTGAGGAGGTGTCTTTCCAATTCCTTCTTCTTCTCCTTTCCTCTGCCCTTGCCCCAAGGCTTCTCTAATGATGGCCGTAAGGACCCCACCAAATCTAATGGTTGAGGCCTTAGAAGATGAGGCTTTCCTTTTGGCCTTGGCAAGTAGTTGGGGACTCTCTTCCTGTTGGCCCTCCTCCTATTGGTTGCCAAGGCCTTAGCTAAGGTCTCAATGGTCTTTCTCACAAAGCCATTGAGATTCACCTCATCCAATGATCGTACTACAATGCTCTCTAGCAGAGGGACATTAATGTGGCTCATGATGGTGTTGTACCTTTGATTAGAGAACAATGCATGCACCATTTTTGCTTGGAGTTGAATCTCATGGTTAGGGATGTCTACCAAGCTGATGCCATCATTGGTATGGACCTTTATCTTGTCCACTCCCAGCACGGCATACACATCTCTCTTTGGCTTCCGTTCCATCTTATTGGCCAATCCCAATGCCCTTTCCACCAGGCCCGCGGGGTTAGCTCAATCTATACTTGGTGAGTCTCTTCCCCCTCTCACATGGTGATGGTGCCACAGTTTCTATTAAAAGTTCTTAGAAATTTTGCACAGCAGATATAATCAACTCCTTGGCTTACTACTTCCATGTATTTTTGCAATTCGCATTGGTCTATTATCTTTCTCACAATGTGTGCCTCGATGGCTATGTCCTCTAGGTTGAAGACATGCCAGAACTTAAACTGGTTAAAGGCCCATGTTTCCACCAAAAAACTGTATTTTGCCTGCTCTTCTTTTGAAAAAGACAATTTGCCAGCCTTTTCTTGGCCTGCCATGATGGGAGTATATCATGAAGCCACATTTACTATTAGTGTTTTTCAGAATAATTACAAGCAGAAGGAAACAACTACGTACTTACTAAACTGACATGTAGAAGTAGACTTTTCCTTCAAGTAGTCTATTGATTTCAAATTTTATTGATATTTTCCTCAATCGCAAGTTGTTTCATTCTTCCATTTCTATTATTAGCCATTGATTGAGATTTCTAATGTGCGCTTTTCCTTTATTTTTTTCCTTATGTGTTTGGTTTGATTCCCCTCCCCCCTCTGAAATGAGAAGAATCCTTCCTAGGATTAAAGGGTTAAAGAATGAATGGCCTTTAGCACATAATCTTAGTGTTTTACTTTTGCATGAGCCAAGCATAGAAATTCGGATTATATTCTAATTTAGCATAGCAGTCCATGTCGAAAGGACCGATGCCTACATGCATAATGTAAGTGAGGACATCAAGCAAGAAGTCACCAGATTTTATTCTACTAGCAATGTGTAGCTCCTCTTCGGTGAGGATGCGATCTAAATAGGGGTGTCCCCTAATGTGTTCTTCTAGGGGTTGATTATGAATGGTAGCTAACACCCTATATGAAGTGGGAGCTACATAGATTGGGTCGTATTTTGATGCCTTGATTGCGCATCACTGCTCAGCATTGGTCGTTATTTGGCATCCCAAGTCTAGCTCCCATTGCAAAAATCGAAGAGTGTACCATTTTCACAAGAAAGAGGAGTCGTTGTCAGCAAACTGGTTTAACTTCTTGATTTATTGGTCTGTGGCCATGATTGTGTTCTTGTTATATGAAGTAATGAGACGTTGTTTGATTGCATGTTCTTTGGATATCTCAGTGGCAATTAACTCCTCCACTGCTTCAGAAGCCTTAATAAATACAAATTCAAACTCCTTCCAAAAGTAAGGGAGTGTACACATTTCCGTTGCTATAGGCTCTTCCAACAAACCTAAGTCTAGTTGATCATAGCTTTTAGCCAGTGTCATGAAAAGTAGCGTCCAAGCATCTAAGGAAAGCGACCAATTCATCCCCCATATTTTCAGCTAAGTCGGAGGCCAAGGTTAGAATTGATCACCGCTCACAAGAGGGTCTAAGGCTGGCAGAGGTGGTTGAGGTTTGATGGAACTAGAGAGTTTAGCAACTGGTGGTTGCTGCTTGGTTTGCTCCTAATGTTGTGGCTTGGCCATTGCAGGTTTGGTGGGTGTGGTTGGAGCTACAGGTGTCGCACCACTAGGTGTTTCTGGGGTCTGACGACGAGCACTAGCAGAACTAGATTTGGGCGTTTTGTTGGTAGCAGGCTACAATTTTGGGCGATAGATTTGTTTAGGCCCTGTCGGTCTAGGCTTTGGAGGTTCTGTGGACATAGTAGCCGAATTCTTTTGTGGATTGAGTGACTAACTTATTTAGGTGTTTTGTGTGGTCAAGTTTGAGAGTGGCTTTTGAGGAGTGCCTTTGGCCGTCATGGCTTTAGATACCCAGATACAGGTGTTACCCTCATAGTAGCCTTGCGCTTGCAATAAGGTCTTTGGGACCCATCACAGCTTAGTCGTTCATCAATATTAATGGGTTCTTCTATGCCTCCTAGGTTTTGAGTGTGGGTCCTTAGCCTTGCAAGGGCATGGGTGTCTACCCCTAGGCGATGATCCTTGTTGTTCACGTACCCATTTGAATTGGGTTCATGGGCTTCAACTTTGGGTTCAACAGGTTGCTGGCATTGAGACTTGGCAGGTTGTGACGAGTTACAACCCCCCTCCCTAGACTTGAGATGGGTTTCTCTACCGGTGGCTTGGCAGACCTTGAAGGAGTCGCGCTGCCCTTTTTGTTGAAAGCGGTGACTATATGCATGTTGCCTATGGTGAGGTGAATGCACTGGGACTCGTAGCTGACATTGCAATGACCTTGCTTTTTAAATGGGTGTCCTGACAACAAGTCCATACCTGCATATTTACTATCTAGCAGTACATAAAAGATCATTGGTATGCTCTCCGACTTGATAGATATTGCAATTCTACACTTCCCAAGAGGGCATATGGTCAGCCCCCAAATGGGGTGAGTTTGGTATTAGTGAGCTACAACTATGATTTGCCAATTTGGGTCCAATGCACTTGAGATAGGATATTAAAGTCAGCCCCCTTATCGATCAGTGCATTGAGGGTGGTCATGTGCTTGGCAGTGATTGTCATGCTTAGGTAAGCTGGCTCTATCGTTTCCTCATCCTCATCCTCAATCTCCGTAATTGTGGCCACACGTACATTGATAGGGGGCTCCAGCATTGGAGGCTCATGTAATGGGTGTGCAGGAGGGTAATATTTCTTGATGTGACTACCATTGAAGAAGCCTATGCCCTTGCCTTCCACGGTTTTAGGTTCCACATTACTGATTCTGCTGATGGCGCAGACCACCTTGAAAGGCGCTAGCCCTCCAAACCTCATCTGTTGTTTATGACCCTTGACAGAACACAAGAGTACTAAGTCTCCCTATTTGAAATCTCGTTGTTTGATGTGCTTGTATAACCATCTTTTGTGTCTTGCTTCTCGCATATTAGCGCGTGGGTGGCTAGGAGTCGAGTTTCTGATAGGCATTCTAGCTCAACTAGGCACTCTGTCCATGCCTCCTTCCCATCCCATCTCTCTTGAGGAGCAATTCTCAGGCTAGTAATAAAGAACTCTACAAGTAGAACTGCTTCAGTTTCGTAGGTCAACCTAAAGGGAGTCTATCCCATATGTCAAGAATCGCGTGGTGGAGGGGATTGCTCAAGATGCTGCGCCGAACACACACAGAATGCACAAGGAGAAGCTCACACAAGAGACAAGAAGAGAGATGGAGGCCAAAACGTTTTCTTGCTGATTTCTTCTTCTTCTTCCACACACTTTACAATGTACACAAAGTATAGATAAGATACAAGATAAAAGGAAAGTGACCTACTAAGTCAAACAATGCATAACCGACTACACTAGTCGACTGGCGCTATAACTATGCCAGCTGTAAATAGGTGTAACAACCTGAATATAATAAGTAGTGAGTCAGTGGCCATGTGAGAGTCATAATGACCACCGACGTGCTAAGTGTAGACGTGTGGACCCATCTAACCAGGCGTTCCATCATCAATGTCCACATGTGTTGAGCTTGTCATCTCAACACCATAGTCGTTTTATAAGCTGTGTGATAGGCCCATAAAGCTGCCATGAGCTTGTTATCACAGTCACTACACAAAGCAAAGACTACCTTGGTTAGGATGTTTACTAGAATTTTATTCATAGACTCAGCTTGGCCATTAGCCTTAGGATAGTACAATGAGGATTTCCAATGGATGATTAGAAATATGGAAAGGAGATGAGCAATCACTTCATTGATAAAGTGTGTGCCTTGGTCACTAACAAGTTCGATGGGGTAGCCGAATCATGAGATCACCTGCTCCCAAAGGAACTTTGCAGTGTTCCTAGCGTCATTATTTCTTGTAGCTCATGCTTCCTTCCACTTTGTGAGATAGTCTATGGTAGCAATAATGATGTATTTTGCTTGCACGTATTGTGCTACAGGACTGATTGGCCCAATGAAGTCGATTCTCCATTTCTCGAATGGTTGCCTTGCAATGATCGGAGTTAACTCCATTTTTTCTCGAATGGTTGTCTTGCAATGATCGGTTTTAACTCCATTTTGTCCTTGCAAACTGGTACCTTGGTCCTTTGGCACTCATCATAGTGCCTTACAAATCGTACTGCATCTTGAAAAAGAGTATGCCACCATAGCTAAGATTGCAACACTTGCAAGCTATTGTGTCTCTGCTGAAATGCCCTCCTGCTATTATATCGTGTCTTTCTGCAAGTGCGTCATACATTTCATACTTGCACACACATCTACGCAGCAATCCGTCTTGCCCTAGCCAGTACAACTGGCATGTTATTAGCTAATAGGGTTGGACTTTCAGGATGAGTCACCTAAGTCAAGATTTCTGGATTGGTTGTTCAAGGAGTTTGTGCTCAAGCACTTGGACTATGTCATCTACTCAATATGGTGTCATATCAGCTTTAAATAGATCTCTTTCAAGGAGTCTGTGCTCAAGAACTTGGACTATGTCATCTACTCTATGCTCAAGCACTTGGACTATGTCATCTACTCAATATGGTGTCATATCAGCTTTAAATAGATCTCTTTCATTGGAGAGGTTAAAGAGATGGGCATCAAGTCGTCGATAATGCCTTGTCTAGCTGCTTCTCTTGTGGGAATACGAGACATATGGTCAAACATGTAATGTTGTTTCCCCTTGCATACGACCACGGAGAAGTCAAACTCCAAAAGCAGAAGTAGCCATCGAGCATTGCATCCTGTAGCACAAGGTTTGTTAACGAGATATAGCAAGGCTTGATGGTCAACAAAGAAGGTAAAGGGCATAGCCAAAAGATAGTGCCGAAACTTCTTTACAGCAAATACTATGGCTAGCCCCTCTCTCTTTGTTGTCAAATAATTCATTTTCGTATCCATGAATTGTCTGCTAGCGAAACTCATTGGATATTCTAAGCCATGTTCACTAGGTTGGCACAACACCGCTCCTACAACAAATTTAGAAGCATCAATGTGAACATGAAAGGTAGTTGTCCAATCTGAGGCCCATAGGATTGGTGCAGTGGTGGGAGCCTTTTTCACTTGCTCGTATGCGCACTGGCATTCCTTGGTCCATTCGAATATAATCAGCAGCTTGTATAGAGGTCTAGCAATCAATACATAGTTCAACACAAACCGTCGATAATACCTTGTATGACCTAGGAAGCATTGAACTCCCCTGTAATCAGTTGGTGTGGGAGATCAAGAATGACCTTGACTTTTGAGAAGTTGGTGGTGATGCCGTTCTTCGACACCACATGCCCTAGGATGCATCTGTGCTTCACCCAATACTAGCACTTTACGAGGTTCAACAAGAGATTATATAGTCGACACCATTTAAAGATAGCTCAAAGCTTGTCTATGTGCTCCTTCCAGCAGAGTGAACATACATAGATCGTCAATGAAAACCTCTAACTCCTTCCTAAGCATGTCCTTGAATATAGCACACGTGAGCCACTAGAAGCTAGCTGGTGCATTAATCAACCCGAAGAGCATGACTATGTAGGTGAAGATTCTCCACTCAGTGGAAAAGGCAGTCTTGTGCCTTATCGTCAGGGTGCACTTGCACCTGGTTATACCCTAAGAAGCCATCCAGGAAGCTATAGGCCTCTTTACTAGCTACTATGTAATATTTTCGCAACGAAATATTGAAGATCCTAAATCTCACGCAAAAGTGGTTCAAAATAATCTCTCGCAATGGAAAGACCCTTGGCTAAGTGTTTACCCCACATGCTTCAAAAAACACCAGCCCACGTCGTGTATGGAAGACCGTGGCTAAAGACCGCAAGCCCACGCGGGAACACCCTTCACGGGAAAAAAAAGGGGATAATGGTTAAAATTGTGGCAAATTTTTTTATTTCTAACCCTCTACCCTGCAACCGTTGCATGGTGGGGAGAGGGAGTATGAGTTTGTGTGAGTGGTGGAGGGCATGGGGAGGAGGCATGCAGCCCACCCCTCGGGTGGCTACCCCCCCCCACCTTAGCCTATAAGAACCTCCCCCTTAAGCTTGAGGGGAGGAGAGAGGACTCATGGAGCTTGCATGTGCCATTGCTGTTGCCGCCACGCCGCCATCATCGTCACCTACTGCCATCGCCAGGCTGCGCTAGCGTCGCCATCATCATCATAATCGTCTTCGTCGTCATCTTCCTCCTCTCCAATCATTCTTTTCCCACGTCATTCTGTCCTGGCAGAAGATTGGAAGCTTCCATTAAAGGCCTCCATAAGCCTTGTTTACGCGTGCCTTCCCCGGTTTTTAAAATCGTGTCCAGCAAGGCTAGTGTCCTGCGTAGAGGAGGAGATATCGGACACAGGTAGCTTCATAACACATAAAGAGAGCCAAGAGGAAGTTGCTGAACCGAGATTTAATTCGTCAATGGCTCCCAAGAAAATGGCGAGAGGCACACACGGGGGAGCTTTCACCCCAAGTACACGTGTGGACAACACCCCGAACCTCAATGCCCAGGTTCTTAAAAATTAATTCTGCATGAAAGGATGCATTAGGCATGTTTAATCTTCGTAGGAAAGTTATAAATGCGTTTATTCATTCGATTTACAAAGTTGAGTGCATGTCGAATATTTGAAATTGCTCGCACTCCCGTGGAGGACAAGGGTAGTTGCAATTTTCTTAAACGTATAATGCATAACTTAGAAGATGATATCATGCTAAGAAGGATAGAGCTTATGTCGCATGATGCACTCATGAATTAAGTTCATGGTCGTGGTTCATATAGAGGATAATCTTAGACGCCCATTGAATGATGTCCAAATCGTCGCAATATATGGAAAGAAATTACGAACTTTGCAAATTGCATGTGAGGATAGTTGCCTTTTAGGTCGGGTTAAGTAATAAAAGGAAAGATTAAATCAATAATGGTCTCATGGCATTCACTCATGCATGGAGATCTCTTGTCAAAATTTGAATGCATCTGCATCAAAAATATTAAAGCTTTGATTTCGTTGCATCAACGTAGGGTTTATACGTGTTAGCTCTGAATTGTCAATCATTATAGTTTAGGCAAGGAAAAGTAATGATCATTGTAGATCTTATAGCTGCATGAGAGGAAAGACAGACGATGCTACCGCCAGACGTGAGAGAGAGAGAGGGCTAGACTAAAACGCCACTGCCGCTTTTGGCTGTCGAGGGCTGTCGAGCCCTGTTGCTGCCACCTGCATCCACCATCGACGGACGGCCTTTTACCCCCCCTCCCACGTGGAAGCTTTAGAAGATTCCTGGGGGGGAAGCTTCTAAAGGGCTTTCTTAAGCCCCTTACACCCCCCCTTCTTGTGCCTTTTCAAAACCATTCCACCCCCCCCCCCACCCGTGGATTTAACTTTTCAGCCCCTTTCTTATGGGCTTCAAAAACCTTATTATTCCCCCCGGTTTTAACCCCTATAAGCCCTTTCCATGGCATTTTGGAAAACCCCCCCTCCCCCTAGTGTTTTTAATTCTCCTTTAGGCCCTTACTTTTGGCTTCAGAATCGTTCCCCCCCCCCCCATGTTAAACTCATTAACTTTTGTCTTGGGCTTTATAAAGCTCTTTTCCCTAGCTTTAAAACCCCTTACCCCCCCCCCCCCCCCCCCGCGGGTGTTTAACCCTCAAGCCCCTTCTTTTGGGATTATTACCCCCCCAGTTTTTAACCTTTATAAGCCCCCTTTCCCCCCCTGGAAGAACTAAGGCCTCAAAGGTCTTATCACCCTCCGTGTTTTATAAACCCTTAAGCCCCCTTTTTGCGTGGATATTGGAATCGCCCCCTTTTTTTCCCCCGTGTTTAAACCTTCTCTAGCCCTCCCCTTGTGGTGTATTGAAACCCCTTTCCTCCAACTTTGACCTAAGGGTCCTTAGACCCTTACTTATAACCTTTACGGTTATTATTTTCCCTTGGAGCTCTCCCGCACCTTGTGTTTTTTCCACACCTTTCTATTCCCATTCGTGCAAAGTTTACAAAGGCCATTAAGCCGTCCCCATGGTTTAATGGGTCTTAGTTGTGAAAAATTCTAAAACACCCTTTCGAATTCCCGACTTCAAGGAGGGAGCCTTTCAAAAAACTGCTTTCGACGGATGGTGCAACTTATTACGGAAGAGAGCCACGGTGGAATATCAAAAAGAAGTTGTTAAGCTGCTTCCACGGCGGAAATGCCTCCTAAGAAAGTCCAAGGTGCAACCGCGGGAGGGTCATCTCCCAGCATCCACGTGGATATCTCACCCCAAACCCAAGTTTTCCTTCCTAATTATTATTTGATATTGTTGTAAACACAATATCAGTGAGTTTGGGAATCTCCCAATTCCCATTTTTTGAAAACTAAAAAGGTGGCACCCGGATAACATGCCCATAAGTTTCTCAAAACCATATGATGTGACCTATCATTGGAAAGCACTTGAAAATTGGAATCTATTGAGCTATAGAACGCTCGATTTGGAGTTATAGTATTCAAGTTATGACCAATCCAAAGATTTGACCACATGTTCCAAACTTATGGAAAATTCCCATATTCTCCAATATGGTGTTTGTAATTCAATCTTTCAAGGTTAATTGTTAGAAATAGGATATATTTTCGTCCTAGTTGTTCACTTCGAAGGAACTTAGTCATCAATACTTTTAAATGAAACATGCAAATTAAGAAAGTGTAAACGCATTTCTAGCAAATAGCTTATGCATTGAAATTAATTATAAGACTAGATTATTATCCCTTAAAATAGTATACTTCGGTTAAGCCTAGAAGTATAAAATGCATCTCGTACTATTAACCCATATCGCAATGAATCATCATGGAAAGTGCAAAGCATGAAACGATTCTTACGATGCATAAACTTTATGAAATTATCGTTGTCAACTGTATAAATTAGCAAGAAAAAGGTTGCTTATTTAGCATGAATTTTGTTCGAAAAGAAAAGGGAAGATTAGTTGAAATTAACCTAGCCTATGCCTGACCTCAAACCGATAAGTTAGGGTTGAAAAATCAATTTACGCATAGTCAACGAATCATGTGGAAGTAATCTCGAAATTATCTTCTTGAGTTAACCAAATTGGCATAAACCTAAAACACCTAAGCCGCGGAGTACTCGTTCGGAATAAGTTAAATTCCAAGAAACGCCTATACCTTAAATACTTGCCCACATTCACTGAATGTAGGGACAGTGAAATGTAATCGTAAAGTGAGCTAGGGTTTTTCCCTAAGAATCTTACAAGATGAAACTTGGAAACCCTAGGTCTAGCGATGTCAACCTAGTAACCTGAAACAGATTGTTTTGCGACTCCATTGTCTCATAGTTTGATGCAACACTCGCGCAGCAAGTGTGGAGTCATATGATCTTGTGATTGGATCACAAGGGAATTGCCAATAGGAAAATGTGCAAAGAAGAAGAAGAAGAAGATCCGACCATGGAAGCAGAATTTGAAAGGGCGACAGTCCATGCCACTCTACACAAGAAAGGACTGAATCGCCAGTTCTCGGTGATTCAGACACCGTCGGACTATCAAGGTAAAAGTTTCAAGACCTTGATTGATTGTGGCAGTACACATTCCTTTATCTCACCAACATGTGCAAAAAGATTAGGAATAGCCACAGTAGAAGCACATACCCTGCTTGTGGAATTGACAAATGGTCGTGAGGTTACTTGTACCAGGCAAACTGCTAAGGTGGAATTCTTTCTGGGAGGAAAGAAGACTTCGGTCAAATTCAGAGTCATGAATTTAGATATCCATGAGTGTCTACTCAGAATGGATTGGCTTAAGCCTAATGACGCTCACATTCATTGTGGAAAGGGTCAAGTTTCCTTTTGAAACTCTGAAAGGGAATTAGTCACAACCCAAGGTGAGGCTGGAGTGCCAAGAATCCAATTGTCCAAAGTATCTCGGATCATAAAAGGAGTCAGAAAAGGATTACCTATCTACTTGATCAAACTCAACAAGTTAGATCAGAAGCAAGAGTCTCATGAAGGACCTTCTTGGCTAAAGGAATACGCGGTCATATTCCCTGAAGAGTTGACAGAACTCCCGTCTCAAAGAGAAGTGGATCATGAGATTAAGTTAGTACCAGGAGCTGCGCCAATTGCAAAGAGACCTTATAGAATGTCCATACCAGAAGCAATTGAGCTGAAGGATCAACTCAAGCAATTGCTAGAGCAAGGCTATATCCAGCCTAGCAGTTCACCATGGGGAGCTCTAGTACTATTTCAGAAAAAGAAAGATGGAACAATTTGACTATGTATTGATTACCGAGGATTGAATCAATGATGGTCAAGAACAAGTACCCTATTCCTAGAATAGATGAGCTTCTTGATCGTCTTCAGGGTGCAAAGATCTTCTCCAAGATTGATCTCAGGTCAGGTTACTATCAAATAAGGATCAAGGAAGAAGATATCCCAAAGACAGCTTTCAATACAAGATATGGGCACTTTGAGTTCTTAGTTATGTCATTCGGACTTATGAATGCACTTGCCACCTTCAACAGGTTAATGCAGGATATCTTTAGGCCATATCTTGATGATTTCATGCTTGTCTTCTTTGATGACACTTTAGTCTATTCGAAACATGAAGAAGATCATGAACCCCAACTTCGGATTTTCCTTGAGACAATGAGGTCACATAAGCTGTATGCCAAGAGGAAGAAGTGTGCATTCTTCAAATGTCAGATTGAATATCTAGGATTCATAGTATCAGCAAAAGGAATCTCAGTGGACCCAGCCAAGGTCAAAGATGTGCTAGAATGGCCAATACCAACATCTGTCAAAGAAATATGCAGCTTTCTGGGATTGATAGGATGGTATAGGGTCTTCATCAAAAACTATGCTTTGATTGCAGCACCTCCGACGGACTTACTAAAGAAGCAAATAGCCATTGCATGGTCAACTCCCGAACAAAATAGCTTTGACAGATTGAAGCAAAGTT
Organism: Lygodium microphyllum; assembly: GCF_053477565.2. Taxonomy (NCBI): domain Eukaryota; kingdom Viridiplantae; phylum Streptophyta; class Polypodiopsida; order Schizaeales; family Lygodiaceae; genus Lygodium; species Lygodium microphyllum. Next base: position 101,501,824 of record NC_141143.1, read on the forward strand.
TGGTATTAGCACCTATTCTAAAACTTCCAGACCTCAATAAGGAGTTCGAGGTAGTAACTGATGCTAGCATACTTGCCTTGGGGTGTATACTCATGCAGGAAGGTCATCCTGTAGCATACTCTTCAAGGAAGTTGAAGAGTCATGAAAAGAATTATGTTATGCATGATCTGGAATTGCTAGCTGTCATCCATGCTCTAAAGCTTTGGAGACACTACCTGTTGGGTAACAAGTTTCCTTTAGTAACTGACCATAAGAGTCTCAAATGGATCTTTTCCCAGAACGAGCTCAACATGAGGCAACATCGATGGATTGAAGTGTTGGAGGAATATGACTTTGAAATCAAGTACCGACCAGGAAAAGAGAATGTAGTTGCCGACCCACTTAGTCGCAAGTCATTCCTTAATTCTCTAATCCTGCAAAATCCATCAACAGCCAGATCTCTAGCTACAAAAGTATCTATGCCAAACAACCCAATACTTGAGCTAGCTAGAGAGGATGCATGCTATGATTCGGCCTACCAAACAATGCTAAGGGAGATCTCTATCAAGGATCAGAATCAAAAGTTGTAGGCTAAGTATTAGGAATTTTCTATCAATAGTGGGCTTGTCTACTATAGAACAAGGCTGTGTATACCAGCAAGCTAGTCACTTAAGCAGAAGATATTGTGGGAAGCTCATGATTCCCCTTTTCTAGGACATCCTGGCTATGCCAAGACTCTTAATGCAATTAAGAAGAGCTACCATTAGGAGAGGCTCAAAGGTGACGTTCTCAAATATGTCACCGAGTGTTTGTCTTGCCAACATATCAAAGCCGAACATGTCATGATGCTAGGGGAAACTGCAACCGCTTGACATTCCCCAAATGAAATGGGAATTCATCAGTATGGATTTTGTTGTAGGCCTACCCCAAGTCCAGGGAGGATACAACTCCATCATGGTTGTGGTTGACATGCTTACTAAGGTTGCACACCTTATTCCACTAAAGACAAACTATAAAGCCTCAGACATTGCGAGATTGTTTATCAAGGAGATATTCAAGCTACATGGTTTACCCAAAAGAATCATTAGTGATCGTGATTCTCTCTTCACGTCACACTTCTGGAAAGCTATCTTTGAAGCTATTGGGACTCAACTCTGTTTTAGCACCGCTTACCATCCCCAAACGGATGGCCAAATAGAGCGGGTAAATCAAGTCATCAAGGATATGCTAAGGGCATACTGCTATTGAGAGCCGAAGGGGTGGATTCAATACTTGCCTTTGGTGAATTTGCCTACAATGCTTCTTACCAACAAAGCATTCAGATGACCCCTTTCCAAGTATTATATGGTCATGACTGTCGAAGTCCCCTAAACTTCTCAGATCCAACCTTAAGGGTTGAAGCTTCAAGGCAGATGTTGGAAGAGATGGATGACCAAATAAAGTCAATCAGAAAGGACATCCAAGCTACCAAGGTTAGACAGAAGGCATACATGGATTTGAAACATCAAGATAGAGTCTTCGAAGAAGGAGACATGGTCTTCATTCACGTACGCCCTAAGAAGAGTTCCCTATCCTTAGGAGATTGCAAGAAGCTAAGTCCAAGGTATTGTGGACCATACAAGATCCTCAAACGCCTAGGACCTAATGCTTATAGATTGCAACTCCCTAAGAACCTAAAGGTTCACAATGTATTCCATATCAGCTTATTGAAAAAGTATGTACCTAATCCTAACCATGTACTTAATGACCAACAAGTTGAAATGCCTAGTCAAGGAGTCCTTGAACTAAGGCCTGATAGGATCTTAGATGTTAGGGAGAGACAATTAAGATCCAGAACCCTGAGAGAATGCCTCGTCCAGTGGAGAGATTATCCCGAAGAGGATGCCACGTGGGTAGCTGAAGGCACTCTCAACCATCAATATCCCCAGTCTATCTCGAGATGAGGACATCTCAATTCCTCTAAGGGGGAGACAATGTAAAGTTCTAAATTTCTTTCTTCTTGTAAACTAACCCTTGTAGGAAAGGGAGATAATGATATGGCAATTGTTGGTAATTTCTTTGGGGATAATGCAAATTTTTTTCCTTATCCCCCCAGCCAATAGTCGTGCTAGAGGGGGAGGGGAATAGAAGGGCCAACAAGCTCCTCGCTGGAGCTTGCTCGGCCTCACGGCCATGCGCACTAACACGAAGGAGAGGGAGGATCCCCCCTCCCCTCCTATTTAAACCAGGCATCGTGAGGTGAGTGGGGCGGCCATTCTGAAACACTATGGGCTGAAGAGAGGAAAGGTAGACGACGATGCCCCAGACGTGAGAGAGAGAGAGGGCTGGAGTGAAACGTCGCTGCCGCTTCTGGCCATCGAGGGCTGTTGAACCCCGTTGCTGCCACCTGCATCCACCATCGACGGACGGCCTTTTACCCCCCCTCCCATGTGGAAGCTTTGGAAGCTTCCTGGGGGGGAAGCTTCTAAAGGGCTTTCTTAATCCCCTTTCACCCCCCCCTTCTTGTGCCTTTTCAAAACCCTTCCACACACACCCCCCCGCCCCCCGTGGATTTAACTTTTAAGCTCCTTTCTTATGGTCTTCAAAAACCTTATTATCCCCCCGGTTTTTAACCCCTATAAGCCCCTTTCCATGGCATTTTGGAACCCCCCTAGTGTTTTTAATTCTCCTTTAGGCCCTTACTTTTGGCTTCAGAATCATCCCCCCCCGGTGTTAAACTCATTAACTTTTGTCTTGGGCTTTATAAAGCCCTTTTCCCTGGTTTTAAAACCCCTTACATCCCCCCCCCCGTGTTTAACCCTTAAGCCCCTTCTTTTGGGCTTATTACCCCCCCAATTTTTAACCTTTATAAGCCCCCTTTCCCCCCTGGAAGAACTAAGGCCTCAAAGGTCTTATCACCCTCCGTGTTTTATAAACCCTTAAGCCCCCTTTTTGCATGGATATTGGAATCACCCTTTTTTTTCCCCCGTGTTTAAACCTTCTCTAGCCCTCCCCTTGTGGTGTATTGAAACCCCTTTCCTCCAAGTTTGACCTAAGGGTCCTTAGACCCTTACTTATAACCTTTACGGTTACTATTTTCCCTTGGAGCTCTCCCGCACCTTGTGTTTTTTCCACACCTTTCTATTCCCGTTCGTGCGAAGTTTACAAAGGCCATTAAGCCGTCCCCATGGTTTAATGGGTCTTAGTCATGAAAGATTCTAAAACACCCTTTCGAATTCCCGACTTCAAGGAGGGAGCCTTTCAAAAAACTACTTTCGACACGTACAAGTTATTGCGGAAGAGAGCCACGGTGGAATATCAAAAAGAAGTTGTTAAGCTGCTTCCATGGCGGAAATGCCTCCTAAGAAAGTCCAAGGCGCAACCGCGGGAGGGTCATCTCCCGGCATCCACATGGATATCTCACCCCAAACCCAGGTTTTCCTTCCTAATTATTATTTGATATTGTTGTAATTCAATCTTGCAAGGTTAATTATTAGAAATAGGATATATTTTCGTCCTAGGTATTCACGTCGAAGGAACTTAGTCATCAATACTTTTAAATGAAACATGCAAATTAAGAAAGTATAAACGCATTTCTAGCAAATAGCTTATGCATTGAAATTAATTATAAGACTAGATTATTATCCCTTAAAATAGTATACTTCGGTTAAGCCTAGAAGTATAAACTGCATCTCGCACTATTAACCCATATCGCAATGAATCGTCATGAAAAGTGCAAAGCATGAAACGATTCTTACAATGCATAAACTTTATGAAATTATCATTGTCAACTGCATAAATTAGCAAGAAAAAGGTTGCTTATTTAGCATGAATTTTGTTCGAAAAGAAAAGGGAAGATTAGTTGAAATTAACCTAACATATGCCTGACCTCAAACCGATAAGTTAGGGTTGAAAAATCAATTTACGCATAGTCAACGAATCATGTGGAAGTAATCTCGAAATTATCTTCTTGAGTTAACCAAATTGGCATAAACCTAAAACACTAAGCCGCGGAGTACTCGTTCGGAATAAGTTAAATTCCAAGAAACGCCTATACCTTAAATACTTGCCCACATTCACTAAATGTAGGGACAGTGAAACGTAATCATAAAGTGAGCTAGGGTTTGTCCCTAAGAATCTTACAAGATGAAACTTGGAAACCCTAGGTCTAACGACGTCAGCCTAGTAACCTGAAACAGATTGTTTTGCGACTCCATTGTCTCATAGTTCGATGCAACACTCGCGCAGCAAGTGTGGAGTCATATGATCTTGTGATTGGATCACAAGGGAATGGCCAAGTTCTCGCAATGAAGTTGGCATGTCCTTACGCAAGTTATCTTGCAAGAGGATGAATAATCATCCTAATTTAGTGGTCTTTCTTGAGTAAAGAGTATTGATTGGAAACTAAAGACTAGCCAATAAATTGAAGTAACTAACGAACTTAAGATTTGACCAAGTTGGGTTAATAGGGTATGCCCTAACCCAGGATATAGGGGATCTTGCCAAGTTACAAGTCATCCCGGATCGAGTGCTGGATGCATTCAAAAGGAAGGATTCATTTCTTAGCAGTTTGCCAACAACAAAATCGATCAATGGAAATGTTTGTGCTTGCTACAGATTTTAGAGCATTGTTTGGCTTTGTTTGATCAATGAATTAAAAGATAAATGGATATCTATACTTCAGGTTGAAGGCTTGAAGGGAGAGGCAGCTTCAGTTACCCCCGACTGCCTGCCTGACCCTAACCAAGGGGGTTGTTAACCGCGTCGGGCAAGTGGACCGAACCCGCCGCGAGAGGTCTTTCCGTTGAGCGCTACTTGGAGCAGGAGGATGCTTGGGTGCCAGGGGGCTCTAGCTGTAAATCCCTCACCTTCCGGGTCCTGCACAAGAGGCTAACGTGACTTGAGATTGGATCTCGAGGCCCACATAATAGTCTACGGGCGGAAACTTGGATTAGTGATCCCTGTGGATTGCTAGATAGCCTTTGGGCGGATTGTGGATAAGCCTACGTGTTGGACTCTTTGTATTTCAAAGATAAATATGATAACCTGTTAATAAGGAACCTGTCTGATATTGTTTTTCTATGTCAAGTGATAAGATTACGTGAAGGAACCAGTGCCTAATGGGTTAATTAAAGAAGTTGGTTGTTACATGTCCAACCAATGTGTTAGGTAATTAAATAACTAAAACAACCTGAGGAAAGTGCGGAGGATGGGCCATAGGTCCGTCCTATGGATGGGTAGTCCCGGTTAGCCGGGAACTTTTCTCAAATCACGATGGACAACAGGAAGATCATCAAAGAACACGAACAACAAAAGCGTTGACCTAGAGTTATGATTAAACCCGATTTACACTGTTTTAGGGGAACGGAATGGGACTATGCCTTATGGCAGAGAGATTGAGCTTTGCATCCCTCTCGTTTTCCATTCTCCTTGAACCAAGTGCAGCGTGAATCCGCTTCAGACCTAGCATTTCTACGTAAAGTAGTTCGCTTGGGTCCGATGCTAGTTGCTGTTAGGAAATGACCAATAAGGAAAACCTTAATTCAGGTCGATCCTAAGTGGGAACAGTCGGAATACTTCCTCTACGTGGCAGACATGGAAAGCCCTAGATCGCAAACCCCGTAACATTCCATGTGAGTGCTTGGCGGATCTTTCTAGACACCCTTTCTGATGGACTGCTAAGACGTGTCTTGAAGATACAAGTGGACACGTTACACAAAGGGAGTAGGCAACCAAGTCCATTCAATCATCAAGCATAAGGAAATAGTCTCTAGTAGGATGATGGACCAAAGTTAACATTGCAAAGAGGGAAGGTTATTGTAGAAGAGCTACTTATAGTGATAGTGGTGTCAGCCTTATTGTAGGTGTGAGTATCAACAACATTGAAGCTTCTAATTTGCGAGCCATTACAAGAGGGCAAAAGGTTAAAGAAGGCAATAGGGATAATGTAAAACCTACTATGGTAAACCCTAAATAGGATGATAAAGGGATGCAAGTCCTTAACCCTAATGTAAAAGTCAATCCTCTAAATGTTGATAATGGCAAAGTTGACCCTCAAAACAAGTTGCCAAAGAAGAAAGTAAAAGCCAAGAAGGAGGCGCCAAAGCCAGTTCAAAGGCCAAAGGAGAGAATGGTCTGGCAAGAGAAGAGAACCACTACTAATTATCATGAGTTTGATTTAGTGAGTTCTCTTTGCAACGTAAAGCGTGATGTGAACCTCCTGAAATTGATCAGAGTGCGTAAAGAATTTAAAAAGATTATTCACACTTGGTATGTCATTGAGCCCTTGGCAATAGCTCGTGTGGGAGAGGACTAGTTTGAGCATACTAAAAAGCATTGCCCAGGGTAGTAGCATATGTTGATGGAATATTAGTGGACCGTGCTATTGTAGACACTGGATCCTGTGTCAACACCGGAATTGACGCAAAGGCTAGGATTAGAAATCGAAAAGGATGCCTCCACAATTCTGCAAATGGTTGATGACAGTTTAAGACAACCTAAAGGTTGCATTACCAAAGTCCGTGTGACTGTTGCAAGTGTGGAATGCACTGTAGACTTTAGGGTTATGTAGTTTGCAAGATGGCCAAGCTATCAAGTATTGTTAGAAAGGCCATGGATCTTGCGATCCGACTGTCAAGTGGATATACCTATTGGTCGTTTGATTTTTAGCAAATGTGCCAGTTGTGTGATAGTAGATGCATATCTTGAGTCTTCTCAAAGTGAGAGAGCTCCTTTATCCTCGTCAGAATTAGATGCATTAGAGGAACCATTTGGCAATGAGACTTCATCAAGCGATGAATCAAAAGAGGGATCCACTACAAAGGATATATACCATGTGACTCTAAATGAACCGATTGAAGCTCAAGATAGAATAAGAGACAGAATGTGATTGAGCTAGATCTCGAAATGTTGAATGATCCACAACCTATTAAATTAGGGGCTATGCTCAGTCTAGAAGAGAGGAGGGACTATGTGTCCCTAATCCAAGAATTTCGTAACATCTTTGCTTGGAGTTATGATGAGTTGAGGGGTATTCCTCTCTGATTGGCTATGCATACTATTCCTTTGAAGGAAGGTAACCATCATGTGCGACAAAAAGTGAGGCATATGCCTTTTGAACTAAGGGATGGACTATTTGAGGAGTTACAAAAATTGTGTAAGGCTGGCCTAATATTTGATTTGCAACACACGAAATGGTATTCGCTAGTGGTTATCAGGAAAAAGAATAATAATCAAATCCGGCTTTGCACAGATTTTAGGGAGCTCAATAAACAAACGGTTAAAGATTACTATCCGTTGTCCTTAATTGATTAGATTCTAGATCAGTTAGCGGGTAGGGATATTTATTCATTTATGGACTGCTTTGCTGGGTATAACCAAATGGCTATTGCAAAGGAAGATAAGCTAAAAATGACATTTATTATTGTAGTTTGGTACCTTTTCATATCATGTGATGGCATTTAGATTATGCAATGCTTCGGGTTCTTGGCAACATACAGCTAATAAGACTTTTGGTGATATTTCCCCCACGGAGCTAAAAATCTCTATCAACGATCTGGGGGCAGCCACCATAAGGAAAAGAATGCTGATTATTTTAAGGAAGTGTCTTGAGTGTTGCAGGTAGTTTTGCAATGCTCTTAACCCAAGAAAGTGCGTCTTTGGAGCGCCCTATGGACTGCTATTGGGTCATATGGTTAGTTTAATTGGTATTGCAACCCTGAAAAGATAAAGGTTATTGTCGCTATGAGTCCACCATGTACTCCTAAAGAAGTGCATAGTTTTTTGTCTCATCAGTGGGATATTATCGACGATTTATTAATGCACTAGCAGAAAGAATGTTGCCATTGACAAATCTATTATCTTTTAACTGTATGTTTGTTTGGAGTAATCCTTGTCAAGTATCCTTCGAGGATATGAAGCAAGAATTGGTAAAAGTGCCAGTCCTAAAAGCACCCAAAAGGGGTGAGGTTTTTTATATATTTTCAATAGCAGCCACAATGCATAGCATTAGATGTTGTTTAGCCTAGATCTGGGAGGAGAAATGGTATCATACAATAGCATTTGCTAGTCGTAAATTGGAGATATCTGAACTTAATTACACCTACATGGAGAAATTGTGCCTTGGGATAGTGTTTGCGACCAAAAAGTTTAGGCACTATATTCTCTATGAAAAGGTAGCATTTTATACGAAGGTAGAAGGACTTAGATTGTTTCTAAACAAGTTACAATCGCCTAATCGCCTAGCGAAATGGCTAATTACTTTACAAGAGTTTGATTATAAAATTAGGAGTAAGCCACCAAAGTTGCAAGGCATTGTTGAATGTCTTGTGGATTTTGAGGAACCAAAGGAAATCTTGGTTGAAGTTAGTGATATTGAGGGACGATTTAAAATTGATACGGTTTCCATTCCATCCTGGTATGCTACTATAACACACTATTTATTCACAGGAGAGACTAGAGCCGCTTTATCAAAATCAAAGATGAGGAAAATTAGACATCAGGCTTTGAAATTTTCCTTGATTGTAGGAACACTATATCAGCAGGGGATTGATAATGTTTACCCTCGATGTGTTATGCTTGATGAGGTTCCATTTATCTTAGAAGAGTGCCATGACTCTACTTGTGGAGGATTCATTTGAGTATGTCAAGAGATATGTCAAAGGCATGACAGTATTAGGGAGAATAGGAAGCACCCACCACTGACTCCTATTATGGCTATACTACCATTCGAGAATAGGGCATAGATTTTGTGGGTCCCCGTGTCGTCTTCTACACAAAAGAGATATATCATAGTGGTAAGTGACTATTTTACGAAGTGGTCAGAAACATGAGTGACAAAGATGGGAAATGCAAAGGAGATTGCTAGCTTCGTGCTTGAGCAGATTATTTACCGATTTGATCCACCAAAGAAATTATGTCAAGCCATGGAACCCATTTTCTAAATAAGATGATTAAGAGCCCTTGACTAAAGCATGGCAAATTAAGCACAATAAGACGACTCCTTATAACCTACAGGTGAATGGGTAGGGTGAAATTACCAATAAATAGCTTGTGGATATTCTATCAAAGATAGTATCAGAGAAGAAACGAGACTGGGATAACAAGTTATATGTTGTAGTGTTGGCGCATAACACAAAGTTTAAATGAGCCACAGGTCACACCATTCAAGTTAGTTTATGGGGAGGATTGTGTATTACCCCTAGAGATTGACTTACAATATTTACAATTAACCATTCTTCGAGAGACAAAGATGCACTCTTTGAGCACTTTACGACTTTAGCACACCTAGATGAGCTCAAATTGTAGAGTCTATTAACCAAGAAGTGACTAAGCGTTGAATGTGGCTAAGCATTGAATGAAGCAGTTGCATGATTTAAAAGTGAAGAAATATACCTTTAAGAAAGGGCAATTAGTTTTATTCTATGATACACGTAGGGAGCTGTTTCCAGGAAACTAGAGCCTAAGTGGGATGATCCCTACAAAATAGTCAGAATAGGGACAAATAAGTCCACATCATTACCAGTCAATCTATAAGGAGTGGAGTTTAAAAATAAGGTTAAACTTATTAAGATTAAGCCCTATTATTTCTAAATGCATTAATGAGAATTATGCCTTCAGGTCCATGCTTGGCTGATCTCGAACCTGCAAGAGGAAACATTGGTTGATGGAGTGGCTAATTTCTTACTTGGAACACCCATACTTGGAGTAGAGATATCATTAGGGAAAGCTTATCTGGTGGAGTAAGGGATATAAAATCATTGAGCAAGAGGACGGATCATTTATTTGGAAAATCAAAGTGTTATGTCCATTGCTTGTGAATTCTGACAAGTATCACTGTTATATTCAATGAAGAAGGTGGGATGGAGCCTTCGGTACATCCTCTGAACATGCTAAATTTTGATTATCATAATTACGAGTAGACGTGACGATGGCTAGCTATGTGAACCCATCATGGATATATACATTATACCTTGATGGAGGATCCAAGGGTCCCAATAAGAAAGGGAGTACAGACGTGGTTATTAGGGATCCCTGACGTAGAATCATGATGAAATTAGCTGTCTACCTTGGGATAGGCTTTACTAATAATATGGCAGAGTACAAAGCTTTGATTATGAAATTGAGCATTGCGAAGAAGAGCGGTATTTGCCAGTTGTTAGTAAAAGGGGATTCCCAGTTGGTTTTGAACCAACTCAATGGGATGTACACATTACAAAACCCTATTCTTTGTATGTACTATCGTGCTGCCATGAACCTAATCAATGACTTTGAGAGAGTTTCTCTTCAGTTGATTCCACAACATTGGAATCAATTTGCTAAATCATTAGCCAACTATGTATATGAAGAAGACCTCTTTTTCAATTATGGTCCTAGTTTGGATATATTTATTGATGACAAGACAGGACTGGATCGATTATGGGGACTTTTATTAGAACATGCTCTATATGGTAGGCGATGGTTAGTATGGGTGATGCAAAGAGTAGTCGAGACCCATTTGTCGTTATTATCTTGGATCCATAGGTTGGCCAGATGACACTTTATGCGTATGCATCTTACTATCTATGCAGGAGGTATGCGTCACAATTTAATGCATTTAGTTTAGGGCTTGGAGCCCAAATTTCTCCTTGGGATGGAGCGTCTTGTTGGCTATCAGTGTTAGTCCAAGGAGGGTTTTCTATTAGTTACGTTGCTATATTCCTTTAGGCCAAGAGGGCCAAGTTTTAGATGTGGAATGTTATATCTCTTTAGGCCAGGGCTAGTTTGTTTGTTGTGAAATGTTATATCTCATTAGGCCAAGAGGGCCCTATGATTGTTAGGTGCAGGTACTTTTAATTGGTTTCTATTTTAGTGTTGTACCAAACAGGTTCGACGGAGTGCTTGGAGAGAGCCTTTGTGGTGTGGGAGCTTCTGGTAGCCAATCCAGATGATGTCTTTGCCATTCTTAGCTTCTCTCTTTGAGCTACTTATGTATATGTATTTGTGGGGTTTTTTTTTTTTGAGGACCGGCAAGTCATGGCATGAAGTCCCAATGTTTAGTTAGGTATGTCTGGGGGGGAGGTCCAAGCAGTTGGCCACCTCCTGTGAAGACCTTGTCTAGCATAAAAAGAGCTATTTTGAGGAGTCCTAAGTGACCCTGTCTTGCTCACCTCCTAGGCAGCTATTTTTAGGAGCTTCTATTAGTGGTGAGGTAGCTAGGGAAGTCTGCCTAAAACTATATGATCAAGAAAGAAAGATCTTAAGAAAAAACAATATACAAAGGCGTGTAAAAAGGGGTTCTAACCCCTAGCAAATAAAAGCTGAAATGAAAAGGAAAATTTTTCCTAGAGCAATTGTCTATCACCTTACAAAGGCATGATAGGTTCCTAGAGATGAGTCAGGCCTTGCCCTTCCTTGGGGTGACATCTTGCTACAAACGAGTAAAAAAGGATTAAGCGTCACCTTGCGAGGGCTTGTAGGATCGTGGGTGCCGAGACAGGACTTGAGGCCAATGCCTTGTTCTCCTTGGGTCACTACGCTCAGCTCCCTTCTTTTTACATGCCCGAGTATTAGGTTCTAAAAGAAAAGAAAGCTAAATAGAAAGAGAAAAATAATAAATAAATGAGATCAAGTTATAGGAGTCCTCACCTAATTGGAGCTCCTGGTTCTAATGTCCTCGGTTAGGTAGGTAGGTCAGATGACCACTTAGGACGATCTCTTTGATAGTTCTTTTTAGTTAGGTTGTGTTGAAGAAATTGGTTGACTGCTAACTCTTGACCTCTTGATCATATACTACTTAGCTTCTCCCTCATGGATTTCATGCTATGATTTTTGTCAGGACGAAGGGTGATAGATGTCATATGTGTTGTTGTTTCTTTCTTATCATAACTTGACGTTTTTTGTGGTTGTGTTTGTGCAGATCAATTTCTTGGGATTCGATGGGCTAAGTCGCCCTATCCTATGGTCGCCGATGAGAGCTCGATTTTGGGACCCATTTTTGAAGTGTTTGAGCCTATTCTTGGAGTGGGAAAAGTGGCCAGGAGGCGTCAAGGACCAAATTAGAAAAATTGAACAATGGCATATGGTTGAGTTAGAGCTTTCCTAAGTGGATTTTGATGCCAGAAATCCAACGCAAGTCTCCATTCATCGATCGGTCGTTTGACCCCCCATTTAATCCTTACAAGGTTTAGTGCACGACGGGGTCGAGGTTTATAGAGTTTGACATTACAGAGCAAGCTATCTAGTCGGATCGCAATTCCGAGTCTGTTTGCCCCTCCAAACAGGCCGAAAACCCTCGCAAAGTAGTGTGAAAGTGGTTTTTTTCAAAGTGGACATTTAATAAATGACATGAAATGAAATGTAAATGAAAAAAAACATGCAAATTCTTGCCCGATAGGAGAAGGGGGCATTTTTTGTTTTGCGCCCCATTTTTGGATGGATTTGTGAGTCTTCAATATAACCCGATCAAGAGAGAGAGAAAGAGAGATATATATATATATATATATGAAATCCTGATCTACATGCCAAGAGCAAGATTTTGACTGTAAGCATGTGAGATATGACCAAGGAAATTAAATTTTGATTTCTTAGTCTCTCCTCTTACTGCCCGTTCATATGCTTGATTCTATGAGAGAAGGGGGTGGGATTTGTGAGAGAAGGGGGTGGGATTTGATGAAAGGTATTGATAGAATGATGGTGTTGGAGTGCAAAGGATCATAGATTAGGTTGTGGAAGAGTGTCAGTGGTGAAGAAAGAGTGTCAACAGCCTCCCAACCTTGAAATACGAATCTCAAAAAGTGTGTTTTTATGCATAAGTGATCATTCTAATTGCTTTATGATAGATTTTGGTTAGAATTGTTTGGAAATGGTTGTCTTTATTGCAATCTATCAGAGATGCTGAAGAAAATAAGAATATTCAGTCACATAATAATTTATACATAAATGCCAAAACTTTCGACTACGCGGTTTTAAGGAAAATGGTCAATTTTGGGGTTTTTGTGGTGTTTATGGGGTTCGTGTGGAATTAAAAATGATATAAAATTAATTCTCTGTACACATGATCAATCCAAAGTAGAAAATTAGAAAATGTCATATTTTATGCATAAATAAATGAGAAAAATAAAAAATAAAAAATAAGTTTTTTACATTCAAAAAATAAGAAAAAATAAGATTTATGTGTGTGGATATGTGACATGGCTAGAGCATGAGGGATGAGCCTCAGTTTAGCCTTGTCTTTGTGTTTAAGTGGAGTCATTAAAAATGCTTCCTACACCTATCAACGCATGCATAACCTAAGCAGTAGGGAAAAGGAGGGATTCTGAGGGTGACTAATTGCTAATAAGATTCTAAATTCTGATCTTTTGATTATGCATGGCATATAGGACGTTTATGGTTTAAGTTTAAGAGGGTCTAGCGGCACGAGAATGCTCAGTGCGCTGACCCTCAGCAACACAGCATTACGTATAGATTAAAATCATTGAAAGAAATGTCTTTGCACCTCACAATGTTGATTTCTAAATGATTAAATGATTGAGGACTATGGTTCATACACAATTGCATTGCACGCAGCTCATGGTATCATTACTAGATGCATTCCAATTGTATTCGTGCATATGACCTATGTTGAGTATGTGAGATATCCTAAGCTTTAGGTTTAGACAATAGGTTTCCTTGGGGACTATTTAGTGAGGAAAATATGTATATCTCCTGGAATGTTTGAAAACAAGAGTGGAGTTTGTGATGTACATGCTATTTGTGTTAGCGGCGCATCAAGGGGCCAATCCTCGAGGTGTAGGAGAGTTGCAATGGGGCCGTGGCATTCAATCGAGGGGTGTCTCCTCTGTCTGTGCTTAAGTGGTGTTTTATACCTATATGTGTAGAGACTCCCTCTGAGGAGTGTGGGGAAGGCTTGACCGTTGGATTACAATCCAAAATAAACGTGAAATTTACAATAGAAGTTAGGTCAATGTGTCCCTTAGACACTCCTGGCCACCACGAGGCCGAGAGGGTGTGTTCTTTGAGTGTAGAGAGTCCCGGCTAGTGTAACGTGCCCGCCCTTCAAATGGCGAGACACATCTTAGCAGCCTTCGGGAGGGTCTAGGAAGCTCTGCCTAGCGCTTGCAAGGAATGTCACAGGGTTTGCGATCTAGGTCTTCCCGAGTCTGCCCCGAGCGAAAGTGTCCGCCCGTTCCCACTAGGATAGACCTGAAGTTCGGGTTCCTAGCAGTCGGGTTCACCCAACAGCCCTCTAGCGTCGGTCAACAAACGCTCCACTTTGAGTGGATAAAATTGGACCAAAGCAGACTCATACCGCACTTGGTTCAAAGACAATGGGAAACGAGAGGGATGCACCACTCGACCTCTTTGCCCATAGAGCATAGTCCCATTCTGATCCCCTAATCAGGGTTCTAACCAACATTGTCTAAGGTCATCATCCGACCTTTCCTAACATTTCCTTTAAGGAAAGCTCTCGGCTAACCGAGACCACCCTTCCGTAAGATAGACCCATTGGTCCCATCCACCATGCTTCCCTCGGGGGTTGTTTTAGTTATCTAATTACCTACCACATTTATGTTTGACACATAAAAGTAGCTTCCTTAATTAACCCGTTAATCACAGGTTCCTTTACGTAATTTAGGGCACAAACACGAAGACAAGATAACAAGATCAAACACTTCCTTAATTTATCTTTAGATTAATGTTTGTCTCCCGCCCATACAGGAGAATTAAGTGTCCCTTTCTACCTCTACAGAAATAATCCTTACATATCCCGGAAATAAAAACCCGAAGGTTTATCCTACCAAGATTCTACATTGTAACTAGTATCAAGGCCTCGAGATCCCATCTCGAGTCACGTAGAACACTTGTGTAGGGTCCGAAGGCATTGGGGTTTATGGCCAGAACCCCCCTGGCACCCAAGCATCCTCCTACGCCAAGTAGTTTCCACGGAGAGACCTCTCACGACGGGTTCGGTCCACATTCCTGGCGTGGATTCATAACCCCCTTGGTTAGGGTTTGGCAGTCCGCGGGGGGTAGCTAGTGCCATCCTTCCTTAATTATCCCTTTAGGAAATCATCCACAGCTAAAGCAACCAGCCCAATAACATTTACTAGGGAAAACATCCCTTTTGTTCCCATGGCAATTTATCCTTACAGTTCCCGCCATGAAAATATAATCACTTGGATATTCATTCAAAACCACAGCCAATCCTTAAGTATCCCTTCGGGAACAATCAAGCTGAAACAACCAGCCTAACATCCTTTAACTAGGAAAACATCCTTTTTGTTCCCATGGCAATCAGTCATCACAGACCCAGCCATGAAATCATCAATCACACCCCACTTGGATTAACATCCAAAACCACATTAACAAACAGTTGAATGCACAACCTCTTGCTTCAAGGCATCGCAATCCCATTGCATGCACAACCAGAATTTAACTTGGATGTATCAAAACACTTGCTCAAGGAATTTACAACCTTTTCTAAGGTAGAAATCCTTCTAGATCCTTTAAATGATCGAAGTGGTCTTCCCCTTGATCCTGATTTGATCAAGGCTAACATTGCCCTATTGTTTCAAACATAGACAAGTTTGGTAGTTTGTACAACATTCCTGTTAAGGTGAAGTTCCTTTCCTAAATACCTTCAGCATTCTTCCTTGGGTCGATTGCAACCCGCAAGATCCGATACCTTGGGAATTGGGGTTTTCCCTAAGATCACCTTTGCTTGTAAGGAACAAGAATCTACATAGTCAAATGCCAATTCAATTTGTGCTTTTCGAGTTATGGACTGGTGATCCGCCCTTTCCAATTACCTTAGCATCGACCAGGTCTTCATAGGAATTTTTTTCCTCGATAGTTTACCTATCTAACTCCGAAATGTTGTTGCGCATTGAGTCCACTAGGACGTCCTTACCCTAGTGTATAAGTCTCCCTTTCCTAGAAGAACAAGAGAATTTTTCCGTTCCAAGTTGTGTTGCACAACTTTGGAACCACAATTGCGAATTGGCAATTGACGATCTACTTAAATCAGGAATTGGTCGAAACCTTGATTCCCTTATTTCGGCATAGTGTGCCCTAATTGGTAGGACAACAGAATTGAGAAGAACTTCTATTGATCCATCAAGAGAATGTGTAAAAAGCAGGATGCAATAACCTATTCCTTTCCATGCATTGAGTGTGACAAAATTTACGACTTTCATCAATGCAACCTTCCTTGAACTTATTATTATTATCATCATTTTCATCAATGCAATCTACTCTTGCAACTAATATTTTTACATGTTAAAGGCAGATTATGAAGTCAAATTACGAGCCTAAATTCAGTGATAGGATATGAGTCTGGGACCTGGTTCCCATCGGTTGAGATCCCATTAGTGGCGACGGCCCCGTCTTGATCGGAATTACTCGCATGGGTGCCAGACGCGTGCCTCTTAGGTGCCATACTTTGCAGGAAATTAGCGGCCATACACGAGGTAAAATTCGCTTAGGCTTCGCAGAAAATTTTCTCCAAAAGCTCCTGCGGCCTGCAGCACCTTCGGCAATCCAAATTGCGAATCCCGGGAAGGAGGGGAAAACTCCCTCTAAGCTAGGGATGCTTGGAAGGTTCCTAGAACCTTCCAAAGCTCTCTCTCTCTCTCTCCCTCTTCTTCTTCTTCTCTTCTTCTCCTCTCTCCCTCTTCTTCTCCTTCTTCTCCTCCTTCTTCTCCCTCTCCTTATCTCTCTCCCTCTTCTTCTTCCTCTTCTCCTCTTCTTCTCCTTCTTCCTTCTCCTCTCTCTCTCCCTCTTCTTCTTCCTCTCTTCTTCTTCCTCTTCTCCTCTTCTTCTCCTTCTTCTTCTTTCTCTTCTCCCTCCTCTTCTCTCCTTCTCCTCTCTCTCTCCCTCTTCTTCTTCTTCTCTTCTTCTCCTCTCTCCCTCTTCTTCTCCTTCTCCCTCTCCTTCTCCTTCTCTGATCACGGCCAGGGGGCGTGTTGAGATATCGAGCTCCACTCGTGATACGCCAGGGTGACCGTTGTGTATTTATGTCACCGACTTGTCAGTTGCAGACGCGGTTGGTACACCACCCATGAATAATAGCTAGATGACAGCTATCCTTATCTACTCTAGTTCATGGCTTGGTTAGTATGCCACCTTAGTTAGTTGAGTTTGGTTTGAAACCCATATATAGGGTTCTTCTATTTCTTTGTATTAGAGTTCTTTTGGCTTACACAACTAAGAAGAGGAAAACAGTTTTCAGCCTCCACCTCTGTGTGTATTCCCCCATTGTGCAAGCAAGAAAGCTACAAGTGAGACTCCTTCCTTCTCTCCCACAATCTTGACATGGTATCAGAGCCTTGTTCGTGGTAAGGAGCTCAAGAAAGCAAGCCAAGCTCGCGGTGTTTTGGTAAGAGGAGTAGTGTTGCTTTCATTTTCTGTTTTGGGAGCAGATCTCTGGAGGTAGCACAGCTGGAAATTGCAAGAGTGCATTGTCTCAGGTTGAGACACCCTTCGCGATGAAGCAAGAGGGCTTTAGCCCTTGGCAACCTTGTTTTTTTTATTTGAGGCCATTTCGGGGCCTGTTTTGCAGACGGAAGTTTTCTGCACGCACTCAGGAAAAGGCTCAGTTTTATGCTGTGCAGCCACTGTTCTACAGGTCGGTGAAAAGTTACTGTAGAAATTGCATCGTATGCTTGTGCGCAGAGACATTGGGAGTTTCAGAATCATCCTTGGTTCCTGTTTATGCAAAATCGTCACTAGGAAGTGACTGTGTGGTCAAATACCACTTTCGGCAGTTTTGCAGATTTGCCCTTGTGAGGGTGAAGCTGAGTTTTTGCAGTGACAGAATTTTTTGCAGTGTTCTGTAATGGCGTCTGATTCTCTTTCACAGATTGTAACTGAAAAGCTTGACAAGAACAACTTCCAGGCATGGAAGTTTAGAATGACGAATTTCCTTATGGGAAAAGGATATTGGAAATTTGTTGCAGGAAATGAAGAAGAACCAGTTCTTCCTGATGTTCCCAATCAACAGCAAATGCAGGCATTCAAAGCATGGCATGAGAGAGCCAGGAAAGTTATGTACTGGCTGTCTATCAGCATTTCAGACTCTATGATTGTGCATATTCAGGATGCAAGTACGCCAAAGGAGGCATGGGATACTCTGTCAAAGATGTATAGCACAAATACGCAAGCCAGGAAAATGCAGCTGAAGCAAGAGTTGCACAATGTGCAAAGAGAAAATATGAGCATCAATGACTACCACATGAAGGTGAAGAAGATTGCAGATGCACTTGCTTCCATTGGGTCGCCAGTGGAAGATGATGATTTAGTTTCTGTGACCTTGAATGGTCTAGGAAAGGATTATGCACAGTTTCGGACATCCATTTCAGTTCGTGAAAGATTTCCTGATTTTGAGGAGTTGATTGCTCTTCTAATTTCTGAGGAGCAGAGAAATGGTGGTGCATCTTCTTCAGGAGGAACTTCAAAAGAAACTGTCTTCTACTCAAATGCTGGAAGAGGTAGAGGCAGAGGTAGAGGAGGCCGATTTGGAGGCCGTGGTAGAAATCAGAATATGCAGCAAACTCAAGAAAACCAATCCTATGGAGGAGGACGTGGTAACTCTAGAGGCAGGGGGAGCCAAAGAGGTCGTGGTGGATGGCAAAGAGGCCAAAATGCAAACAGTAATGTTGAATGCTACTACTGTGGTAAAATGGGTCATATGGCTAAAGACTACTATAAAAAGCAGAATGACATCATGAATGGAAAACTGCAACAAGGGAATTATGCATCTTCTAGTAGACAGGGTGATGACAGAAATGAGCACTTGTTTATGGTGCAGCACATGAATAATTCTGTGACAAGTGCAGAAGAAAGCAATGATGTATGGTATGTTGACTCAGGTGCATCAAACCACATGACAGGTCATGCAGAATGGATGGAGGATGCAAGAAAAATGGAAAAACCAGGATTTGTGGAGACTGGTGATGATACTGCACATTCTATTGTGCAGATTGGAAAAATTCATTTGTCTATGCAGGATGGGAAAAAGAAATACCTGTCCGATGTATTTCATGTCCCGAATATCACCAAGAATCTGGTTTCTGTTGGTCAAATGGTTGAGCAGGGCTTGCAGGTCAGATTTAATCCTCATGGATGCTTTGTTGAGGATATGAAAAATAAAGGTCGCTTGATAGCAAAAGGGAAGAAGAAGGGCAGAATGTTTACATTGGATGCAGACATGTCTGAATTGAGTGCAGCAATGTTTGCACATGGGACCGGTGTAGTTGCAGATATTGATATCTGGCATAAACGCATTGGTCATGTTAATGTACAGCGACTTAAATCAATGCAGGCCCAAAATATTGTTGCAGGTTTGCCTAAATTCAAGGTTGCAGAAATGCATAAGGTATGTGAAGCCTGTCAGTTTGCAAAACAGGCAAGGAAACCATTTCCTAGACATGTTCAAGAGAGCAAGAAGCCATTGGAATTAATCCACTCTAATGTGTGGACTACTAAAGCTGCATCTCTTGGAGGCTGTCATTATTTTGTCACTTTTATTGATGACTATAGCAGAAAAGTTTGGGTGTATTTTATGAAGAAGAAAAGTGAAGTGTTTGGGATTTCAAAACTCTTAAAGCTATGGTTGAAAAAGAAACATGTCTGCAAATAAAATGCCTAAGGTCAGATGGAGGGGGAGAGTACCTCTCAAATGAGTTTGCAAGGTTCTTGCAGGAGCATGGCATAAAGCAGCAATATTCATGTAGTCATACCCCACAACAAAATGGAATTGCAGAAAGGAAAAACAGGCATATTGGAGAGGTATCTCGTGCCATGCTCAATGAAAAGGACCTACCAGATTTTTATTGGGCTGAAGCGGTTGCTACAACAGTCTACATAATGAACAGGACTCCCACTGCAGCAATACATGGAATGACTCCAGAGGAGAGGTATACTGGTAGGAAACCAGATATTTCTCATTTGAAAATTTTTGGCTGCATTGCCTATGTACATGTGCCAGATGAGTTGAGATCCAAATTGGATCCAAAAGCTGAGAAGTGCATCTTTATTGGTTACTCTCTGCAGCAAAAAGGGTATAGATGCTATAACCCTTCTACTCGTAAGTTTACAGTGAGCAGAGATGTTGTTTTTGATGAGATGAGTAGCTGGTATAAACCAGTAAATGTGATTGATGATGTAGATGCACAAAATGGTAATGCTGCACAGAATTCACAGCAGCAGTCACAAAATATTAGTGGACCTGGAGCGTCCTCTAGCAGTGGTTCACACTCTTCGCCATGGACAGGCAGATTGAGATCAGGAGAATCTTCTCAAAGTAATGCAGATAGTGGTATGCAGGTATCACGAAAAGGAAAAGAGAAGGTTGATCAGCCCATGTTTGATGTGAATGCAGGTCACTCTTATGTGGATGGTGAATCCAGTGGCTCAGAACAGAGCATTGATGATGAGTTGGGTATTCCTTCTATTGTTACACCTGGAGTAAGGAAGACCAGGGATGTTTTGAGAGCACCTGGGAGTGAACCCACTTTGCGCAGGTCTACCAGAGTTAGGTATCCTGTGGATAGGCTGAAATATGATGGATTTATAGCCATTCACTATGCATATATGGTCAAGGTGATACAGGAACCAGAACCCACTTCTTTTGAGCAAGCCATGGCAAAAGAAAAATGGGATAAAGCCATGGATGAAGAAATGGATGCCTTGGAAGCAAATGATACATGGGAATTGGTACCTTTGCCTAAAGGTAAGAATGCAATTGGCTGTAAGTGGGTTTATAAGGTGAAGCACAATGCAGATGGTTCTGTGAACAGATACAAGGCAAGATTAGTAGTCAAGGGGTATGCACAAACATATGGCATTGACTATGAAGAAACATTCAGTCCGGTTGCAAGGATGGCAACCGTAAGAGCAGTCATTGCTATGGCTGCATCAAAGGGATGGTCTTTACATCAGATGGATGTAAAGAATGCCTTCTTACATGGTGATTTGCAAGAAGAGGTCTATATGGAGCAGCCACCAGGTTATGTGCATGCTGTTCATCCTGAGTTTGTTTGCAGGTTGAAGAAAGCTTTGTATGGCTTGAAGCAAGCACCTAGAGCATGGTCTGACAAGATAGGACAGTATCTTGTCACTATTGGCTTTCAGATTTCCAAGGCAGATTTCTCACTTTATGTGAGAAAAACAGAGAAAGGTATTATGCTACTTGTCATTTATGTTGATGATTTGATTATGACAGGTGACAGTGATGAAGATATCCTTCATGTGAAAATGCTATTGAAGCAGATGTTTGAGATGAAGGATTTGGGAGAGCTGCGTTATTTCTTACGCATTGAGGTGATTAGATCACCAAGTGGGATACAACTCTTGCAGAGGCAGTATGGATTGGACGTGCTGTCCAAATATGGGATGACAGGCTGTAAGCCTATTTCAGTTCCTTTGGAGCAGAATGTGAAGCTGAGCGCAGATGCAGGTGAGCTTCTGGAAGACCCTACTATGTACAGACGCATAGTAGGAAGCTTGATTTATATGACTATTACCAGGCCAGATTTGAGCTATGATGTTGGATTGGTAAGTCAGTTTATACAGGCTCCAAGGAAATCGCATTTGGATGCGGCTAGACGCATACTCAGGTATGTGAAGTCCACATTGCAGTATGGACTATTTTATGAGACTGGGGTTCAGATATAGCTGCATGGATACACTGATGCTGATTGGGCTAGTAGCATTTCTGATAGACGATCTACCAGTGGATATGTGTTCTCTTTTGGGAGTGCTGCAGTCACTTGGAGCAGCAAGAAACAGCCTACAGTTGCCTTGTCGAGCACAGAGGCCGAGTACAGGGGTGCAGCAATGGCTGCATGTGAGGTAGCTTGGTTGCATAAGCTACTTTATGATATGCATCAGTCTACAGATGGACCAGTTGTCATTTATTGTGACAACATGAGCAGTATACACTTGGCAAATAACCCAGTCTATCATGCTAGAACAAAGCACATTGAGGTGCATTATCACTATGTGCGGGAGAGGGTTTTACTAGGTCTTATTGATCTAGTTTATGTCAGCACAGAGGATCAAGTAGCTGACATATTCATGAAGGCATTGGGCGCAGAGAAGCTGCACAAGTTCAGAGACCTGCTTGGTGTGCAGGAATTGGGATTGAGCTCGAGGGGGAGTGTTGAGATATCGAGCTCCACTCGTGATATGCCAGGGTGACCGTTGTGTATTTATGTCACCGACTTGTCAGTTGTAGACGCGGTTGGTACACCGCCCATGAATAATAGCTAGATGACAGCTATCCTTATCTACTCTAGTTCGTGGCTTGGTTAGTATGCCACCTTAGTTAGTTGAGTTTGGTTTGAAACCCATATATAGGGTTCTTCTATTTCTTTGTATTAGAGTTCTTTTGGCTTACACAACTAAGAAGAGGAAAACAGTTTTCAGCCTCCACCTCTGTGTGTATTCCCCCATTGTGCAAGCAAGAAAGCTACAAGTGAGACTCCTTCCTTCTCTCCCACAATCTTGACAGGGCGCACTATGCAGATTGACAGAGGGGGGGAGATATTATAGCTAGTGCCTAGAGAGTCAGTGTCGGGCCCATTTTGGGTCCTGACAATCTATCTCTTCATCTAGATCTTCCCTTGTTTCTAAAGTATTTATGGCCTCGTGAAACCTACATTGCACTGAACTATTGATTTAATGTGGTATGTTGATTATCACTATCACGTCCCATACTATGACCTCTTGAAGAGGATCTATCATGTCTCCTTTCTAAACTTGAGTAAAATGATTGGGCATGTTCACAACTTCTTTTAAATGACTCACCCTATATCTTGATCTCTTCAATGATCATAAGAGAGATCAACTCATCAAAATCTAGAAATGGCTTTTGTACATACATAGAAGTAACAAAAAATTTGCAAGCATTTTCATTATTAAGACCACCCAAAGTAGATGATACCAAATCATAATCATGAGGCATTGCATCAATCATTGCTAAAGCATCTGCAATGCACCTCACCTTCAAAACATACTCATTGATAGACATTTTTCCTTTCTTCAAAGTATTCAGCTCTTACTTAAGCTAAATTTTTTGTGTCATTGTATTCAGAGAAAACATATTTTCAAAGTATTCAGCTCTTACTTAAGCTAAATTTTTTGTGTCGTTGTATTCAGAGAAAACATATTTTCAAATGTGGTCATTCACTTCCGTGTTGCTTCACTCTGACATGGTATTAGAGCATTGAAGGACTAGACCCATCTGAAGAGGAGATTTCAACGCGACACAAGGCTATGTTTTTAGCATTCAAGTGTGAGCAGGAGGGCTAGCATGAGAACAAGGCTAAGGTGAGTGTGAGCATGCAAGAAAATAGAAGATTTGCTGAAGGTACTATTGGTTTTTACTATTAGAGACGGAAGAAGGCTACATTTTGGGCTTTCAAGTGCATATTTTACTTTTTCATAGCTTGCTTATAGATGGAATTACTCCAATCATAGTAACGTTATTAGCAAGATACAACCTCCCAGTTGTTGGCATAACCTCACAATGTGCCTAAAGTACATTTCTATCCAAGAAACTGCAACCTTGCCTAGAGGATCAATGGTAGCATCTCACTCAAGTCTATATCCATCATACTTAGACATTTTGCATTTAACTCTTTTAAGACAAATATTGCCTAGGCTCATGCCTATTTTAAATGATATCCTCAAACCACTATGTTATAAAAAAAATACTCAAACTTTCCACATACCCATGGTATCAACATTGATGAAAGAAAAGCATGTTACTACCTATACATCAAAGAAAAATAATGCTATTAGAGTGCCTTCAATTTTTTATAACTAGATGTAGCAAGACAATTCTTCTAGCAACAATCACATTGCAATGCATACTTGATTTGTGCATTATTAACAAGTAACCTAGCGTGCTCTATACCTTCTTCTATTCTTTTGGAAATGCATAATTGTTTTACCATCATATCCTTGTTGCATACATGAAACATCTTTAGATGATTTGTGATGTTGATGATATGAATTATCTACATGCTTAGATAATTGCACCTCTACATCATTCAAGGAACCTCTGGTATCCTCCAAAGTATTGGAATCGAATGAATCAAAAGATAACTAATCTTATTCTTTGACAATAATCGCATCGTTTTTCTTTGTAATCCAGGTTGGCCTATATGCACTTGATATGATCTCCAAATCAAAGGATTCAAAAGATAGAGAATTATATCCATTCATAGGAATCAAAAGATAAAGTATCCATTTATATAAGAGAAAAGATATAATCTAGGTGCTAACAAGACAATTAGAGGAAATTCCTGAGGATAATACTATAACTCACTAACAATAGCAAAGTGGAATAATAGGCTTGATGGTACTTTATAAGGAGAGTAGTTGAGGTAAGGGTTAGGTCAAGGATAGGGCTTAGTGTAAAGGTGCCCTAGGGTTAAGAACTTGCTAAGTTGGAGAATTTTTATTTATAAAAAATAAGGGATGCATACCTCATTCCTCTCATTTACAAGCAAGAGGTCAACAAGCTAGAGAAGAGAAGCATTATAGAAGGAGCAACACCAACGCACACAAATCTAGCACAATAACCTTATAATAACAATCAAAAATGCCAATATAAGTGATTTTTGGCTAGTGTTAAAAAAAATTAAAATATTTCTTTTTATTGAAATGATGAATTATCAAAAATTTTCAACCAAGAAATTGAGTTATAAGAGGTATAAATAGTTGGATTTTTTAGACCTTCTATTTAGATAATGATTGATTTAGAATAATGGTTGATAAAGTAGATCAACTTGATGTAGTCCATCAAGTTATGGTGAATATAATGAACATGTTTGATCACTCAAGCAATGAATTTTTCTGAGACTATAGAGAACTTGATGCACTACAATGCTCTAAGAAACTTCTTAACTTCTTAGAGATAACTTGATGGATTATATTGAGCTTTTGTCAATATCTCCATTAATTTGATGCAATGCTTTAAGTTCAAGTAGAGATATGTTATACAATAAGGTTCTAAGAACTTATGTCAATACTTTGGTGTACTTGATGAAATGTGTCAAGTTGCTTATTAACTTGTTAATATTTCTATTGGTTTGTTGTAATATATCAGTCTCACACAAATATTATACCAAGTTTTGTTTCTACTCAATGTATTACATTGCATCAAATTTCTTAGAGAGTTTGCTAATTTTCTAGCCAATTTGATGTAGTGTATCAACTTTCTTAGAATTTTTGCTAATTTTTCCACCCAAGTTAATGCAATGCATTAAGTTTCTTAGAGAGTTTGCTAATTTTCTAGCCAAGTTGATGCAACTCATCAACTTTTTTAGAAATTTTGCTAATTTTTCTATCCAAGATGCATCAAGTTTCTTATAAACTTTGCTAATTTTTTTACTAAGTCGATGCAATGCATCAAGTTTCTTATAAACTTTGCTAATTTTTTTACCAAATTGATGTAGTGCATTAAGTCTCCTTGAATTTTAGCTAATGTTTTGGGTGAGTTAATGTCATGCATCAAGTTAGGTTAAATTTCAATATAATTATTTTGTCTTACTTGATGCAATGCATCAAGTCTCCTTGAAATCTTATTACTTTTACAGCTAGATTACTATAATCCATCAAATTTTGAGCTTTAGTTTTGGATCATTTTAATTTGCCACACTTGATGAAAATGTGTCAAGTTTATGATAAGCTAGATGCAACACATCAAGTTTCCTAGAAATTTTTTCTTCATTTTAATAAATTGATTATAGTGTACAAAGTTACCATGAATTAGTCTAATCATGTTCTCTCAATCTTACTATAGTGCATCAAATGTCTAGTAGTGGAGCCTAGAATTAGTTAACCAAATTTTTCTTCTTTTTCTTCTTCTTCTTCTTATTCTTCTTCTTCTTCTTCTTCTTCTTTTACATTTGTTGCTAGGAGTGTCCAGCGGGGTTTGAGCATAGCACGCCTACTTCATCTAGACGATCATGTCCAACCACAGTCATGATCAAGGCTATTTCTCACAGCTTATTGACACCATTGTTTCAATGACTATGGTAGCTTTGAAATGCATCATAGTCACTACCAATAACCATGGCAATTCTCAAATACATTACATCGATCCACACATAATCCTTTCATACCAAGTTAGAAGAGCTATATCCTTGCTTGTGGGCTATCTATAGAGTTTCTCACTTTTTTCACGATGGATGTTGTCTTGGATATGTTGTTATCACTTTCAAGATGTTGGACGCTGTGGAGATTAATGTACTTGTAGTATTGTAGGTAGACTTTATTGACCACCTTGGTATTATTGTGTGTCACTTCTATCATGCTCTACTTATAATTCCCTTATAATCCAAGCTCTTATAGATTTATTGAGCATCCAAATTGAAATAATTATAACCATATCTATCTTCATCAATATGATTATGGGAATCGTCAACTCTTAGCCTTCTTCTTTTCATGGTTTGAATTTTCTTGACCATTTCATTATGGAATTGGCAATAAGTTCAAGGTTGGTAATGTTATTACAACTACTTTGATTGTGGGTTGTGTTAGTAATGATCATCTTGATGATATTGGTGACTATGATCATGATTTCTATACAAATGATTGTGATCTCACGGACATATTGATCTCAAAGTTAGTATATTATTTATCTTACATTAGTTTTTTTTTTTAAGTTGTTGATCTATTGCTTGTTATAGCCTTGATCGTTCAAGATCATCTCTCTTTTATTTATCATTGGATTGGTTTAAGGGAGTATTCCAAACAAGTTATTGGCTTCCTAGGAGTATTTTACTATAATGTGGCCTAGTTTTATACCAAGCAAAGGACATAAACAACCTAGGGCAAAGCACTAAACACAAGAGCTTGGGATGAGGTACACATGTTATTTTGGCTTTACCTAATTATACTTTTCATGTAAATTTGTAGGTTGGATGTCAATAGTTTTCAATAAATTTGGAAGATATTAGTACTTATATATTTATTTAACAATTAGACCCTTTATTTTCAAATTTTTATAGAAATTTTGATCTAATAGATTAATCATTGTATATTCAAGAATTATCAAAATAATAAATATTTCTTATATAATTTATTATATCATACAAAACATTGAGATTTTAAAATTAGATTTTCTATCCTAGCTTCATAGTTTTTATATATTTTCCATTTAAATTGATAAATTAGTACATGTATATTGTACAAAATGTATATTGTATCCCCAACTTGATACATTGCATCAAGTATACCTTACAATTGACCTTATTGCAATGGCATTTCATGTTATGCATCAAGTGCAATTATGACTCGTGTGATATTCATTCTCTACTTGGTATGGTGCATTAAAAGGGATTGAAATTTGTTACAAAGTTTATACCCACTTGTTGAAAATCGTGATAGTTCATTTTCTTCTTGATGCACTACATTAAATTGATACGAATTTGTGGTAATTTTTATACTATGTCAAGAAGTGGACTAGAGAGAGAATACTACAGAAGAGAGACGAG
Source organism: Lygodium microphyllum (assembly GCF_053477565.2). Lineage (NCBI taxonomy): Eukaryota > Viridiplantae > Streptophyta > Polypodiopsida > Schizaeales > Lygodiaceae > Lygodium > Lygodium microphyllum. Next base: position 101,529,270 of record NC_141143.1, read on the forward strand.
TACAAGAGAGAGAAATACTAAAAATTGAGAGAGAAAGACAGAAAGAGGTGAGAAGCCATAGAAGCTGTGAACAAGGTAATGAGGAAAGAGACGGTAATGAATTAATTTTTCAAAAGATGTAGAAAATTACATGTCTCTCCTTTTCATACCTATATTAGTGTGACATGGTATTACTATTATTTCCACACTAAACAACTATTCTTCCTAGCTTCTTATAATCCATCCCATCCCAAAGGCTTTTGTCCTCAAAGACAAACTTATAAAAGTTGGAAAAGAATGGATGGAACATAGTACTACTCTATTATCAGCTATACAATGTAATAGGCCACCGCCGCCACCGTGATGACGACACCCCCCCTTTCTTGTATCTTCCACTGACGTTGCCATAAATTCCCTTTTTTTATAAAATAAAACGAAATTATTTTTTCCGCAACCTCTCCATGTCGACGCCATCAAGGTGGCAGAGGGAGAGGGAGTTCAACTGCACATGTCAACGAGGGGAGGAGAAGTCAAACTACAAGATGAGGGAGGGAGCCGAACTAAACTAATGACTGCATGGCGAAAAGTCCATTATGGCCATCTGAACAGAGGAAGAGGAAGGGGACCTCATGTCACACCCCCTCCCCATAATACCCTCCTCCCCCTCCCTATAAAAATCCCCCCCCTTGATAAGGGGGATAATCCTGTTCTTTTGCCTCCCTTAACCAACACCCCCCGCCCTCCATTATAACTCCTTTTCCTCCCCTTTTCCTTTAGGAGACCCTTATTCCTCTCCCCCCCCCCCCTTTTTGTCCCCCAAATTTTGAGAAGGAGAAGGAGAGGGGGAGGTAGTGAAGGAGAGAATCAGAGATAGATGAGAGGGAAGGGAAATCCTGGGTAAAGAAAGGCGAGAGAGGGAGAGAAGTGGTTCCAGAGTAACTCCCTATTGGGCAAAGGCCCGGGGCAAAGGCCCGGGGCAAAGGCCCGGGGCAAAGGCCCGAGTACCGCTTCTCCTCACCGCAAGTCCCATAGCCACTCCATCGACTGCCTCCAGAGACCGCGAGAGTCAAGGCGAGCGCAGGGAACTCCGGCACCAAGGAGTCCTTCGAAGGAAGTGAAGGTCGCTTCCAACTCCAAGATGGCCCTAAAGCGTAAGCTCTCCCAAGTAACTGGAAAAGCCACAACTACGGGAGAAGGGTCGGGAAAAGTGAGTATCTACGGGTATAGCGAAAACAAGTCAAGTAATAGGATCTAACTTTCGTAGATGCATCATAGATTGTCTGGTACATAAATATTCTGTCTATGTCAATTGTACTCCATAGACCATCGTCGCAGAGAATTAACTTGGATTTTCAATGAATGCATGTACACTCGCATTTGAGTAATTAAGTCATCCCTTTTGAGTTGTAAAAATGTACTAGAAGGGATTTGTATGAAAAGAGACCTCGCATCGCATCGACAACTTAGGGGAAACTTAAATTGGGACTTGCATGGCATCATGAATAGCCTCAATTGCACCACATAATGGGATATGCATCTAAAAAGGTAGATAAAAGTGCGCGTGTGAAGTGTTTAGCTTATTTGAAAGAAATAGTTTGGTAAATGACGTCGTGCTCAATGAGCAAAGCCAAGATTTAGCTTGACCTAGCTAGGACCTTAATCGCAAATAAATCCACTTGTCCTTACGACCATATTTTGACTTGGAGTCAACATACTCTTTGGTGTCTAACCCAATAGCCAACCATGATGAATCCAAAACACGCTTAGGTATATCATTTTTCAGAATATGAAACATCCCGAAGCTAATACAAGGAAGCTCAAATGTAGTACCCACAAGGAGAATGACTATTCTCCAAGCTACATTCAATACACGTAACTGTTTCGGAATGGTAAATAGACTTGGTTTACGCTTGTTGACTTGCAAGAGGAGTAAATATAAGTTCATGTTATCTTGAAGGGAGGAGACCCTAGGGAGAACTTAGAACCAGATAGAGTTCTAAGATGGAAAAGTTTATTAGCAATTGACCCAACAAAACCCTAGACCAAGATCTTAATATAGGGGGACCAAAGGATAGTAACCCAGGGGAGCCATCATTTAAAACTATAGTGTAATTACTCTATCCTAATACCTAGTAGTGAGGTCAAGAAGAGGGTATTCTCTATCCCCCGAAAAATAATGGATAGTAACCCAAGGGAGCCATCATTTAAAACTATAGTGTAATTACTCTACCCTAATACCTAGTAGTGAGGTCAAGAAGAGGGTATTCTCTATCCCCCGAAAAATAATGGAAAATGATGCCGAGGCAGGAATGATCAAGAAAGGTGACGTTAGCATCAAAGATGAGGACTCTGCCTTAGCAGATGTCCTTAGAGTATTCACCTTCATTGTTTGTTTGTGCTTGTAAATCTAGGTTCAATGACGCCTGTGAAAGGAATGAATGACCCAAGCTCACAACAGAAAATTGAATTAGGTTAAACTCAAGGAGGGCAGGCCAAGCTACCCCCAGCTAGCTGCCAACCCTAGCCAAACCCTAGCCAAGGGGGTTCCCAAATAACCGTGACGGGAACGTGGATCGAACCAGCCATGAGAGGTCTCTCTGTGGGTTAGTTTGAATGTAGGAGGACGCTCGGATGCCAGGGGGCTCTGGCTGTAAATTCCTTGACTCCTCCAGGTCCTATTCAAACGATCTACGTGACTCGAGATAGATGGTCAAGGCCTTGTTACTAGTGCAAGGGCAGAAAATTGGAGGAAATAAGATGCATCCCCGCGGATTTTGGAATCCCTCCTTTTTGGATGAGACTTGTATTTCAGTTAAGATGATAATATAAAGTTTGCTTCCAAAAGAACTTGCCTAGATTGTTTTTGTGTTAGTGCCATAAGTTATGCAAACGAACCGTATTTCTTAAAAGGCTTAATAAAGGAAGTTGTTTTTAAATGTCCCACATAAATGTGATAGGACCCAATTAGGTAACTAAAGAACACCCAATGAGGGAAGCGTGTGGGCGGAACCCTGACAAGTCTATCCTATGGCAAGGTGCTCCCAGAGAACTAGGAGCCTTCTCACAGGTTTTTAATCGTCATTTGACCTTTAGGAATCGTTAAGTTAGAACCCAACTCATGTCGATTTAGGGGACCGGGATGGGACTATCCCCTACGGGCAGAGAGGTTGAGTGACACATCCCTCTCATTTCCCATTCTCTTTGAACCAAGTGGGGCATGGGTCTGCTTTGGCTTGGGTATCTCTACGTAAAGTAGGATGCCCAAGATTTGATGCTAGAATGTTGTTAGGAGACCTTGGCTCTAGGAACCGAGATTTCAAGTCGATCCCAGTAAGTTTGGGCGCAAATGTTCTGTTGCAAAGCGGATTCGGGAAACCCTACGTGACAAACCTTGGAACATTCCATGGGAGTGCCAGGCAACGACGCTTAGATTTGTTTCCCGATGGATTGCTAAGAATGTGCTTGGACAGCCAATAGGCAGGCACATTATAGTTGGTATCAGAGCGAACCAATGAATAGAAAAATCCAGATAGGATTAAACCAGGGAGAGTAAAGTGATGTTTCACTAGGAAATATTTATTTTCTTTTCACTCACTTGTGGATTGTTGCCGCTTCGAGACTTACGAGGCATGGAGCAAGTTTCTCGTATTTCACATCATGTTCAAGATAGCTATGAACTCTTCAAGTTATCACCGACGATCCAACATGTTGGGGATCTTAGATTGACTCTACAACCCTTCATCGCTCTATGTGGAAAGGCATTGGACTTGGAGCACAGGATACTGCTATATAGATGCCAACCAACTCGCCTATCTTCAAAATAACCTGAAGAGGCTAAAATGGTTGGAAGACTTGAAGATTATCAAATTATTCATCTTCCATGAGGCTCGTGTAAATTCCATCCTACACATCGAATCCCGGCAAAGTAGAACAGAATCGCTACATCTATGACGAGGTTGTCAAAGTCTTGTTAGCTAACAGAATTAAAGTAATGGGGCGAAATAAATGTCGTGGCTATCAAAAACGGGGACTTCCCAAACTTCCCATGACTTATCGCTTCCTGAGAATCCATTCTCCCAACCCATATTACTATTCTATCCCTATAGCTGAATCCACTAGGGAATTATTAACTTGGTGTTGATGTATTTATTGAAAATGAAAATCATCCCAGCCAATTCCCAAATAATTATACTCAAGGCTTATGCTTCTTTATGAATAAATAAAAATTTCATGTTCATTCAAATTTTTGTATCGTATCGATGAAAAATAATTTTGTGCATTGATTCAAGATATAGAGAAATGTAAATGTTATCTTAACACAAAGGTTTTAATACAAAACCAGATATAACCCCAAGCGCAGAACCAGAGTCTTGTGTCCGCACTAAGCCCAGTGGAGGCATAAGAGAAGAAGTTTCTCCTCAAGCAGATTAAACCACCAGAATTCGACGAAAAAGGGAAGACTGTTGAAGCTAATGCCGAAGTACGGATTGAATCGATGGAAGATTACTTCAGTGTAGCAGGAGTAGCACCTGTGAACTAGCCATGATTGCCAAGCTCAAACTTACCGAAGAAGCTAAGCTCTGGTGGAAGCAATGGTGTAAGGACCAAGCAGTCTCTGAAACACAATAACTTGGGATAAGATAAAGAAAGCCGTGTAGGGAAGATACATGTCACCTGCATACAGAACTTAGAAGATGAATGAGCTCTTCAAATTGAAACAATTGGGCCTGTCACTGGAAGCGTACTACTTGAGATTTGTCTCCTTGCTGAAATAAGCTCCGCGACCATGAGCATTCCCCAACAAGTTTCAAAGTTCTGTGATGGGTTGAACCCCCCATTGAACACTCGGTTGGAATCAATGCATCCTTCAGATTTGCAAGACACATTAATAAGAGCGGGATCTATTGCCCAAGAACTCCAACCAAAGCCCAGGAATAATAGACCATGGTCTTACAAGGACTAAAATCCAAGAATGTTGAAACCTCAATTCAAGAGGGCTCAAGGACAAAGTCAAGGCCAACAGAAGAAGCCAAGGGCAAATGCAATCAGTGACTTTGTCCTCACTCAAAGAAGCGATCAAAGCATGCGATATTTCCACTATAATGAACCTGGACACTTAAAAAGGGAATATCCCAAACTTGGCGGAGAGCATCGCTAAGGAAAATTCAGTGGCCAAGCTAGAGCTACCCGTGGCCGCGATCGTGCAACAATGGGAAGGGAAAAAACTCCAATATCTCCACTGAGGGAATCAACGAAGAAGAAGACCCACGTCCATGGAAGCTGAGTTTGAGAGGGCATCCATTCATGCCACTCTCCACAAAAAGGGGCCAAACTGCTAGTTCTCAGTAATCCAAACACCCTCAGATTACCAAGGTAAGAAATTCAAAACCTTGATTGACTGTGGTCGCACTCATTCCTTCATTTCATCAACTTGTGCAAGAAGGTTAGGAATAGCCACTGTAGTTGCACCTACCCTGCTTGTTGAACTAGCAAATGGGCAAGAAATCACTTGCACTGGACAAATTGCTAAGATGGAAATCCTACTCAGAAATGAACCCACATATGTTAAATTCAAGGTAATGAGTCTAGAAGTCCATGAGTGCCTACTCACGATGGATTGGCTAATCCCCAATAATGCTCACATTCATTGTGGAAAAGGACAAGTCTCCTTTCGTAATCCTAAAGGTGAGCAGGTGACAACATAGGGAGAATTAGGTAAACCAAAAATCCAGCTAGCTAAGGCAACGCGAATAGTTCATGGAATAAGGAAAGGATTACCCATCTACTTGATCAAGATAAACAAATCAGAACATGTAGAGGACACCAATGAAGAACCATCTTGGCTAAAAGAGTATGTGGATGTGCTTCCAGAAGAATTGACTGAATTGCCACCACCAAGGGAAGTGGATCATGAAATTAAGCTAACAGCATGAGCTGCACCAGTCGCAAAAAGGCCCTACAAGATGTCCATTCTTAAAACTATTGAGTTAAAGGAACAACTCAAATAGCTATTGGACCAAGGATATATATGGCCCAATAGTTCTCCTTGGGGAGCTCTAGTCCTATTCCAAAAGAAGAAGGATGGTACACTTCGCTTTTGCATCGATTATAGAGGCCTAAACCAAGTAACCATCAAAAATAAATATCCTATCCCAAGGATAGACAAGTTGATCGATTGCAGGGAGCAAAAATCTTCTCCAAGATCGATTTCAGGTCAGGATACTACCAGATAATAGAGGAAGAGAAAGGGGGTCTCATGTCACACCCCCTCCCCGTAATACCCTCCTCCCCCTCCCTATAAAAATCCCCCCCCCCCTTGATAAGGGGGATAATCCTGTTCATTCGCCTCCCTTAACCAACACCCCCCCCTCCATTATAACTCGTTTTCCTCCCCTTTTCCTTCAGGAGACCGTTATTCCTCTTTCCCCCCCCCCCCCCTTTTGTCACCAAAATTTTGAGAAGGAGAACGAGAGGGGGAGATAGTGAAGGAGAGAATCAGAGATAGATGAGAGGGAAGGGAAATCTTGGGTAAAGAAGGGCGAGAGAGGGAGAGAAGTGGTTCAAGAGTAACTCCCTATTGGGCAAAAGTCCCGAGTATTGCTTCTCCTCACTGCAAGTCCCGTAGCCACTCCATCAATTGTCTCCAAAGACCGCGAGAGTCAAGGCGAGCGCAGGGAACTCCGGCACCAAGGAGTTCTTCGAAGAAAGTGAAGGTCATTTACAACTCCAAAAAAGCCCTAAAGCGTAAGCTCTCCCAGGTAACTGGAAAAGTCGCAACTATGAGGGAAGGGTTGGGAAAAGATGCCACTATCAACACGAACGGTTTATCAGGTGAAAACGCTAACTCCACTCTCCAAAACCATGTACCACTACCATGTTTAGAAAATTGAAATCGAACATTTAAGCATAGGCACTATTAGAAAAATAGTCGTACCTCGCATCGGGTAATTTGCATATTTTGAAAAGTAGCCGAAAAGGGTTTAATAATCATGAGATGTCAAAAATAGATTGAGTATCTACGGGTATAGTGAAAACAAGTCAAGTAATAGGATCTAACTTACGCAGATGCATCATAGATTGTCGGGGTACATAAATATTCCATCTAGGTCATGTCAAGATTGTGGGAGGGAAGGAAGGAGTCTCACTTGTAGCTTTCCTGCTTGCACAATGGGGGAATACACACAAGGGTAGAGGCTAAAAACAGTTTTCCTCTTCTTAGTTGTGTAAGCCAGAAGGAACTCTAGTACAAAGAAATAAAAGAACCCTATATATGGGTCTCAAACCAAACTCAACTAACTAAGGTGGCATACTAACTGAGCCACGAACTAGCATAAATAAGGATAGCTATCATCTAGCTATTATTCATGGGCGATGTACCAACCGCATCTGCAATTGACAAGTCGGTGACATAAATGCAGATCACGAGTGGAGCTCGATATCTCAACACTCCCCCTCAAGCTCAATCCCAATTCCTGCACACCAAGCAGGTCTCTGAACTTGCGCAGCTTCTCTGCACCCAATGCCTTCGTGAATATATCAGCTACCTGATCCTCTATGCTAACATAAACTAGATCAATAAGACCTAGTAAAACCCTCTCCCGCACATAGTGATAATGCACCTCAATGTGCTTTGTTCTAGCATGATAGACTGGGTTATTTGCCAAGTGTATACTACTCATGTTGTCACAATAAATGACAACTGGCCCATCTGTAGACTAATGCATATCATAAAGTAGCTTATGCAACCAAGCTACCTCACATGCAGCCATTACTGCGCCCCTGTACTCAGCCTCTGTGCTCGACAAGGCAACTGTAGGCTGTTTCTTGCTGCTCCAAGTGACTGCAGCACTCCCAAAAGAGAACACATATCCACTGGTAGATCGTCTATCAGAAATACTACCAGCCCAATCAGCATTAGTGTATCCATGCAACTGTATCTGAACCCCAGTCTCATAAAGTAGTCCATACTACAATGTGGACTTCACATACCTAAGTATGCATCTAGCCGCATCCAAATGCAGTTTCCTTGGAGCCTGCATAAACTGACCTACCAATCCAACAGCATAGCTCAAATCTGGCCTGGTAATAGTCATATAAATCAAACTTCCTACTATGCGTCTGTACATAGTAGGGTCTGCTAGAAGCTCACCTGCATCTACGCTCAGCTTCACATTCTCCTCCAAAGGAATTGAAATAGGCTTACAGCCTGTCATCCCATATTTGGACAGCATGTCCAATCCATACTGCCTCTGCAAAAGCCATATCCTACTTGGTGATCTAATCACCTCAATGCCCAAGAAATAATGCAGCTCTCCCAAATCCTTCATCTCAAACTTCTGCTTCAATAGCATTTTCACATGAAGGATATCTTCATCACTGTCACCTGTCATAATCAAATCATCAACATAAATGACAAGTAGCATAATACCTTTCTCTGTTTTTCTCACATAAAGTGAGAAATCTGCCTTGGAAATCTGAAAGCCAATAGTGACAAGATACTGTCCTATCTTGTCAGACCATGCTCTAGGTGCTTACTTCAAGCCATATAATGTTTTCTTCAACCTGCAAACAAACTCAGGATGAACAGCATGCACATAATCTGGTGGCTGCTCCATATATACCTCTTCTTGCAAATCACCATGCAAGAAGGCATTCTTTACATCCATCTGATGTAAAGACCATTCCTTTGATGCAGCCATAGCAATGACTGCTCTTACGATTGCCATCCTTGCAACCGGACTGAATGTTTCTTCATAATCAATGCCATATGTTTGTGTATACCCCTTGACTACTAATCTTGCCTTGTATCTATTCACAGAACCATCTGCATTGTGTTTCACCTTATAAACCCACTTACAACTAATTGCATTCTTATCTTTAGGCAAAGCTACCAATTCCCATGTAGCATTTGCTTCCAATGCATCCATTTCTTCATCCATGGCTTTCTCCCATTTTTCTTTTCCCATGGCTTGCTCAAAAGAAGTGGGTTCTGGTTCCTGTATCACTTTGACCATATATGCATAGTGAATGGCTGTAAATCCATCATATTTCAGCCTATCCATAGGATACCTAGCTCTGGTAGACCTGGGCAAAGTAGGTTCACTCCCAAGTGCTCTCAAAACATCCCTGGTCTTCCTTACTCCAAATGTAACAATAGAAGGAATATCCAACTCATCATCAATGCTCTGTTCTGAGCCACTGGATTCACCATCCACATAAGAGTGACCTGCATTCACATCAAACATGGGTTGACCTACCTTCTCTTTTCCTTTTCGTGATACCTGAATACCACTATCTGCATTGCTTTGAGAAGATTCTCCTGATCTCAATCTGCCTGTCCATGGCGAAGAATGTGAACCACTACTAGAGGACGTTCCAGGTCCACTAATATTTTGTGACTGCTGCTGTGAATTCTATGCAGCATTACCATTTTGTGCATCTGCATCATCAATCACATTTACTGGTTTATACCAGCTACTCATCTCATCAAAAACAACATCTCTGCTCACTGTAAACTTACAAGTAGAAGGGTTATAGCATCTATACCCTTTTTGCTGCAGAGAGTAACCAATAAAGATGCACTTCTCAGCTTTTGGATCCAACTTGGATCTCAACTCATCTGGCACATGAACATAGGCAATGCAATCGAAAATTTTCAAATGAGAAATATCTGGTTTCCTACCAGTATACCTCTCCTCTGGAGTCATGCCATGTATTGCTGCAGTGGGAGTCCTGTTCATTATGTAGACTGCTGTAGCAACTGCTTCAGCCCAGTAAAAATCTCGTAAGTCTTTTTCATTGAGCATGGCACGAGATACCTCTCCAATATGCCTGTTTTTCCTTTCTGCAATTCCATTTTGTTGTGGGGTATGACTGCATGAATATTGCTGCTTTATGCCATGCTCCTGCAGGAACCTTGCAAACTCATTTGAGAGGTACTCTCCCCCTCCATCTGACCTTAGGCATTTTATTTGCAGACCTGTTTCTTTTTCAACCATAGCTTTAAGAGTTTTGAAATGCCCAAAAACTTCACTTTTCTTTTTCATAAAATACACCCAAACTTTTCTGCTATAGTCATCAATAAAAGTGACAAAATAATGACAGCCTCCAAGAGATGCAACTTTAGTAGTCCATACATCAGAGTGGATTAATTCCAATGGCTTCTTACTCTCTTGAACATGTCTAGGAAATGGTTTCCTTGCCTGTTTTCCAAATTGGCAAGCTTCATATACCTTATGCATTTCTGTAACCTTGAATTTAGGCAATCCTGCAACAATATTTTGGGCCTGCATTGATTTAAGTCGTTGTACATTAACATGACCAATGCGTTTATGCCAGATATCAATATCTGCAACTACACCGGTCCCATGTGCAAACATTGCTGCACTCAATTCAGACATGTCTGCATCCAACGTAAACATTCTGCCCTTCTTCTTTCCTTTTGCTATCAAGCGATCTTTATTTTTCATATCCTCAACAAAGCATCCATGAGGATTAAATCTGACCTGCAAGCCCTGCTCAACCATTTGACCAACAGAAACCAGATTCTTGGTGATATTCGGGACATGAAATACATCGGACAGGTATTTCTTTTTCCCATCCTGCATAGACAAAGGAATTTTTCCAATCTGCACAATAGGATGTGCAGTATCATCACCAATCTCCACAAATCCTGGTTTTTCCATTTTCCTTGCATCCTCCATCCATTCTGCATGACCTGTCATGTGGTTTGATGCACCTGAGTCAACATACCATACATCGTTGCTTTCTTCTGCACTTGTCACAGAATTGTTCATGTGCTGCACCATAAACAAATGCTCATTTCTGTCATCACCCTGTCTACTAGAAGATGCATAATTCCCTTGTTGCAATTTTCCATTCATGATGTCATTCTGCTTTTTATAGCAGTCTTTAGTCATATGACCCATTTTACCACAGTAGTAGCATTCAACATTGCTGTTTGCATTTTGGCCTCTTTGCCATCCACCACGACCTCTTTGGCTCCCCCTGCCTCTAGAGTTACCACGTCCTCCTCCATAGGACTGGTTTTCTTGAGTTTGCTGCATATTCTGATTTCTATCACGGCCTCCTCTACCTCTATCTCTACCTCTTCCAGCATTTGAGTAGAAGACAGCTTCTTTTGAAGTTCCTCCTGAAGAAGATGCACCACCATTTCTCTGCTCCTCAGAAATTAGAAGAGCAATCAACTCCTCAATATCAGGAAATCTTTCACGGACGGAAATGGATGTTCGGAATTGTGCATAATCCTTTCCTAGACCATTCAAGGTCACAGAAACTAAATCATCATCTTCCACTGGCGACCCAATGGAAGCAAGTGCATCTGCAATCTTCTTCACCTTCATGTGGTAGTCATTGATGCTCATATTTTCTCTTTGCACATTATGCAACTCTTGCTTGAGTTGCATTTTCCTGGCTTGCGTATTTGTGCTATACATTTTTGACAAAGTGTCCCATGCCTCCTTTGGCGTACTTGCATCTTGAATATGCACAATCATAGAGTCTGAAATGCTAAAAGACAGCCAGTACATAACTTTCCTGGCTCTCTCATGCCATGCTTTAAATGCCTGCATTTACTGTTGATTGGGAACATCAGGAAGAACTGGTTCTTCTTCATTTCCTGCAACGAATTCCCAATATCCTTTTCCCATAAGGAAATTCATCATTCTGAACTTCCATGCTTGGAAGTTGTTCTTGTCAAGCTTTTCAGTGACAATCTGTGAAAGAGAATCAGACGCCATTACAGAACACTGCAAAAAATTCTATCACTGCAAAGAACACAGCTTCAGCCTCACAAGGGCAAATCTGCAAAACTGACGAAAGTGGTATTTGACCACACAGTCACTTCCTAGTGACGATTTTGCATCAACAGGCAACAAGGATGATTCTATAACTCCCAATGTCTCTGCGCACAGGCATACGATGCAATTTCTACAGTAACTTTTCACCGACCTGTAGAACAGTGGTCACATAGCATAACACTGGGCCTTTTCCTGAGTGCGTACAGAAAACTTCCGCCTTCAAAACAGGCCCCGAAATGGCCTCAAATCAAAAAAATAGAGCAACCAAGGGCTAAAGCCCTATCCCGCAGCATATACTTCCCTCTTACTTCACCGCGAAGGGCGTCTCAATCTGATACAATGCACTCTTGCACTTTCCGGCTGTGCTACCTGTAGAGACTTGCTTCCAAAACAGAAAAATGAAAGCAACACTGGTCCTCTTACCAGAACACCATGAACTTGGCTTGCTTTCTTGAGCTCCTTACCATGAACAAGGCTCTGATACCATGTCAAGATTGTGGGAGGGAAGGAAGGAGTCTCACTTGTAGCTTTCCTGCTTGCACAATGGGGGAATACACAAGAGGATGGAGGCTGAAAATAGTTTTCCTCTTCTTAGTTGTGTAAGCCAGAAGGAACTCTAGTACAAAGAAATAGAAGAACCCTATATATAAGTCTCAAACCAAACTCAACTAACTAAGGTGGCATACTAACTGAGCCACGAACTAGCGTAGATAAGGATAGATGTCATCTAGCTATTATTCATGGGCGGTGTACCAACCGCATCTGCAACAACTGACAAGTCGGTGACATAAATGCACAACGGTCACCCTGGCATATCACGAGTGGAGCTCGATATCTCAATAGGTCAATTGTACTCCATAGACCATCGTAGAGAATTAACTTGGATTTTTAGTGAATACATGTACACTTGCATTTGAGTAATTAAGTCATGCCTTTTGAGTTGCGTAAATGTACTAGAAGAGATTTCTATGAATAGGGACCTTGCATCGCATCGACAACTTAGGGGGAGACTTCCATTGGGACTTGCATGGCATCATGAATAGCCTCAATTGCACCACATAATGGGATGTGCATCTAAAAAGGTAGATAAAGGTGCGCATGTGAAGCGTTGAGCTTATTTGAAAGAAATAGTTTGGTAACTGAAGTCTTGGCCAATGAGCGAAGCCAAGATTTAGCTTGACCCAACTAGGACCTTAGTTGCAAATAAATCGAATTGTCCTCATGACCATATTTTGACTTGGAGTCAACATGCTCTTTGGTCTCTAACCCAATAGCTAGCCGCGATGAATCCAAAACACGCTTAGGTATATCATTATTCAGAATATGAAACATCCCAAAGCTAATACAAGGAAGCTCGAATGTAGTACCCACAAGGAGAATGACTATTTGCCAAGCTACATTCAATACTCGTAACTGTTTCAGAATGGTAAATAGACTTGGTGACTTGCAAGAGGATTAAATATAAGTTCATGTTATCTTGAAGGGAGGAGACCTAGGGAAAACTTAGAACCAGATAGAGTTCTAAGATGGAAAAGATGATTATCAATTGACCCAACAAAACCCTAGACCAAGATCTTAAGATAGGGGGACCAAAGGATAGTAACCCAAGGGAGCCATCATTTAAAACTATAGTGTAATTACTCTACCCTAATACCTAGTAGTGAGGTCAAGAAGAGGGTATTCTCTATCCCCCGAAAAACAATGGAAAATGATGCCGAGGCATGATCAAGAAAGGGGACGTTACCGTCAAAGATGAGGACTCCACCTTAGCAGATGTCCTGAGAGCACTCGCCTTCACTAATTGTTTGTGCTTGTAAATCTAGGTTCAATATCTGTGAAAGGAATGAATGATCCAAGCTCACAACAAAAAACTAAATCAGGTTGAACTCAAGGAGGGCGGACCAAGCTACCCCCAACTGGCTGCCAACCCTAGCCAACGGGGTTCCCAAATAATCGTGACGGGAATGTGGGCCAAACCTGCCATGAGAGGTCTCTCCGTGGGTCAGTTTGAATGTAGGAGGATGCCTGAATGCCATGGAGGACTCTGGATGTAAATTCCCTGCCTTCGAGTCCTACTCAAACGATCTACGTAACTCGAGATAGATGCTCAAGGGCCTATTACTAGTACAAGGGCAAAAACTTAAAGGAAATAAGATGCATCCCCACAGATTTTGGAATCCGTCCTTTTTGGACGAGACTTGTATTTAAGTTAAGATGATAATATAAAGTTTTCTTCCAAAAGAACTTGCCTGGATTGTTTTTGTGTCAGTGCCATAAGTTACGCAAATGAACCCTGTTTCTTAAAAGGCTTAATTAAGAAAGTTGTTTTAAAATGTCCCACATAAATGTGATAGGACCTAATTAGGTAACTAGAGAATGCTCAATGAGGGAAGCGGGTGGGAGAAACCCCAATAGGTTCGTCCTATGGTAGGGTGGTCCCGAAGAACTGGGAGCCTTCTCACAGGTTTTTTATCATCATTCGACCTTTAGGAATCGTTAAGTTAGAACCCAACTCATGTGGTTTTAAGGGACCGGGATGGGACTGTGCCCTACCGACAAAGAGGAACCAAGTGCGGCATGGGTCTGCTTCGGCTTGGGTATCTCTGCGTAAAGTAGGATGCCTAGGATTCGACGCTAGAATGTTGTTAGGAGACCTTGGCTCTAGGAACCCAGATTTCAGGTTGATCCTAGTAAGTTCGACTGCGAATGTTCCGTTGTGAAGTGGATTTGGGAAACCCTAGGTGACAAACCTCAGAACATTCTATGGGGATGCCGGGCAATGACGCTTAGATTCGTTTCTCGATGGACCGCTAAGAACGTGCTTAGACAGCCGATAGGTGGGCACCTTACATAGAAATAGGAAAATGAATAAGAGATTAAAGACATATAGATTGAAATGAAGGAATGAGAGTAAGCCTCGACTATATACATGATCAAGAGTGCATCAAAAGTACTTGAAGCCTTAAAGTCTTCAAATGATGGACTCAAAATGAAGTAGACAACTAGCTATAAGAATAGACCCTGCTAAACAAAATCTATCATAACTTTTGGTAGAAGTATCCAAATGAAGCATGCCACATGTCAAAACATAGCTCTTGAAGAGTACTTTGATGTTATGTAGGTGGCATAATTTTGAAAATTGGATAGAATAAAAATTATTCTAATATAGTCTGCTATCAAGACCCTATCTGCATCATAACTCGCTCCATAGTCTGTATGCTTCAACTAGCACTAATGTGTCCGTAGGTAAGAAAACTCATCTAGTATAGAATCAAGCCTCCATGAAGCTTCCTTAAGTGGCAAACCTCTCCACTTAATCAAATATCCAATGATAGAGCAACGCAGACCTATGATAGCCTCCAGAATGTACTAAATAAGACCTTCTTCATCAACAGCTAGTAGCTCATCAATTGTATCAATAGAATTACTATAGAAAGGCTTGAGCTAACTAACATGGAATACATTATGAATCTTAGTGGAAGAGGGTAGCTCCAATTTATATGCCAAGTCTCCAATGCGCTTCAGGATCTTGTAGGGTCCATAAAATCTGTGAGCAAGCTTGTTATTGGATCCATCCTTCAAAGTAGAATACTGAGACTTGGGCACCTTCAACAAAACTAATTCTTATTCTTGGAACTCTAAGGGTCACCTCTTCTCATCTGCATACATCTTCATCAGGTCTGGGCTTTCCTAAGATTCATCTTGCACTATTGAAGAAGGGTCTACATTCTTTCCAATTCTTCTTTCTCATGAGGATTGATTCTTTCATTGAAGATGACTATGGGTAGTAATGGCACCTTATAACCATACATAGCCTCAAAGTGTGAAACTCCAATGCTAGCATGAGTTGAGTTATTATAGGCAAACTCAGTCAAGTGTGACCAAGAATCCCATGAATTCTGCACATCATAATAGAAATGGCAAAGATAACTCTCCAACCACTTATTTACCCTTTCTGTTTGTCCATCGATTTGTGGATGGTAGACTGTAGAGCGAGCCAACTTAATGCCCATGGATGTGAATACTGCCTACCAAAATTTACTCATGGACTTTAAATCTCTGTCATGAACAATCACCTGTGGTAACCCATGTAATCTAAAAAGCTGCTCCATAAATTGATTGGCCACTTGAGAAGCAATAAATTGGGTCTTGGTTGGAATGAAATGGGTTGCCCTATTGAGAAATGGGTTGCCCTATTGAGTCTATCCACCACCACATATATACTATTCCATCTCTTTTGAGAGTAGCAAGCCAGTAATGAAGTCCATGGTAATGTGCATCCATTTACCCCTAGGAATAGATGATGGCTGCAACAAACCACTAGCTTATGGGTGCTCTTCTTATTTTGCTAACAAGGTATGGTTTTCATGACAAAATCTTTGTCATCTTTCCACAATCCCTTCCAATAAAAGCTTTTATTGATCCTATCATAGGTTTTGAAAACTCCAAGGGCAAAGAATGCAACTCCTCCATAATTTTTTGTGTAAAAGAAGTAGAGGAAATAACAATGTTGCCACTTAACCAGATTATGCCATTTTTAAGCTGATAATGTGAGTTATCTTCCGTGAGACCTTGTCGTAATTCTAAAAAACATGGCTGAGCTCTTCATTCAAAAGATAGGCTTCCTGCAATTCTTCATTCTAGTCTATGTAGCTCAATCATAGCTAAAACTCTATAGGCCCACATACGAGAAAGAGAATTAGCCACTACATTGTCTTTGCCCCTTGTATGAGTGATGTCAAAATGATAAATTTACAGTGTAGCTACCCACCTACGCTGCTTAGGAGTAAGATTGGATTGAGTGAGAAAATACTTAAGGACCCTGTGATCACTTTGAACTCTAAATCGACTGCCATACAAATAGTGGTGCCATTTCTTTATTGCATGTAAGATAGCCAACATCTCTTAGTTATACATATTCATAGCCACTTCCTTATATGTAAGCTTGTGACTTTCAAAGGCAATCACTCCATGCTCATGTAACAAACTCCTTAAAAAAACCCACGCATACTAGAATAGGAGCATAAGTGAGGAGTTCCTTTAATTGGTTAAAGCTACTATCTGCGAGTGCATCCCAAAAGAAAGCTTCCTTTTTCAACCTATCAGTCAAAGGAGCTGCAATAGCCGCATAATGCTTGATGAATCTATGATAAAATGAAGATAGACCAAGAAACCCTCTAAATGAAGTAGTGGTATTATGTGTTAGCCAATATTTAACACACTATGCCTTCTTGGGGTCAGCCCTGGATTCCTTTCTCATTGACAATATGTCCCAAGTATTCCACTTTAGTCTACATGAAAGAGCATTTCTTCTCCTTAATGAAGAGTCTGTGATACCTTAATACATCGAAAACCTTCCTCATATGTAATAAATGGTCCTAAAGGGTCTTACTGTAAATCAAAATGTCATCAAAGAAGATCAGGACAAACTGAAAGAGGAAAGGCTACAAAATCTTGTTCATCAGACTCTAGAAGGTAGTTGGAACATTTGTAAACCCAAACAGCATCACTAAGAAATGGTTGAGCCCTCGATCAGTCCTAAAGGCGGTCTTGATTTCATCACCCTCTCGCATACAAATCTGATGATACCCTAACCTCAAGTCAATCTTTGTAAAAAAATCTACCCCCTTGAGTTCATCAAGAAAATCATCAATTCTAGATATTGGGTACATGTTCTTCAATGTGATCTTGTTAAGTTCCGTGTAATAATACACATCCTAAAAGATCCAAATCATCAATTCTAGGTATTGGGTACCTATTATTCAATGTGATCTTCTTATGTTTCCTGTAATCAATACACATCATGAAAGATCCATCTTCCTTTTTAACTAACAAGACCAAAGATGCATAGGGTGAAGAACTAGGTTCAATGAATCCCATTTCAAGAAGCTCCTTAATTTGCTTGGCTACTTCTTCATGCTCATACTTGGACAATCTGTAAGGTGGCTTATTAATTGGCTTTGAGTTAGGCTCCAAATCAATTGGGTAATATATTGCTCTCTTGGGAGGCAATGAAGTAGGCACTTCAAACAAATCCATGTACTCCTCAAGAAGAGCTTTCAAATCTAGATGATTTGCCGATTTTGCGGACTAATTACTTCAATCTCTTTATTTAGGTACAAAACAAAGATCTGTGAGCACCTTTTATACTCATTTTTGAGTTGTTGAATGTTGATAGGGTGAAAATCTGATTTACTAGGAATTCCTTGTAAATGGATGAGTTGTCCATCAAGGGTAAACTCCATATACAACTATGAGAAATCCATCAACCAATCACACCTGAGTACAATATCTATGGGCCTCATTTCCAAGGTTATCAAGTTTACTTTTGCTTCATAATTTTCAACCAGCTAGAGCCTGTGGGCATATTTGAGTATTGATTCCTTCTTCACCATTGGCTACCTGAACTCTTATGGGCTATTGTAAGTCTGTGGGAAGACAATTCATCTCATCCATAATAAACTTATTCACAAAACTGTGTGTACTACCACTATCTATTAGGATAAACACATTCTTCCTATGAATATTACCCTTCATACAAAGTGTATTAGGGCTCTTAGAACCTATCTAAGCATCCATGGAAATGGAACAACTAGTGGCAGCAAGTGGCTCATCAAGAGTTCCTCCCAGATATCGAAAGGAATAGTTCCACTTAGATCAAAAGGAAAAGTGTCATAAAAATGTTATTGCCCAACTTCTTCCTCAACATCTTCATTTTTAGCAATAGATACAAATGTATTGATCTCATCAATGCCATCTTCAGAATCCTCAAAAGTCTAACATACTATGAACCTTGGCTTTTGCATTTTTGTATACACACTTTGTGAGATAATCAGTTGTATACTTTTCCCCACATTTGAAGCATAACACTTTTTTCTTTCCTTCTTTGTAAAGGTCCATAGGAATAGACTTTGGATTCATATTAGTTGAAATAGATTAAGGCTTGATGTCCCCTTGTTTAAAATCTACAAAATTGGATTATTTGCTGTCCTAAAATTTCTTTGAGGTCTTGAAGCATTGAATGATGGATAAGTTGGTACTTTTAAGCTCCCACTTGGTGCATGATTGCTACCATAAACATTGCTAACTTGTCCCTATTTTAAAACAGTCCTTGGTTGTCCATAACTAGGCTAAAATGGGGACTCCCTTCTATATTTCCTTCCATAGTACTCTGTAAGCTCAATAGCTTTGAAGAGATTGGTAGGGTTTTGTACCATAACATCAATTGATAAACCATACATATACTTGTGGAGTTTAGCTTCATCACTAATTCTCTCTGCATACATGGTAAGATTGAGGAATTGATTTGTATACTCCCGTACACTTAGGCCTCTTTGCTCTAATCTATACCATCTCCGTGAAATTTTCTATTTTTCAAGAGGAGAGACAAAGACCTCAACCATAAGTATCTTGAATGCATCCCAATTACTTTGTCCAATGATACCATGACCTTGACCATTTTGGTTAGGTCGTTTAAGTGGGACTGAAGGTTCATTGTTTGAATGAGCTTTCTCAACTTCCTTGGTTCCCATTTGCATTTTCATTTGCATCCATTGGGAGAATTGAGCCATTATTTGAGCATTAGATTCTACTAATTTGTCAATTGAAGCGTTTGTTTGGGTAGTAGTGGAATCCACCAACTTCTCAATGGAAGACTTCATTTGATTAGTAGACAATACCATCTACTCCACTCTGGATAACAACTCCATATGCCTTTGAGTATGCCTATTCTCATTTCACACATGGTATTATTGAGTGCACTGATTTCACCTTGCATTTGAGGCTCTTTAGGGCCCTCTTGAGGTGTATTATCTAGCATGGAATCTTTGATTTATTGTGCATACTTATATTGGGTCGTACTCTTTCCTTTATGACCTCCATGGTAGTGCAATCCTGTTATACCCCCGTTAGAAAATTGGCTCTAACTTGAGCTAGGAAACTCTAATTCCCAAAAAAAATTATTCAAATCGAAACCAATGATACCCTATTCAAGATGAGTTATAGCACATTGTAATACATTTAGGACAGAAAATTTTACAATTCAATCTGAACTCTCTAGGTTTGCACCCTGCTTTAACCTATAAGTACCTTGTTTCCACCTATAATAGCAAAATGGTAGTGCCTACTAGCTACCAAACCTTGTAGGAAGTTGGGTAGGATCTGTGGGTCCCCCTATAGTATACTTGCACTGGTACTTCAATAATGAAAATGGTACTTGTAATGACATGTATATATCTTGCATTGTCCTATAAATCCCTTATTTTACCCTATTTTGCTCTTGAAGGTACTTGAGTCTTTAGAAGTGCCTCAATCTTTAATTCTCCACTCATTGTACTTGTGTGAGGGATAAAACGGCAGGACAAGCTCCCTATAGAGGCTCCGAATCATCGGGAGGTGGGCAAAGTTCCCCCTAGGTCGATTGGTTGCACCCCTTCAAGATCTTTAATAGTGAGG